>NW_021703778.1:113561725-113765858 GCF_005190385.1 Monodon monoceros | reverse complement strand
GTGTGTGTGTGTGTGTGTGTGTGTGTGTGTGTGTGTGTGTGTGTGTGCGTAAAACCTATATTGAACCAGTATGCTTCATGATGTACTAAAAAGACAACAGTCCCATGTTATCCCCTTTTATTGGTGCTTTGTTTTCCTTTGCTTAACATAAGCTTTTAAATTTAAATATAATATGTGTAGAGAAAAGTTTATAAATCTACACTGCACAGTTTGATGAATTTTCACCTGGTGGATATATCCTCATAGCGACCAACCAAATGAAAAATTAAAACATTATCAGCACCCCAGATACCTTCCTTGTACCCCTTTCCAATCATTAATCCTACCCAAAGGGAATTACTATTGTGATTTATATCACCACAGATTAGTTTTACCTGTTTTTGAAATTTATGTAAATGGAATTATACTGTATGTATTCTTTTGTGTCTAAATTCCTTTGCTCAGGATTATGTTTTTGAGATCCATTCATGTTGTATATAGTCAGAATATGTTCATTCTCATTTCTCTGTAGTATTCCATTATATGAAAATAGCATAATTTTTTACCCCACCTCCTATTGATACACATTTGACTTATTTCCAGTTGGGAGATATAAGTATGTCTTTTGGGATACATATGCTTACCCATAAGTTATGTGTATACACAGCTCTGGCAGATTCTGCCAAATAGTTTTATAGGCAATGCATGAGAGTGTCTGTTGTTCCAAATCTTTTCTAACTTATAGTATTATCAATTTCTTTTTTATTTTATGCATTCTTATAAGTGTGAAGTGATATTTCACTGTTTTATTTGCTTACTGACCATTTGAATATCCTCTTTGGTCAAGTGTCAAGGGTTTTCCTATTTTCAGTTGGGTTGTCTGTCTTCTCATTGACTTATAGATGCTCTTTACATATTATAGATATCAGTTCATCATCAGATATATGTATTGCAAAATATCTTTTCTCACTCTGTGGCTTACTTTTTCGCTCTCTTATAGACATTTTTCTTTTTTTATACTGAAATAATTTTAGACTTCAAAAAATTGCAAAAATAGTAGCTTTCCTGTATACTCTTCACTCAGTATCCCCTAATGTTAACATTAACACTTAACTAGTTCAATTATTGAAACCAGAAAGTTAATATTGATACAATTCTATTAATTAATCACAGACCTTTTTTAGAAGTCTACCAATTGTCCCACTAATGTCCTGTACTGCTCTAGGTTCCATTGCAGAAACCAACATTGCATTTAGCTGTCATATCTCCTTAGTCTCACCTAATCTGTGACAGTTCCTCAGTCTGTCTTTGTCTTTCATGACTTTAAAATTTTGGGGGTGAGTACTGTCAGTTGTTTTGTTGAATTTTCCTCAATTTGGGTTTGTCTGATGTTTCTTAATGATTAGGTTGAGAATACGCATTTTTAGCAATAATGACACAGAAATGATGTTGTGGCTTCCCAGTGCATCATATCAGGAGGTACATAATGTTCCTATCTTATCACTGATGATGTTAACTTTGATCAGTTGGTTAAGGGCATGTTTTCCACATTATGCCTCTATAAAGTTACTATTTTCCACTTTGTAACTAATAAGTATCTTCTGGGGAGATACTTTGAAGCTATGCAAATATCTTGCTTTTCATCATAATTTCACCCATTAATTTTAGCACCCATCAATGATTCTTATCTGCAACAATTATTTATTTCTATAACTGTCAACTTTATATATATATATATATATATATATATATATATATATATATATATATAAACATGTGTCACAAATTCATATTAATACCTCTGATAGTTCAGTCCACAATCTTTTTAGCTTTCTCAGGCATGCAGCACAGTCCTCTCCCTGAGTGGTCCTCTTGAAGCCCCCTTTCTAGAGAAAGCCCCACCCACCCCCAGACTAGGGGAGAAATTTATACTGTTCTCACAAACCAGTTTAGACAAAACTCTTCAGTAATCCTCTTGCAAAGTCCTCTCATAGGAGTCCAAGAGATGTGGGACACCTTGCAAACCTGCCTCTGAAGAGACTCCATCTCACACTCACTGTTACTGCCTAGCATATTGGTGCTCTATCAAAACTGAGGCACACACACAAAAAAACCCAGACTAATGGTTATACACATCCTATAGATATTCTCAAGGTTCTGACTGGGGACAGAGGAATGCCATTAGCCACATTAGAAAACATCCATGGTCAAGTTTGGAAGGAATCTCCTGACTCCAGTAGTTGCCTTAAATGGAACACACCAAAGGGCATGGGCAGTTGCCCTTCCTACTACTTCATTGTTGGTGATGCACAGATCAACGTTTTTGATCATTCACATGATGGTTAGAGGCAATTCCCCCAGGTGTTGCCAAATCAGAAAATCATTTCCATGTTTCTGTGACACTATGTCTCTGCCACTGCATGTACTTTTACGAGTATCTCAACGGGAAGGTTAGGGGGTAAATCGATGTAACTAGTTGGTCATCATGAAACATTAGAAATCTCTGTACATGTTTGGGATTTTTTAAGGTTTTTAGGTTACTTTTAGGAACATCTTTAAGATGAAGGAGTATAAAAGAAGATTAAAATAATATCAAAGTTATGCATAATTAATTAAATTTTAGTCTGTCCTGTGTAATTTCATCATACAAAATATATAGCTGTTTCTATTTCTATAAGTGGTTTCTTGTAATTTTTTAAATTAAAATAATAGGCAGTTCACTCAATACTGCACCAGAAGTTAGGGGTCAAGCCCCAATGAGTATGGGTGTCCTGAGAATTTGAGGCTGTCAGGATTCATAGAATCTCTGCTTGCTGGGACAGTTTACCAACCTCTGGGCTGTGACTGAATGATCCTCCTTCCACACAAGTAATGAGACAGGGTGGCAAACAAGGTTACCAATAATAATCACAAAGGCCATCGGTGATAGAAAAAAACTGTTGTTGATGAGTTCGATGTTCACCTCTCCCTGATAGGATGAGCTGCTAAGCGGTGAGCTCAAATTTCTATCTCGTTAAATTTTACCTTGATAGAATTTCCATCCTCTCCTCCAAGCATCCCCTGTCTCTCAGTTTCATCGTGAATATGGTGGATGAAGGAAACACATTTTCTGTATTGAATACAGACAGAGTATTTTGTATTTCTAACTGTACTTCTTACTTATGCACAAGAGCATGGCTAAAAAGCAGAAGTTCTAGAGATTCTAAGGGATTGATGAGCTGTTTCCTTTCTCATGTCATCAATTATCATGGCCAATAAATCAATCGGACTGATTGCCTCCCTACAGCACTGTGTAGGATGCATTTCTTCATACATTGATATACTACCATTTATTGTTACTCTTTAACGATCATTGGCCAGTTTCCAGTACACAGTGAACTGGCAATGCTTCAAAAGTCAACTAGAATAAAATCTTCCTGTTTCCATATTTTTAAATTATTACTTCATTCACTTAACTAATATCACTACCGTTTCTAACCTTTATTCTAAGCACTGTTCTAGGCTTGTAGTAATTATATCACAGTCCTTGCTTTCATGACAATACATGAATAATTATTATTTGAGCTAGTGTTTACAAAACATTGCACAAGAAGCACGGTAAAATGTCACAGAGATACAGAAGTAGGAATAAGTGCTCCCATCTGAGAAGATTAGGGAATGTTTCATAGAGGACTTAGTATCTGAGCTTATCTGTAAGAGTATGTAGGTTTTGAACAGATGAGATTAAAAGATGATGGAAGGACACTCCTAGCAAATGGAGTAGCATGGCAAAGTATATGAATATTTAAAAAAAAAAAAAAAAGGCAAGCGGCCTTTTGACTGATGGGTGGGGTACTTAAAGACAGATAGAATATGTAATGTAATTTTGGAAATGCAGGTTTGAAATAAGTCAGGGAAAATTTGAATTCCAGCCTAAAAGTTTCAGATTTCCTTTTGCAATCTGTCCAGCAAATAAAACAAACTTTGAAATTTTATTTACTTAAATCCTGACTAAATATGTCCCATTTATTCTATCTGAAAGAATTTCTTACTTGCAAGAAAAAATGTTTTCAAAATCTACAGATTTAATGTTCTACAATATCAATTGAGTGATTTTTTTTAATAAATTGAAATTTTTCGTTTTCACTAAGTACATTATATGTTAGAGAGTGACACCTAATGGTAATATGTTATTTTACAGCTAATTCTATGATTCAAGAAAGATTGGAGAGTCCTCCCAGAAGGGAGACTTCCCAGGACTACTGTAAGGGCTGTGATAAACACTAAGGGCAGTGAGAAGAGATGGCAGGTGATTGGGAAGGGCCCCAAATTTCATGAATTACCAAGTTCCAACAGAACACCAATTATCAGTTGGCATGTGGGACTCTTCACGCCTGTGTTTCCTGCATCTGCCAGGTGATGACAAGCCTAAAGTATTTTTAACTAAGGATAGTATAAGAGTGAAAAATGTACACCTATCTAATACTAGGTTCTTCAGATCCCCGGGAATTATAATGTATACACAGCAAGAAGACAAACCCCAAATGTCCAAATGTTTGTCTAACACCACACATAAACCATAAAAATTTATAAGAACAGTCTTACATTCTATTACTGGTGTCTTTCTGAAAAAAGGAGGTAACATCACAAAGTGTCATAAAACGCCTTCAGCCCCCTGAAGTTATTCTTGCGCCACCTCCAGTTCAAATACCATGGCAGCATCTGCCTATCCATGGTCATGGGTTTATGCTGAAGGACCTTCCCTTTTGCTTACATCCTGCAAATAGAGTGGGGGATGATCCAGACTAGGGTACACTCTCTGGAGCACGTTGGGGGAACAAATCCAACCCATTAAAAAAAAAAGTCACGCAATGACTACGATAACTTTCAATACACACATTCTCTTGCTCACCCTCTAATACTGGCAAGCTTAGAAAGAAAACGTTCCGTTGTTTCAATGAACAGGAACTTAGTTCTCACTTACTCTCTGCCTGTGTTTAGTATGAAGACGAGTCATCACTCTAACCAACTGGGACTCCGGGCTGCAATCCATAAATGCTGGACTAGAGAAGAAAAAGTAAAAGTTAGCACAGAACGCCTAGGTCATTTCAGGTCCTCCATTTGTCAACAACACAGCCTTCTACTCACATCTTCAAGTAGTACAAAAAAGAAAACCAAAATGATCCAATTTGCTTATATGATTCTAACTGGGTACACTTCATTTCAGCTTTTAGCTCAGGTTTTATCATTTTAGCTTCCACCATGACTTTGAATTATATTTCTATTAGGATACAAGTTTGTGTATATAATTTATTTTCCTAAATGACATTAATCTAATGCCATGTATTGAGTATCTGTTATGTGTCATCACAGAATTATGTACAAGGAAAAAGGCTGACAAAAAACAAGTAACCTTTGTTTCCAACATCAAGTGTTTGTTTTTCCTCTACATATGCATGCTAAGAAAATATTCTTAGGCACATCAGGTTTACTCAAGTCTCTTAGCTTGACTCAGCTAGATTTATATTATATAATGTCTAAAATAGGCTTCAAAATTTTTCAATTCCTATTCTTGTTTATATTGTAATCTCCCAAGAACTTATGAAACATTGGAGGAAGAGACGGATGTTCATATATACAGGGACTATACTAAGACATGAACATTGGCTGGAAATGCAAATAGAAATATTATTGTGGAATCTGGAGGCATTCGATGAGAGTGATCAGGGTATATAGGCCCCACCTGCCTTTTCCAGCCCCCAGAGGCAGGGGGCAGCTAGTATGGATGGAGGGACCTGATGTTTCCCAAGGTGGCCCTGCATGCTAACGGCCCTGCCAGGACAGGCTCCTTGGTGCGTTGTAAACAGAACAGCAGGCAGGATAAATGCTCCCAGGAGGATGCCTACCAGCCACCCCAACACAGGGTTCTTTCCAGCTCGTTGGAAGTCTGCCTCTGTGACAAGATAAATCCTAAAGGGACTGATTCTCCCTTCATCTCTCCTGCTTCCCCCACCTCTAGCAGAATAATATTTCTAGCGAGAATCACAAACAGATAGTGATGCCTTCTGTCCACAAGTTTGTTCATTTATTTTAGTATGAACACCCCAAGCCCGATTTGCATTCTCCTGTAAAACCACAGCTTGGGCAACATCGCTTGTAAAATTAGATAACAAACAGCTACATAAAGTCTAAACCACAAGAAAACACTTGTGTACAAGAACTTTCCAACTTTTCTTGGCCACTTTGCAGTGCATGAATTTCTTTAAACAACGTATAGCATATTTTTAAACCAAATCTGAATTTCTCTGTCTTTCGATTCATGAATTTAGCCCATTCACATCTTACGTGAAAGAAAATATACATACCTTGACCCTGTTTGTTGATTTTAGGTTTACTCTTTATTATTCTTTATTGTTGTAGATCCCTCTGTTCATAGCGGCCTCTAGACACACACTCTGCACCATCCAATAGGACATTCTGTGATGAGGGAAATGTTCTATATCTGCGCTACCCAATTCAGTAACCCCTAGCCACAAAAGGCTATTGGGCACTTGAAATGTGGTTAGTACAACTGAGGGACTGGAATTTGTATTTCATTTAATTTTAGTTATCTTAAATTTAAATGGTCACATGTGGCCAGTGGCTACTGCATTGGACAGTGTAACCTAGAAGCTTTTGTCAGGCTGGGAGAGGAGGGTCCCCACTTGACCCACAGGAGCCAGGAGCCTGAGGCTGGCATATCTGAGTCCAGCCTCTTTGTCAGCAATTCCAGAGCAAAGGAGGGTCCAGGTAGCAGAGAGGAGAAGAAAATCACCATCTTAAATGGGCTCTGGGTCAGCTCTCCAGGTGTCTTTTGCCTCTCTGCAGACTACTGGCATCAAGAGCATCGAAATGTCTCATCTCCAGGACTATGAAGTTTCCCACAACACCAGGAAGCCCTCTCAGGCATTAAGGGATCTCTACCTGATGTCTTAATGAAGATCATGGGTAGCCAGTCCCCTTCCTCTTGCATACTTGGTTTGCTGCCCTGCTTTCTGGCCCTAGACTTAGAACCGTGGCTCTCAAACTTAAGGAGACAGTGGGATCAGGCAGTTCATTGGGAACCACACACAGCAAGTAGACAGTCCAGCTCCTTTTCAAGAGGATCCAGAGGCTTCCACTTGCTGAGCCCTGAAGAAGCCACAAAAATCTGCCATTTCACTGTAGCCTTTGAGGAGAGACTAGCCCCCTCTGTTTCTGTGTCTCTCAACTCCTCACAGCAGCACAGGGGACTAGCATTCCAGGGGTTCTCCCAAGTTTCCTCCTTTAGTTGTCATAATGTTCCAGAAGGAAATGGAAATGGGAGCTGTCAAGCCTGTCATATTCCAAGAATCTCCTCCAGCAAATTCTCGGAGAAAGTGTTGCATCACTGTCCTAACTACCTTCCAAATGAATAACTAAGGAGTTGGAAATGCTAGACAATTTCAGCCTGGGTCCCAGAAGCTTGTTCACCCATGGTTGCGTGGCACTTTTCTAAAACTTAGCTCTTCCTACATTCTACTTTAGGCAATCTTTCCCACCTCTAACTACTGACCGTACTCTGTCCTCTGTGGCAGCTCCCCTCCTGCCCTTCTTCTTTGTTTTTTGTTTTTGGAATATACCTTACATACTATTAACATTTTAGAACTACAAGGAGACTAAATATCTTCTAGTCTAAGTCCCTAAATTTACAGGTGAGGAAAAAGAATCACAGGAAGGACAAATGAAGGCATGCATGCTGTCACTTTCCCTTCCTCTCCTGTACCATGGCAGAGATCACTAATCAATTAAAGAAATCTTTTGGACTGGACTCCAAATCTTTCCCAAAAGAATACTCCAGGCAGCCTCTTCATATTTAATTATGAACATGATTGGCATCATACATTAAGCCCATTTGCCAATCCAGTGTTAAATGATGTCAAAGTAATCTGTGGCAAAACTAAGACTGAGACCTGAACCCATGTCCCCTGTTTCTCAGACCACTGACCTTTCTACTACTTCACAGTGCTTATGTTCAAATGTCATGCTTTACATCCTCCCAGCAACGCTTCATTTGGGTTTAAGTTTTCCAGAAAAACATCTAATCATGTTGTTTGTCCTTTAACTTATTCTTCTTGAATAAGGAATACATTTACAGGGTTTAAAAATCAAAGTCTGGGATTAGCAAATGCAAACTATTATATATAGAATGGATGAACAACAAGGTCCTACTGTATAGCACAAGGAACTTTATTCAATATCCTGTTATAAACCACAATGGAAAAGAATTTTTAAAATACAAAAAAAAAAAAATCAAGTAATATAAAGGTGTGTCCCAAGAAGTCATGCTCCTACCCCATTCCCACACACACCATCTGTCCACTTTTACTAGTTTCTCATTTATCCTTCCAGGGTTTCTTTGTGCAAATACAAGCAAATCAAATGTATATTCTAATTTTCTGCCCTGGTTACACACAAAAGGTAGCATATTATATACAATTATAGCACTTTGCTTTTTTTTAACTTAATATATTCTGGAAATGGATCTTCCTCATTATTCAGCAGGTGCAAAATCATGTTACCTTTGACATTTAGTTCCTTCAAACAAGATCCAATCTGCAAGACATGTCTTCTTAAGCCCTGTTTTTGTCCTCTCTGAGCTGTGATGCCACTATTTGGGCAGTTAACGTCTAAGCAGCCCTTTTTACATAAGTTTAAAGATTACTCATGATCCTCCTCAGAATGCAGGTCAAGTTTTTCTATTATCCAGCAGTTATGGCCAACACTTTTATTTTAAAATAAACTTTATTACAGGGCTTCCCTGGTGGTGCAGTGGTTGAGAGTCCGCCTGCCGATGCAGGGGACACGGGTTCATGCCCCGGTCCGGGAAGATCCCACATGCCACGGAGCGGCTGGGCCCGTGAGCCATGGCCGCTGAGCCTAAGCGTCCGGAGCCTGTGCTCCGCAACGGGAGAGGCCACAACAGTGAGAGGCCCGCGTACCGTGAGAGAAAAAAAAATAAACTGTATTACAACCACCACTCTTTTGAGAAACATTTTTTAAAGGCATGGAGGCACACATAAAGTATCATAATGGCATTGATAAGAGTTCAGTATTTTGGAGTTGCCAGGTAGAAACCTTGCATTTTCTGATCTTTATTATCTTCTATATAGGTACAAATCACTTTTGCATTTTTCAGTTCCTTTCAATTGCCCTGATAATAGAGAATGACCCCTCCTTAGAAAGCCAGCATCTCTATGGGAAAATAAATGCTGGGGACATTATACAAAGCAAAGAAACAGATTTAAGGATATATATCCTCATTTCCTTCACAACACTTATTGGATGGCCAATTTCTTTGAACAAAGGCTAAGAAAACAATTTAGGCACAGCGTGGATGGAGATAAAGAATAACAAGACCCTGTAGCTTGGATTATTGATGCCAGAGAGGTGGAGACATCACATGGAGATTGTTTTGCCTCTTTCCTACCACTGTTGCCCAGAGACAGACAATCTGGGAGCCCCGTGAAGAGAGCACACCAGGCACCCTGCAGGGCCCCAGGACAGAGCAGACACCAACAAGTCAGTCTAAATGCTAGACAAGAACATCAGCCTTAACAGCATTAATTAGTAATTTATTTCTTCCTCATGTAGCCAAGCACTTAATAATCTGAATCTTGGGAGGTAGCTGAGTAATGTCACTGCTGGACAACCCATCTTGACTTTAGAAGTTGCTATTGTTTTTTACCTTACCCTCAAGTGTTATCATTAGGTTTTAAGCAAAACCAATTTTCTTAATCATCCCCAATCTCCCCACCCCTTCTTCACTAGAATAGTATCATCAACAGGCTGCACAAATTGGGCGTCTGAGATTTAGCTGGATTAGTAACACCTCAAAAGATCATTTATGGCTGTAGCAACCAGCCTCCCATTTCATCTAATTAGAGAGCAAGATTATTTCCCTAAATCCTCACTAATATTTTGAGTTAACAAACAAGGAAGCAATCCTGATAAAGAGAATAAATGAGTTTCATAAAGCCACCGCTTTTTTGCTCCCTCTTCAATAACCTGACCACTATGCCCCACGTACAAATTTAAGTCTCAAGAACAGAATACATATGCATTCGTCACAACAGTCATTAGCCAAGAAACCTCCAAAGAAAATCCCCTGAATCAGAAGCATTTTACCTCTGGGGCTGCCATCCACCAGGAACAATGCTACTGCTTTTATGCTTAAATTCTTAAACACTCAGGGACAGAGACAAATCTTGCTTGGTCCCTCATCATGAGAGTACTTAAGTATTTACTAAAGCTAATTTCTCCCAATAAATTATAGCTCATTCCCCAAAGATGTTATTTCTCAAAGACACTGTGAAGCATTTAAAAAGATGGGGATGTGGCAATCTGACTAAGCCTGCTCTAGCTTGGTAAGTGACAACTTTTTTCATCTGAGACAACTGTAGCCTATGTCTATTTTGAGCACACATAAGGATATTAAAATTAATGTAAAATTGGATGGAATGTTGGCAAGCGTGCCCCATGGATAACAAGATGAAAAATAACATAGCAAATACACAGAACAAGGCGTAGAGAAGAACTGGCTGAAAAGAAGAGAAGGAAATAAATAGAAGACAGAAGAAGGGTTAAAGGGGGAGAGAGAGCCTGCTGAGGTTGCCTTGACAAAGAGTGTGTGGCCACTTTTGTGCTCCATGAGGGGATCTGGTAGGTCAGAACTTGGGCTGATTGACTAAGTGTCCTGTAAATGTGCCTGGCTTTGTCCCAAAGCTCTTAATGCACAGTGACCCTGGCAGGGTCATTCTATACCTCGGCTTACTTGGCAACATTATTCTGGAAGACAAAGGGAGAGGTTGTATTGGGGAAGCAATAAGAAACAGGGTGTGCAGTGGGATATTGGGGAATTCTGGTTTTCTCCTTCCTCAACAGAAGAAGTTCAGGCAGGGTCCCTTACCATTTGCCCTCAGCAAAATTAAATGTGTCACCCACTCCTGCCATTTGTAATCAAAGGAGTACAATGGGCAGAGTTTACAACTTGCTTTCTGGAAACTTTAAAATGTCTAGTAATTTATTTTAAAGTTAATTACTCACTTGCAGGTGTGCAAACTTACATTTCCTAGAAATCTGGAAAGCCAACTAAACCCCTTAATTTTCTGAGGACCAATAGTATAGCTTATTAAGGCAAATGTCAACAAAGCAAAGAGAGCCTGCCCATTGTTTTCCCACTGGCCATAAGTGCAAATAGCACCCCAGTGGGAGTCTGGAGACCTGTTTATTTTTCAGCTGACAAAGGTGAAAGCTATTAAGTGGTGGAGTCCACTCTGAGCTCCATTGTATCGGACTCTGTTGTGTCCCACACTTGTTCCCTGACCTCTAAACCACACATCAGCTAGTCCTTTGTACCCTGATTAATTACCGAATGAATATTTTTCAAACTTCACAGATATCCGAGAAATGCCAAGATGCTAAAGAGCAAGTCAAAGGGTCCCACCTTCTGCTGATGGGCTGCCTACCTGGTGTGAAGCCATCCCCACCTTGGTGGATCTGAGGACCCTTTTAATAGCTAACATTTATTAAGCACTAAACTATGTGCCAGTGTTCTGAACACTGTCTGTGAATCAACTCATTTATTATTCACAACTACTCTGAGAAGTAGTTGTCCCATTTTACAGATAAGGACACTGATCCCTAGAAAGGTTAAGTGGCCCAAGGCCTCACCACAAGTGGCTGGGGGATGCCTGAGTATAAACTGTGGCTCCAAACTGTCCCTCTGTGAGACCAAGTCACCATCTCCCTATCTTCTCTCGCTCCTTTTCTAAGGCTGCCGGCATTTTTCTTTAAGGTCATACCCCCAAATGCTTAGTTTAGAAATGTTTAAATATGTTTTATCATTGCCATCTTCTACTAAATTTGTACTTTTTCCCAAATATTATCGTGTCTTTCCAGTATTTTGATTTTTACTTAAAAAAAAAAAAAAATACCCAGATCATATACTATAGGATCCCTCTCCTTCCAACCACAGCCTGTGCAATCAAATTTAACCCCAGAGACAACCAGGGCTAACAGTGTGAGGTGTGTATATGTGTACCACCCATGTATTTATTGTATTGTATCTAGGCACCATATGTATGTATGTATGAACTTAAATACATACACAAACACATTTACCCTTTTTAACATAAAGGGATTATACCCAAGATATAGTTTTGCAACTTGCTATTATCAATAAACAATAGATCTTGAAGCTCTTTCAATGCCTATGCATATAGATATATCATTCTTCTAAGAGATGCAAATAGTCAAATGTCACCTTGACCAAGGGTATCCCTGGCCGTCCTATACAAAATAGCACCCCACCCACTTCTGTCATTCTCGAGCCTGACTTTGCTTTGTTTTCTTCTCAGCTTTTATCATCCCAAGACTCGTATTTATTTGTTTACTGTCTCCCTCCACTAAAAGGTAACCTTTATGAGACAGGGCTTCCTTTTTTTACTGGTGTATTCCCAGCCCATAGAGCAGTGCTAGCACCTCTGAGGTAGTCAAAACATATGTTTTTTCAGTGAACACTGTTGAGATTACCCTTCAAAAAGACTTTATCGATTTACATAATCACAATAGTGTATGCGTGCCCACTGACCCACACCCTCACTAACATTGCATATTAAAGGACATTTAAATTTTTGTTAATCCAAGAGCTCATTTTAATCTACATTCCCTGAGAATTTGTTGAGTAAATTACCTGCTTAAATATGTTTTTTCAATGTTTCTGATGAACCTAGGGGCAGGACAAGAGTAAAGACGCAGATGTAGAGAATGGACTTGAGGACATGGGGAGGGGGAAGGGTAAGCTGGGACAAAGTGAGAGAGTGGCAAGTACTTATATACACTACCAAATGTAAAATAGATAGCTAGTGGGAAGCAGCCACATAGCACAGGGAGATCAGCTCGGTGCTCTGTGACCACCTAGAGGGGGTGGGATAGGGAAGGTGGGAGGGAGACGCAAGAGGGGGGGGATATGGGGATATATGTATACGTATAGCTGATTCACTTTGTTATAAAGCAGAAACTAACACACCATTGTAAGGCAATTATACTCCAATAAAGATGCTAAAAAAAAATAATAAATAAATACGTTTTTTCTCTTTGGCAGTTGGATTTGATTTCTTCTTACCTACTTGTAGGAGCTCTTTATACCTGCTGGGCACCAATTCTTCATATTTTATGAGCTGAAAATATTTTGTCCTATTCTGGCACTTGCGTGCCACTGGTTAGGCATGGAAGCTTTGACTGGCTCCTCAGGGAGTCCCGCTACTGGGTGGAGACCAGAAGTCCTGTGGACTAAACATCATCTTGAACTGGCTTGTTCCAGATGACCTGGGCTTTCCAGAACCATTCAGTCAGCAGCTACCATTCACTGAACCCGACTCTGAATAAAAGAGATTCCCAAGATTGTGCCTCCTACAAAGCCTTGTCAGAGAGCACAGTGTTGAATCAGCTGCTGTCAGGCGCTCATCAGGTCAAGCTGAAACATTTAAGGAATATTGCTGGAGGACACACTGCCCATCTAGGCCTTTGTATATTCTATCCAGCCTAATTATCAGAGAGCTGAATTCCTGGCCTCTGCTCTCTTGGAGTCACACTAGCTGACCTCCACTTATCCAGCTAGCTGGTTAACAGATGTTCCTCATTCCCTCTGAAAATGCACCGAGGAAAGCCCAGGGCCAGCTGAATGCTAGCAGCTAGCAAATCAGAGCGTTTCTGTCTCCCCAGTTATTTGCTTGCCAAGACTCAGTTGTGTTTTTTCTCAAATGTATTTATACTATTTAATTTTGTTACTATAATTTATAATTTGGTTAAATATTATATGAAGTAATCAAAATGTGGGTGAAAAGAGATTAGTTGTTTCTGTGAAAACTTAGTTGATTGCTTTGGGTACTCTCAGTAAATTAGGTGCTAAAAATTGCTGTCACACTATATTTATATGAGACAACTGTAAGAAAAAAAAACAATGGGAAATTTCCAAAAATGTGGAAATTTAGAATCATTCCTCCTTCAGACTGGATAGTGAAGAAAAGGCCCAGGCTCTACATCAAAAGACAGCTCAACGACTGCACCTGTAGTTATAATAAAATGAATGTCACATGCATGATTTTTTTTATGATTCTCTGCTTTAATACACTTTTATAGTAGCTGATCCTACCCAAATTGTACTCTGTAGATGGCAGCGGCGGCAGCAACGGTGGAAGCTTATTACAAATGCAGGACATCAGGCTGGCCCCAGACTTGCTGATTCAAAGCCTACATTTTAACAAGTTCCTCAGGTGACTGAGCACATTGCACTTTGAAAAGCATCAATCTACAGAATGTGTTCCCTCTGATTTTATAAGGGATATTAAAATAAATCTATGCAGTTGAGGAATTTTCTAGATATTACTCAGCCCATGTCAAAATGTCTTTTAAATTTGGTGGTAGGGAAAGTTTCTTCCTCACAGACAGTAGTAATTATAATATCAATCTTACTTTCCTTTTCGATTTGACCATAAGGAATCTCATAAGCAGAGGTTTTACTCTGCTATGTCATCTGTTCTTGTCTTCTTATTTTAATTGGTACTTCCCCTAGTGTGATAGCTGTTATTTATGCTTTGTTATTTCATTGCCTTATGTTACTTGAAATTTATTTACTTTAGTGTCTTCCCTAACATCATTTACAAAGAAAAGTAGGGAGGTTAAGAGATAAACACTCCTCCGTCTCGCACTGTCAGTCTAGTCAGAATTTAATCTGACTCCACCCACATCCCTGACCTCAGCTCCTGCTTCCGCCCACATGGACATCAACCTCTCTCCTTTACTCAAACATCCTTTTGCTTTTTCCCTGAACTCTTGATCTCTCAGAGTTCAGCCCAAATTATATCTCCTTTTTTTAAGGTTTTCCCTGGTCATTCTGGAGCAAAAGTCCTTTCCCCAGTAAACTCCAAAAGCACTCTGTTGGTACCACCCCTCCAAATACAAATTCACATTTAGGCAAGTATTGAGTCCAACTGTGCACGTGGCTTGCAAGAGCACTTTGAGGGGAGGGAACATGTGTCATTTGGGTACCTGCTGCACAGTAAATGCTATATTAATGAATGAATAAATAAATGTGTAATTGAATGAATTAAGTACATATGATAAGAGTTTCATTTGGTTTAAATTAAAAAAAAAAAAAAAGATTTGACACAGGTAGCCACCGACCTGGTCGGTAAAATAACACATTATTTTTACATTTTCTGCTTTACTCATCATTCGAAGAAAGTCATAACCCAGAATTTGGTTGGGGGTCGGAAAATTTTACTCAAAACATGTGAGACGACACGTATGATGTGAACTTTAAGTCAAGACAATGGGATGTTAGGATGTGTGGTAGGGTGGGTCAGATGTCCATGTACAATTTGAACGGGTGACAGAAAATATTTCCATCTTTACACAAACAACACTGCTCACCTGGGGCTTCTGGAACGACTTCTAAAGACTCACAGGCCTTTGGCCGTTTAAGGCCAAAAGCTCCCCACAGACTGTCTCACAAGGATCTGCAGGGGAACATGGTAACATTGACTTTGGTGGCTGAGAGACAGTGCAACACAGCAGCAGACAGACAGCCTGGCACACAGCCAGCCAAGAAAATGGAACATCTGTGTGTGAGCAAAATACCACTGACCTTGAGCTAAGGGAATGAACCTCTGGCAGGGAACATTAAAAGGCTCAGACTCCCTAAGCAGAGAACGAACTTCACTCCCGTGTAAGTGCAGGGGAATGGCTCATGCCACATTCACTCGCCTGGCACACAGTAATAAATCAACGAAGCCAATTTTGTAATTAGGAGACACAGAGGGCAATAAAGTTTACCAATTCTCTCACCTTCCATTGAGATCAGTCCTGTCTGACAGAAATGTAAGGCAAGCTATGAATGTAATTTTAAATTTTCATAAAAAGGTTTAAAAGAAATAAGTGAAATTAATTTTAATAATATGCTAAGAATAGTAATAATAAGCTATGTTTAACCCAATGTACATGAACTGTTAGCATTCCAATATGTAATCAATATTTTAAAAATTATTAATGAGACACATTACATCCACTTCACATACTAGGTCTGTGAAATACACCATCTCATTTTGGACTAGCCACTTTTGAAGTGCACAGTAGGTACCTGTGGCTACTGGTTACGATATTGGACAGTGCAGACTTTAGATACTGAAAACACAGAAGTGGTAAAGTAAGCATCCATAAATAATGGGAAAGGTCCTGGCTTTGTAGACCAAGGCACCAAGCTACATTTCTACTCCTTGGCTTACTAGCTAGCTCTTGGCACAAGAGAGGCCATGTAACCTCTCCGAGCCTCTCCACATTAGGGAAATGTTGGTAAGTAATCTCTACCTTCAAGTTGTAGGGATCAATGTATGAAGAGTCCCTAGCAGGATATGGGCCCCATAGGACACTCAGTAAGTGACAATGGATATGATAATATATCCAGAGAGAAGGACTCCAGTGCTAGCTGTGAGAAATCTCTCTGAAGGGTGTTAAATCCTTGTGATTTTCCTGGTTTAAAATCACAGTAATAGAAGAGAAAGAGGACAGTTTCATTCTATGTTTTTCTAATTTTACAGTATGTTATTCCAATAGATTGTATTCCTTTTATGAAAATACACAGATTGGAGAAAACCACATGTTTTGTTATCATCTTTAAATCAAGGAGTCAAAACATTCTGAATGTGCAACAAATCAATATTTAGAGAAGTTAGAAGATAAATACCTTTCACCAAGGAATGTTTCAACTCATACCACCACTCACACAAAATGATTTCATGATCAAGAACTTTAAAAGAAAGTGGCTAGGGCTTCCCTGGTGGCGCAGTGGTTAAGAATCCGCCTGCCAATGCAGTGGACGTGGGTTCGAGCCCTGGTCCGGGAAGATCCCACATGCCGCGGAGCAACTTATCCCGTGCACCACAACTACTGAGCCTGCGCTCTAGAGCCTGTGAGCCACAAACGCTGAAGCCTGCGCGCCTAGAGCCTGTGCTCCGCAACAAGAGAAGCCACCGCAATGAGAAGCTCACGCACCGCAATAAAGAGTAGCCCCTGCTCGCCACAACTAGAGAAAGCCGGCGCACAGCAACGATGACCCAACACAGCCAAAAATAAATAAATAAAATAAATAAATTTTACAAAAAAGAAAGTGGCTAGTGTCAAACAGCTAAGTAGATACCTGAAAATGTTTTCAGACTTCTGTAGTGACCTGGGGCCCAGGTCACTACAGAATTTAACATCTCATGTGCTTAAGTGTCCCTTTCTCTTCTGTCACCAGTGGGTGTAGCTGGGGTCTTGGGAACCCAGTCTACATTTTTGCTGTATTAAAAAGTATTGATCATGTTGGAAAATATCTCAGAAGAAAAGGAAATGAGATTAGGCATTCAGCAAGTAGGAAGTTGTTCTAGAAGCAAAGTTGCTTTACATAGATTTTAATGGAAAAAAAAAAAAGACTGTCAAGAGACAAATTGTGAAGAGACAATTTCCTGGCCTTAAGCAAAAGGAGAATAGGATCAGTTAGGTAGGTGGAAGCCGGGCTTGGGAGATATAGGAATTCACAGTCTTTCAGAAAAATCTAAGGTCAAAATAATTACTAGAGAGACTAGGAAAGAAAATACGTTATGATATAAAGACACAGGGTGCAGGGGGCAATGTCTCAAATCACTGTGCAGGAGGAAAAGGGATTGGTTTTTGATGGACAAGCGGAGCAGCAAGGTAAGAGTATGAAACTAGAAGGGAGATACCAGAGTGACTTCCTGGAGTGCAAGAATAATTAGAAGACAAGAATAATTTCTCCTTTCAGAACAGAACTACAACTTCAGAGATGCACCAGTAAGAAGCTGGGTCGAAGTCACTGCAGCCCTTAGCGAGGTCAGATGTGAACTGTGGCAAACTGCTTCCATGTGGAAGGAGAAAGAAGGGCTAGGGCACTCTGGAGGCTGAGGGGACAGAAAGATATCCTGTGTAGTAGAAAGCAGAGAGCAATCTCACTTACAAAAATATGCAGGACAGGATTCTTTTTAGGTTGACATTGTTAACTGCAATTATTAAACATCTTTTACATTCCCCCCCTGCCTCCAACTTTCCACCCTTTACCTTTTCTTTTTTCCTTTATGGTTGCCATTGACAACAATTTAAGAAGAACCAGCTGTTGCCTCCTAAGAGTGAGGAAACTCTACAGAACCAGCCTATCAAGTGGTTATATTAGAAGGTACTGCTGGTGGAGAAAAGAGACATTTGGGGAAAATGTTTTTTTATTTAGTAAACTTGAAAATAGTACTTCTATAAGAATGATTATTTCCCACATGTTTTTTTTCTTTAGAAAGTTTTCAACTGACACAAATTTTCCCGAAGACTTGTAAAAGTTGTTAGCCAGGTTCGGAACAAGTTTCACCACATGGCTTCTTGAGGTCAAAAGCAGTAATGTGTGACTCTTACAAAGGAACTCCTCTTTCCTCATGTTGTTTGGCCACAGTTTTGTGCCTCTACAGCCTCACAGGATAAAGCCAAGATAAACTCTCCACATACTCTCACTCTGCCGCGGTTTACAATCTACACTTACTATACTGTCAAGCATTTCAAAATTGCTCTGGGTCTTGTTGGCAAGTTATTATCTACCAGGAAATCTGGAATTAGTAGAGGAAGGCACCACCTAAAGCAGTGGCTTTTAAACCTTTTTCTTACCTCAACCCACAGTACAAAATAATTTTTATATTGTGACCCTGCACACACATACATAAAATACACAAAAAAATACATAAACTGAATCGAGAATCATGAAACAATACTTTATTACCCTAGATGCACTCTGAAATTTCAATTCCAGCTCTATTTCACCCAAAAAAAAATAAAACAAACTTGTTGCTGCCCACTATAACTAATCACTGTCCATCAATGGGTCCTAACCCTGTTTGAAAAACACTAACCTAAAGGCTTTCCACAATCTGGCCCCATCTCCCCTATCTTGTATGAGTTCCCATTTCTCCTAACACAGATTTTAAAGTAATATAACAGTTTTCTTTTATTGTGTACCTATAATGTGACTATGTGTATAATATCTCTATTACTAACAACCCTGTGACAAGAGTATTGATTTCCTCCCAATAGACAGATGAAGAAACTGAACCTCAGAGAAGTTGATCAAGCAAGTAAGTGGCTGAGCTAGAACTTGAACTAAATGGGTATAACCCTGGAGCCCCTTCTTTTTCCACTGGAACACATTGGCCTCCAAGTGGGCATGACTCCTTATTGCCCCTCCACCCACTCTGCCTGGAGCCCACCCATGTTCATGCTGTTCCCCTAACTGGAAAGCCCTTCCAGCCTCTGCTTCTAGCAATTCACACATGCCTACTGGTATTTCTGGACCCAGCTCAAACCATGCTTTTTCCAAGAAACTACCCAGATGATGTTGGCCCTTGTTCTCCTTCCTTCTCACTCTAGGAGGCAGGAAATCTCAGAGGTCAGAGCTGAAGCACAGGAACCAGACTGCCAGTTTTGATTGTTAGTTCAGCCATATACAGTCTGGTGATGGTGTTAAATTTCTGTGTCTCCATTTCCTCTTCTGAAAATGGAGATAATAATTGCTCCTACCCCAGAGGATTGTTGCCAGGATAAATAAGTTAATAGGCGTAGAGGAATTCGTACAGAAGCTGGTACGTAGTAGGTGATTAATAAATGTTAGTATTCAGTTGTACCACAATGAAACTTCATCAGATCCAGTCCTATCCCTTAATGTTACCCAATATGTATGTAGCTTATTTCTTTGACTAGAATGTAAACTCTTCTTGGGTGGGACTGTATCACACTTATATTTATAGAAGTACCCCAGAGTTACACAGTACCAGGCACACCATATGCAGTTAACAAATATCAGATTTAGGAATTACAAAACTGGCAATGCCAGATGAAGAACTTTTTTTTTTTAGCAAAAGAACAGCTGAGGAGGACCTGCTAGTCTTCACTTTTCTGAAGGTAAATATTAGTTACCATTGGAGATGATTTTGTTTTGGGAAATTCCTCAGGGTGGTTTTTAAGTCCCACACATAGAAGTGCTCTGAGGACATCTGTGGTGCAGATGCTACTCTGTACTCTGTTTAGTGACTAAGCAGATATAAATTTCATAGATTATGTACTGAGACTGATGTTATTTTAGTTCTTGAGCTTTTATTTCCACTTAAGTTTACTTAGTCTCTTCAAATTTAATGCTGTCATTCTAAATATGATTCTCTCTCACTTCCCTTTCTTTCCTCCTTCACCAGGACAGTCTAAGTTCTTAAGCCCAACCAAAGCAAGGATGGAGTGAGAAATAAGCCAATAAAGTCTGCAGATTTTTTTTCCAGCTCTGGGCATTTAACGAGGCTGTGAACATGGCTCTCAGAGGTTGGTCTGTTATACGCACTGCTGCAGAAAATAGGACATTTTAAACTCACTCTATATAGCCACTTTCTTTGTCCCTGGTTTTCTTTTTAAGCTCACCCAGTTTTATTCATTCTGCAAAATCCTCTGCCCCCCACAATAAGTACCTTGCAGTAAAGAAGAGACAGCTGGAGCAAAGGCAAAGACCTCCAGCCTGGCTTTTGCCACCAGTTATAATGAAAACACAGGTTTTTTTCTTGAACACAGAACACAAAACAGCAAACACACACCAAAAAAAGGCACAAAGAGAAATCTCACGGGAAATTCACCCGGAACATCTAAGGAAAATCACATATTTTACTGTATTTGTTACCTTTTCCAGGAAGTGAAAGTGTGAGAGCCCTTAGACATCTGCCTTCAGGGAAAATGTTTCTGTTCCACTAGAAATGCCCTTACTGATTTTGATGGCACCCAAACACTGGTCTCCCTTCTAGAACTTCACCTGGTAAACGCTGATCCTCAGGACATGGTTCTGCACTCTTGCTCCCACATTTGCTGGTCTTGTTCAAGGAAGATTGGTGGGTGAAAAGGAAATACAGAGAGAAATGACAGCTCCCTGGGAGCAGCATTTTTTTTCTAGAAAGTGACTTGAATAGGCTTCAGCTGAGGGATAAATCCTCCCCAAACTCTACCTGCTCTATTGAGCGTTCATACAAAGTTCTAGAAGAGCCTGGACACTCATTGCATGCTCAGAATTCTTGGTGTTACAAACTGTCATTGTATGATTTCACTACAGAATCCCTCAGTGTGTTATATGGCATGTGCTTATGTTAGCACAAATAGAAATGTATAAATCAGTGTACAATCAGCCGGGTCTGAGGATTTTACAGCCTCCTTTGGAATACCGGTAGCACACTAACATTGCAAAATCAGATTCTTGGCTTCAGCCCAAAGCAATAGGTGCTGGTATGGTCAGGGTAGTGCTTTAGGACTCACGTTTATGTGAGTTTGGAGAAACTTCTCTTCAGAACCACATATCCACTTCGGTTTTTGTACTGAGACTTGTTCTCCCAGGCTCCTGGGGACACTTCTGAAGACCACATCTGCTATCCCCAGCCATGAGCTCAAGTGATCAGTCAATATGGCCCACTGGAGCCCGGGCTTGGCTGCCCGTGGAGCTTATGACAAAGACAGCCAGTAAGTACTGCAGAGCAGTGTTATTCATGTAAAATAAATAGTTCTGTTAAGAAATCTTAAACAATGAATTTCAATAAATCAATAATTTTTCAATAACAGCAGAATACAGAACCAAAGAAAACAAAACTTCGTTGCAGAGTAAAATCTTTCTGGCTCGTACCAACTTCATTTTCACTCCTCTTCCTCACAACCTCCACATAGTTATTTTAAAGGCAATTCCATTTCTACTAATAGGTTAACATTATCTTTCTTCTACGCTGCTGAAAGCTATAGCATCAGAAAGGCCTACTAGTCAGTTTTCAGAGTTTCTAAATAATCCACGTGCTCCTTCTAGAATAGGATGAGTACTTCCTCAGTGAAGTAAAACTTTGTTGAGCAACGTCATACTTCTGAGATTCTTCTTGTCAAATCAGAGCTCTCCCTTTGAACTTCCCTTTCCAGTAATTCTATCCAGGGATGAACTGACATCAGTGTCTGTTCTAAGCCTAAAGAAAGATATCCTTAACCTTTACACACCAGGGGCTTATTTTCAAAGAATAAGCATCATTTCATATGGAGTCAGAACACATCATGGGAAAAAATCTTCAGGGAGACTACATCAAATCCTTCACTGAAGCTTTGGAGCAGGGGGCTGGCTAGGAGAGAAGAGGCAAGGACCTATTTCAGGGGGTTGACAGAAGATGGGTAGGCACAGCCTGTAGGCCTGTGCTGAGGGAGAGTGAGGAAGGAGGAGACGTGGGTGTCCTCCCATCTCACTGGGTGCAGTGCGATATATCTGTCCTAGAACTTGGGCCTGAGCAGTTTACTCCCTGAGAGAGTCGCCACACTGAGATGCGGAGAAGGAGTGAGAGAGTGCTGAGCCATCCCAAGGGCACAGAGCCTACATTCAACCCAAAGACTGGTCCTCCCCGCAGTGGTGCCATGGCCCAGAGATTCAGGGTCAGCTTCAGTCTGTATAAACAACAGCACGTTGGTGAGAACAAAAAGATCATATGATGTCATTCCCCTGAGTTTAACTCTCCAGTGTCTCCCATTGTTCTAATGATAAATCACCAACTCAGTTCCAGGAGCTTTTAAAGCCTTCAGATTGGGCCTCGACATATCTCGCAGGTCTCCTCTCTGGAGACTCTCCCTCTCCATTCTTTTTTTTTTTTTTTTTTTTTTTTTGCGGTACGCGGGCCTCTCACTGTTGGGGCCTCTCCCGTTGCGGAGCACAGGCTCCGGACGCGCAGGCTCAGCGGCCACGGCTCACGGGCCCAGCCGCTCCGCGGCATGTGGGATCTTCGCGGCATGTGGGATCTTCCCGGACCGGGGCACGAACCCGTGTGCCCTGCATCGGCAGGCGGACTCTCAACCACTGCGCCACCAGGGAAGCCCTCCCTCTCCGTTCTTATGCTGCAGCCACAGTCACCTTCTTGGTGCTGCCACGCTATTCCTGCTCGTCTCAGAACCGTCTCTGTCTAAAATGCTCTTTCCCCCATTCCTCACCAATTCCGGTATCCTTTAAGTGTCATTTATTTCATGGAAGTCAACCGATCTTCCATCACCCTACACTTTCTCTTTTAGCACTTGACACAATTTTATTAAACCACAATTTGTTTAATGGCTGTCTTTTGACTTAGACTGGAAGATCAGTGAAAATAGGAACCATACCTGCCATTAATTCTCAGCATCTAACACTCATAGTGGGTGCTTGGTAAACGTTTGCTGACTGAATGCCAGAGAATAAACGACGTTGTGCAGAACATGGGAGAGACTTCGGTTAATAGCATGTTCTTTTTCTGGAATTCTGAGCCACCCCCCCCCCCAGATTAATTCTTCCTAAGTACCCATTCAGTTATACACAGAGATTTTATAAATTACAAACAAAATAGGTCTTTTAAGAACTTATAGAATAATTTTAGTCTATCTTCAAAGCCAAAATGTGACATTTCTATTAATAACTGTGGGAGGAAAGAGGAAAATATGCAGAACAATTAAGATACTGTAGCACAATTCATGTGCTATGCCTTTTCACCATTTGATTTAATGGATTAATTTTAATTCAGTAATTTTAAAATTTAGAATTCCAATTATGCTACTTTCTGTTCTCTGTTATTATAGGCAGTTGTTCTGGCATAAATGGAGCAGAAAAAAGTATCTGGGCAAGAATTGATTATTACCAGGTAACAGGGCTGGAACAGGTATTAGAATGATCAGAGATAATTACCAAGTAGGTAAGATTGATCCCAATTCTTTTCTGAAGTGTAGTTGAGTTTGATCTAGTGCTTCTCCAAATTTCGTGTGCACACAAATCACTTGGGGATCTAGCTAAACTGCAGATTCTTATTCAGTAAATGTGGAGTGAGGCCCAAGATTCTGCATTTCTAACAAGCTCCTAGGTAATGTCTACACTGTTAGTTCAAAGATCACAGTTTAAGAAGCAAGGAAGGGCCTAGAACAAACTGGACTGGTCAACACAGATTGGCACAGGTCAGAGGGCACATCAATGCCCTGAAGAAAAGGATTTTCTTCACTTAGAGATAGAGGCCAAAGTGCTAAAGGTAACATATTTCATTAAGAGGCTGGCGGGACCCAGATCTAAAGGGTGAAAAGTAAACACCAGCCGTCGCCAGCAGGGGGCAGCAGAGTTCAGGGTAAATTGCACAGGACTCCTCCCACCCACCCACCCCACCCCAACAGGCCAAACACCCCTGAGGGTAATTATAATAAATCTCAGAACAGTACCTGGGAAAGAGGGCAACTGGAAAAGCAAGACACCAAGAAAATCAGCAGCATGGAGGGAGATGCTCACATAGGCCAGAATACACTCGCAGGAGGGGACACTTTGCAGCAGTGGAAAGCACACCCGTCATGAGATCTGGAGACCCAAGATCCAGTTCAGACACGGAAACGGAGCAGTGCCTTTGGGCCAGCTCTCACGCCCCATCAGCCTTGACTTCCTCCGCAGGAAACGAGGAAAAAGTGCAAAGGGTGATCTCGAATGCGCGTTTCCAACCTTCACATCCTGTGACCCGGGCTTCTGGTTCTGGCTTTGAGAAAACTGAAAGGATCCCTATCCTTTAGGCAACGGGTTGGGAGTCAGAGGGAGGCAGAGCCCACAGAGAACCGGCTGCTCACTCTGCTGGGTGAGGCCCAACAGGGCGTGTGGATGGGCAGTGAAGCTGTTCGGTCTGCAAGCGGGGGCTCCGTGGCAGCTGTGGGGGGTTTTGCTTTTGTTTTTAATCTGTTAAAGATTACACGCAAACTGGTTAAAAAGTAAATAGGCCTGAAAGGCTTATAACTGAAACAAGCCTCTCATCCCGCTTATCCTCCTCATCCTTTACCTTGGAAGCAACGTCTTTGAATCCTTTCCGTTTCTTCTTCAATTTGCCTCCATATTTCCAAATAATATGTATAATATAATCCTACTACATGATCCAGTAGCTACTGGCTTTTTACTCTGGTGGATCAGGAATTAATTCAATCACACCATCTCTTCCCTTCATTATTCTCCAAATACCATTTTTCTTGCTTTTTGGATCATGTCTGTATTTGTCACCAGCAAAGACCATTAGCAATTCTTGGGAACTAAAAATAGAATCTGGGTAATAAAGTCTAACCTTCTTTTCCTTTGCGCTTCCTCTAGTTTCACTTGTTCATAGAGGGCCTCGCAAAGAAGCCTCGCACCCAGCCCTTCAGACCAGAGTTCCTAGACCAAACAGCTGCAACTGAGACTTCAGCCCTGCGGACTGATGGTGCGCAGAATCCCCTCGCTCCACAGTCAGTTCCAGATGGCGGCAGCGGGCCGTGCGCAGAGACGCTACACCTGCGCAGTGATCTGAAGCGGCAGCGGGCCGTGCGCAGAGACGCTGCACCTGCGCGGTGATCTGAAGCCTGAGGAGCACGCCTGCCCTGGACCCGGAAGCGCTCTGCTGCCGCCATTCCCCGCCCCGCGCTGAGGAGAACCCAGTAAAGTAGCCCCGCCCCCAGCCTATGGGTAGAGCATGTGCTCTAGAGCCTGAGCTCAGGACCCTCCATTCTCTGATCAAAGAATAAAGCTTTCCTTTGGTTTTGAACCAAACTTGGTCTCGTTCTGTCGGCTCCAGTGACACCAGGCAGGACCCTTGTTGGGGCCCCAACTCAAAAGGGTTGGTAACGCAGTCACTGTTCCTATTATTATGAGTATGTAAATATTATTCAAGGAACATACTATGTTAAGGACAATAATATACTGTGATTATATTTAGCTTCTTATACAACCTTCTGTTTATTCTGAAATTAATAACTGTCTTATTTTTTTAGTTGCTTAGTTTACTTTGACCATCTGACTAAATTTTGCACACACCCCAGCACCTCTATAAAATGTCCCTTCCAAAGACAGTTTTCCACAAAGGAGAATTTGTCAGATTATTCTGTTTCACATTTTGGTGTTGGATCCTGCTTCCTGGATTCCTGTGTTTGGGGATTTTTTTGTTTTGTTTTTTCCTCATTTTAGTGGAGCATATCCTCCAGTAACATCCAATACCCTTATGTCAATGCCTCTTTGGTTATTGTGGTTGTCTAAGGTACATTCTCTAGTAGATTCCTCAGGAAGAACTCACGAAACCAATGCTTCCTGAGTTTCGGCGTGGTCATGACAGCGGGTCTGAACACTGTATTTTGTTTGGCTGGATATGAACTCCTTAGCTTACATTTTCCTTCCTTGAGTATCCTAATTATGTTATTCCATTGTTTTCTGGCATAACACATTGCTCTCGAATGGTCTGATAAAAATTGATTTTCTTTACCTAACACATGAATTGTCTTTTAACCTGGATACCCTGAAGATTTTTTCCTTTTACCTCTTTCAAGTCCCATATGTTTACTAGACTATGTATCAAGGTTGGCCTTTTGGGGGCCAGTTTTCCCAAGTTTTCTCTTTTAATCTGAGGCTTGAAATCATCTTCGATTTCAGGAAAGTTTTCTTGAATTATAAACTTTAACATTTGTTGTACTGCAGTTATTTGGTTTTCTTCTTCGAGGATTCCTGCCATATGTATACTGGATCTTCTTTGCTAATCCTTCTATCGCTTACTCTCAAATTGTTTCTTCAGTTCTACTTGATTTTTAAAAGTTTTCCTTTTCCCCTCTTCTGTTTCTCTAAGGCAATATCCATTGCATTTATTTTCTTTTGTTTTCTTCCTTGTTTCTTCATTTCTAAAATTCTTTTTCTTTTATTTTTACTTCTTTTGTGAATTCTGTTGTTTCGCATTTAAATGTCCCTTTCTCCAGTATCTCCTGAGTCTTCCTAATTCTGATTTCTGTTGTTCTCTCATAATTTCTATCAATTTCTTTTAGCTTGTTTTGAAATATTAGTTTACAATTGTCATCTGCTTTGTGGGAATATCTTTCTAGAATCTTTCATTGAATGGGGATGTTATTCTACTTCTTATTCTCCTTTTTTGAATAACTCTGTATTGATTCACTCACAATCCTTTTCTGTTGCTCATTTTTCAGACAGAGGGGTTTTACTATACTTTTAGGAAGGAGGGGTGAGTGCATAGCTTTTCTAGTTTCATATCACTAGGATTCCCTCTTGTGTTGTTTTTATTTTTCTTTTTTTTCTTTTTTTTCTTTTTTTTTGCGGTACATGGGCCTCTCACCGTTGTGGCCTCTCCTGCTGCGGAGCACAGGCTCCGGACGCGCAGGCTCAGCGGCCATGGCTCACGGGCCCAGCCGCTCCGCGGCATGTGGGATCTTCCCGGACCGGGGCACGAACCCGCGTCCCCTGCATCGGCAGGTGGACTCTCAATCACTGCGCCACCAGGGAAGCCCTATTTTTGAAGAGATAAATATTTACATGGCCTTGAGCTTTCTGAGACGTGCCTTCTGTTACCCTCTCCCCTCTTCATCAGAACTTCTCATTCCTTTTCCATCATTATTTCTATTCTCAATTGGATTCTACTTCCAGCAGTTTCTCCTCAGTGCAGATCTTTGCCTGCACTAAGAAGGGAGCTTTTGGTTTTTTGTTTCTAAAGTTGGCAGTACCCAGGTTACCCCCAAGTTCTCTCTCATTAACTGTGGTCTCCAGCTCTAGTCACAGATTTAACTCAGATTTGGGTATGGAAACTCTAAGCACTGTGGTTTTTTGACCACATCTCACTGTAAGCCAGAAAGTGTGTGCTGGTTCCACACTGCTTGTACTACATTCCACTCCCAGGGTTTCCTGAGTATGTGTCACTTTCAGAGGCAAAGTCTGAAAGGATTTGGGGAAAGTGACCATAGCATAATTTATGAAACTCCTTCAATCCCTCTCCATATAAGAACTGACAGAGCAACTATTAACCTTGAGTTTTTGTTTTTCCAGTATCATTTTTTAAATTGGCTACTTACTGGATCCATGATTTTGGGTTTTCTCTCCTAGTTGTTCTGTCCGAGACCTGAGCTTGAGGTGAGCCTGTGATCTCGGGCTTACACAATCCACTCTTTCATCGTTTGTAAATAGGATCAAGAATAATACCAGAGTTATCAGAAAAAGATGAGATGATGTGGAAGTTGAAACTTATGAAATTGCCTATGATTTACCCTGACATGTAAAAAAATTATAAACTGTAAAATGATATGCCATCATTAGTTATTTCAAAATAAATTTATGTAATGTGTGAAAACCTATAACTTTATGTTTAACCACATTGTTAGCGCCTAATATGCTTTTTTTTTCTTTTCTTTTTATTTTTTTTCTGTCTCTTCCCAACGGAATATTGCTTCATAAAGAGTAAAGATTTTTATCTGGTTTCTTCGGTGCCATATCCTCACTACAGAGTCCGGTGCCTGGCACATCATAGGCACTCCGTAAATACTTGATGAATGAATGAATGAATTGTGCTAACTTTGCCTTAAAGCATATTGTGAAGGATAAAACAAATGGGCAAAAAATAAATTATTATTAGGCCGTTGTCGAATTGGGCCTGTGTAACATGCTCTGACAAATTTTCCTTCCGCATCTCCATTTGCTTTGCATTCTTGCCAAAAAATAACATTGGTCCCTGCTGTGGAGCAGGGACGAGGCAACACCCAGGGCAGCGCCAGAAAGGGCTACTGCTCCCAGCCTCCATCCTCCCGTCCAAAATACAAAAAGCTGAAACAATGTGGAGAATAGCTGGGCTGAGAACAAGGGACAGCTCTGTCCCTCTCTCGCTGGCGTTTATGCAAGGAAGGCTGGCAGTCTGTTTTTAAGTAAATAGACTTGCTTTAATGGAGCAATCTGTCAAAATAAGCCGGGCTGCTTAGAGGGGGCCGAAAAGGTGCAGCACCGCTTCCTTCTCCCATGGGAGCTATTTATTTGAGGAGGATGACAAATGAGAGGGAGGCAGAAGCCTGCGGTAATGACACTCAAAGCAAGAAAAATAATAGCGTGTGGCTTAGAATGGGCTCATCTTCACTCGATGTATAGATGGGTTTTGTGTGTTTAAAGAGCCAGCCCTTTCCATTTGCATCTCAAACACACCCTCCGTGGAGCAGACAACGCAGAGGCATTACCGGGCAGCTAGCTTCTGGTTCGAGGGTTTTGTGAGAACAGGGGAGGTAACAAAGAACAGATTAATGAGCAAAAGTTGAGTCTCTACAGGTTTTCTGCCTCTTTACTAATGGAGGGGTGACAAAACCACTAATTTGCTTCATCGCCACACAGTACTTAATAAATAACATGTTTACACCGTGAGATATATGGGGTTGGACACGGTGCAGAGGGGCGTGGAGGGAAGAAATTACCAAATATTCGCATGAAGACTCATATTTTGGACTTTACTCATAATATTCGCTGCTTATGAAATGACACAATGAAAGGGCCAGGTGTAGTTTAACCCTTTTAGTTTGTACCAGAACCTTGAATTCTTTGGAAAGAAGAAAAGGATTTATTGTGAACTGCAAATGCTTTAATCAAGTGGCTTTCTTCACATACCATGAAAGCATTTTGAAACATTCAAGTAAAAAAAAAAAAAAAATCCCTATTTTCTGAAAATATAACCTCTTAAACACCAAGGACGGGGCCAGACCAAGTCCCATCAAGTAACAAGGCACAATAAGAAGCTTAAAATAGGTAAGGATTAAGTTACATTTGTATGAATAAGCTCATTTTTGTTGTTCTGGTCTCAATCCTTAAATGATCCTATCTCGTGCATGGAAGGTGTCTCCTCTTTAAATGATACATTAATATTCTCAGTGTGGGTCCCAGTGAGACCCAAAATGTCCCCAGGGCTCACCAACCTTTGGAAATAACTACATCAATAGCAATCATTCCGAGTTTCCTTGCCCATTGTCCCCACCTGGAGGGCCCTCCCCTCACCCCAGCCAGGTGCTCCTGAGATGCCCTGGACGTGTCTCACGTGCAGATGAGAAGTCTGCACCTGCTCCCTCCACGTGACACAGGTGCTGCCCCACTACTGGTACATTCTGCGGGGAAGCCATTCCCAAATCAGGGCTATCCCCAGTCTCCCAGATCTGCAAGACACACCAGCTGCCAAAAGATGCACATCCCCTTCGGGCCTCTCAGGGCCATTCATGCCAGCTCCATGTCCCACTTTGTTTCTTGGGCCTTGAAACAGACTGACTTGTGCCCCACATGTCACAAAATCTTTCATGAAAACACCTTCATCGCTTCTACCTTCTGCCTCTCTCTCCACCTGTCTCAGATATAGACCAAGGCCCTGGAAATGGAATAAATACCCCTCCTCCAGCACCCAAAGGAGCACAGGTGTCCTCCTTCCAAGAAATATTAACATCCCCTATGCAAATTAACTCCTTCAGGGCCTTCCCTCCCATTTGACAAACGTGCCAAGATACACTTGAACCTTAACAGGAGAGTGTCTAATCCTGCCTGTCTCTCACACTCAGGCACCAGGTCCTATAAATGAATTTTTCCTTTGTAAAACTTCACCCTGACCTTCCTTTCCTTCTCATCTGCCACCATCTTCATTCAAGTTTCTTATTTCTTTACCCCCGGCTGACCTCAGAAATTCACTAATCGGAATCACTTTGCTAATTCATCCTAAAAGCCGCTTCTAAAACAAAAATCCTTAGACTCTGTCTTGAGAACATAAACTTCTTGCTGTAGTTTCTGACTTTCCATTGGCCGTATGAATCAGGTCTGTTACAGAAAGAGTGCTAGCCTTGGAATCAGTTACCATGGGTTCAAATCTTAGCTCTACGCTTCAATAACTTTTGTAACTTTAATTGCTTAAAGCCTAAATGTCATCATCTATAAAATGTGATATTAATATCTGCTTCATAGGGTTATTGTAAGGAAAAATTAAATAATGAATGTAAAGTGTTTTTAATGTGAAAATACAAATGTGAAGAACAATGTTATGAAAATTCAAGCACTTCCCCTTGGAACTAAAGTCCTCCATAAGCTGGCCACCACCCACTTTTTCAACATTTTCTCCAATTAATCCCATTTCCAGCCCTCCTTCCAGGACTTATCAATCTGTTTCTTGCCCTTCAAACATGTGTTTCACTTCCAAATAATGCTACTTGTTATAACAGAAAAACCAAATGTCAGTGGCTTAATACAAGAGAAGTTTACTGCTTGCTCACTTAAAATCCAAAACAGGTATTCCTACTTGGCAGGTGGTTCCCCTCCAAGTGATGATTTGGGGATTCAGGATCCTTCAATCTTGTGGCCCTACCATCCTTAACATGTGGTTTCCAGGGTCACTCCAAAAGGAGAGAGACCAGGGAGACTCACACAGGGAGCTTATTATGGGTCAGGCCTGGAGGAGGCACATAGCAGAGCTGAGTCACATAACAGCATCTAATATAATCACATAGGGTGTCCAGAAAGAGAAGGACACAGGTTTGGTGAACAGCTGGCTACTCTGTGCTACCACCACAGACATATGTATTTCCCAGACTGTATTCCCCAGATACATCCTTCAAAAACCAGCTCAGGCCTCGCTTAATTCATGAAGTCGTTTTGGAGCAATCTGGCTGATGATCTTATCCTCTGAACTCAAACTCCTAGCATACATTGATTATACCAGCCTTTGACTCATTTGCCTCTTTTTTGTTAAATCACATAAACTTATATCAAGTCTCTTTCTTCTTAAACTCGGAGACATTTAAATCTGATAGCGCCCTCCTTGATGAAACATTTCCTACATCCATTGACATCCATCATTTCAGACCTTCTCCTACCTCCTGTGAGCTCTAGTCATGGTTCAGGGCTTTTTTCCACTGAATAACTGTGAGAGTCCCCCAAAGAATGATTCTTCTGGTGAAAGTGGCTGGGAGGCTGCAGTCAGGCCCCAAACCTCAACCTCAAATCCAGAAGGCATTGGCTGGGGAAAAAGCTGACTTCAGCTCAGAGATCTTCCAAAGTTTCTAAAGCCTCTTCAGCTGGTAAGTAGAGTTTTTCGATGTTAACAATTCAGACAAAAAACATGATAGAGTAGAATTTATACTTGTTTTTAGCCAAGAATCCATGGTTAGAATTGGGTTGTACTGGCTATAGAGATGTAGTAATAATAGGAGTTAAGTATTTAAGTGACATTGGGAATAGTAGAAGATGAAAAAAATGTCTCTGTTCACTTTTTATAGTGTTCATTAGGCAGACATAGTCAGGCATGTAATCCATTTTCTCCCTCGAGACGGCAACATGTGTTCTGTTCACTCCTGTCTGTTCTTTATTGCTTTGGGGAACAAATAAGACTCTATGAGATGAAAATGTGGGTATAATTTGGAGATGGAAGAAAATTAAGATGCTGGATTCAACAGTAATTGCTTACAGACATTTAAAATATGAAAAACAATTTACCAGGATTCCAAAAACACATTGCAATTGTAAGATAACTTTCAATTCCCTCTCCTCTCCTCCTCAGATGCCTGGCTCTCACAGGACAGTTTGGACATCACTAGATTCTGAAAGCTCTAGAGAAGTCCAAAAGGTAGAGAGAGATCACTGCTCTCCAACCGCTTCAGCAGCCCAGTGTGAAGCCTGCATGCTCTGGGCAGAGAAGCTGGCTCAGTCCATCGTTTTGAACAGACACAAATCTCGCTTCTCATTCCGCTGTTGACGGCAGGGAACGGTGTAAAGACTCCTTCACGTTTATTCACGCAGCTCCACTCCTGCTCCGTTGATGTTCCTAAGCAGATGCACAAGTGCCCGATGACAATTAACTGATGACTCATCCTTCAGGACGCCTGCTAAGGCAGGCTGCCGGCTGTGAGTGAAAACATACGTTTGCAGTAGCTAATCTTTCCCTTTGGTCGAGGACCAAGTCAGCCAAGGCATGGCTTTGAAGTTATTTCTGTCTCAGTGGATTAGAGGTATCAAAAGAAGCAGCTCCACAAACCTTTAACAAATATTTACAGTTCTGCACTAAACAACCTCCACCGTACCTTAACCTTTACTGTCTTGTGAAATGCTTGCCAACTTCCCTGCCAAACACATACACTTGACAGAGTAGGAGAGAGGGCAGCAGCTCAAAGAAAATGAAGTGCAAAACGGTAAGGGATCCACTGTCTTTGCTGTGGAGGAGAACGAGGCCCTTTTGTGCTGACCTACCTGCAGAGAGGGACTCCCTTCCCCGTCCCCTCCCCCATGAGGGGTACTCCTCCACCCCTGATAGCTCACCTTCTCAACCAGGGTGTTGAAGAAGAGACACGTTCTGTATTCAGCTCACTGAAGTCGTGGGACTGCCCTGAACCCAAAGTTTCCAAATGTGCCAAGGGATGGCTGTAGCCAGTGCAGGAAGGACACAAAACAATAGGTTAAACCCCAAAGGAGGCTGGTTATGAGGGTGTTGGTGTTTTGGTCATTTAGAGGACTGCCACACTTCGCATAGTTTATAGTAAGCCTCCCTCCTCGGAGGTTTTTCAATGAAACTGCTCATCATAGAATTCTCTAGTTGCTTCTAAAACGCTGTAGGGATTAGTTAAATAGATGACTGATGTGTTTTCTATTTTTAAGACTCCTTACTGTGAGCACAAAAATCTCATAACAAAAAGAGGTGGATAATTATTTTTAAAAAAGGATAAATGAAGGGAGCCGGCAGGCAGGATACCCTGTCGATGGGGTGGAGAAGAGCAGCAGGCCAGCCCCTGCCTCTTCTCTGTCCTGACTTCTCGGGGGGCCACTGCATCTTACCCGTGGAGTCAGGCCCATTATAAGATATAAAGGAGACTCATAGCAGGGTCCAAATGGGTGAGGTCCCCCAAGGGGCTTCAATCAGCAACAGAGACCCATGGCAGAGAATCTACCAAAGGAAGCTTTAGCGGAACAGCAGCTGCCGACATAAGAGCCACTGAGGTTTGTTCATGAATCCCCCTGACATAGTACTCAGGGACCCCCCCAGAACTTACTGTGAGACTCTGAGGGAGCCTAAATGGAAGCCCACAGCAGTGATGGAGGCAAGAGTCAAAAGTATGTGCTATACGGTTAACAGGAGCACCAGCTGTTACCTCTGGCTAGATGCAGATGAACTCAGAGATATAGTGGCTAGGGTCGTGGTTAGGCATTTCATTCATTCGTTCACTCATTTGCTCATTCATTCATTCAACACGTTTATATTTCAAGACACTGGGTTAAGTGCTTTGCAAAACAAAATTACACATTGGTTTTGCCATCTAAAAGCTTGCACTAATCGCTACTACAAGTACATAAATATCCATAACACAGGTTAGGAGTGGGTCATTATATAGTCACAGATAAAGTCTGCACTGGCCAGGTGGAAGAAAGTGATGATTTCTGTGTTGGGAGAATTTGGAAAGATTTTGTATAAGAGCTAATGGTTGAGGTAAAATTAGTGTGTGCAAAGGTGATACAGAACGTATTCTCAAAGAGAAACAGTCTGAGTGATGGTATTGAGAAGGGCAAGGTTGCACATGCTTAAAAATAAAAGTAGGTCGTTCCATTGTCTGGGCAATAGTATACAGGAAAGGAAATAGTGGGAAACATGGTCAGAAAAGTGGGATAGTCAGGAAATGGAGGGCTGAGTGCACCAGGTCAAGGAGTCTGATTTTCTGTATTAAAGTGATGGGAAGTCATTCAAGATTCCTTGGCAGAGGAGAGACTTGATGATTACTTCTGGAAAATTAATCTTTGTTTAACAGCCAAGAAAACTCTTGTATACAGGGACAGGTTTATGATTGAACTTTACAGTGACTCCTGTTACAATAAGACTCAGTATCATAAACAAGCAAGAAGATCGTTCATCAATTTTCAATCCTAAACTTATGTTTTCCTACTGCCCAGAACACTGTTACAGGTTACCCACTTTCTGCATGCTCAGGGAGTGAAAACTCGTAAATAATAGCTTATGTCAATCATAATTAGGAAGGTCTGTCTGCTATTGAGAGGGGCAGGGCAGACACAGTGAATAGCTAATTATTATATAAAAATGACTCTAACCCATGCTTACCAACAAGGGGCACATCCTCCAGGAAGTCTTTCTGGTTGCCCCACAATCTCTCCTCACCTCATACAGGTTTGGGGGGGAGCTTCTTTCATAGTCCAGAATCCCCAGGCATGTATTCTTAATATCTCAAATAACTTACAAAGTCATTAATGCACAGCTACATTCCTGAAAATTGGTGAAAACATCTTTTTTTCTACAGGGATATTTTCCTTGTTAATTATGTAAAAATAACAGGAATAGCCCATAGACATTGAGAGTCTTATTTTGAGGCATTAAATATAGCATAAACTCAATATACTTTATTTCACACATTTTAAGAATATGAAATGGGAACAATGGTCATAACTCCATGAAATCTAGCCAACACCTGTTAGTTGTAATCAAAATAATCTCTATTTATAGAAAATGCTTCCATGACTCCTGCAGCAGTTCATGAATATTTGCTTTTAATTTCAGAATTGCTTTACAGTTTCAAAATTTTAAAGACTTAAAAATTCAATGTAAAGTTTTCTCTCTTTTCAAAAAGGTAGAAAATACATCTTTATTAGCAAAATTAGAAAAATTATATAAGCAAATTAAAGAAAAATCTTTAGTCCCTTAATCTTACCATTCAAAGATAATGACTATTAGTACAATGTTGTACATATTCCTCTAGATAGCTATGTAAACAGGAGCACATTACCTTGTAGTTGTATATTGAACAATATATTGTGAGCATCTTTCTCTGGAAAAAAATTCAGCTATGATACACAGTAGTTTTTAATAGAGAAATAACATTTTATTGTATAAATAGACCATAATTCATTTAACCTATATGCTCTTGTAGGTTTAGTGTTTTCAATTTTTTCATTTTAAAAGCAGAACTTTTATGAGCATGCTATCTAAATATTTGCTTACATTTCGAATCACTTCTTATGGCATGTTTATAGAAGTCTAATTTCTAGGTCAAGGGATAGGCATATTTTAAAGGGTTTTGATGAGTATTGACAAATCATACAGAAAAGTTAGACCAATTTAATTTCCCTCCTGCAATGAATGAAAGTGGCCATTTTCTTGAACACTGGATATTATTATATTTTATTATTTATGTATTTAAATATTTTATAATGCATATTACTCATGTGACTTCTTCCTTTTTGAGTTACCTTCTTTGTCCATTTTAAACTTCGTATGTTTGGGTTTTTTCTTTTTTGGGGGAAAGGGGGCTCATTCTTATGTTTAACAAGTATTTATATATGTTGCAAATATATTTTAATGTTTTGTTTTATCATTTTTGTAGTATTTTTGATATTAAGTCATTTAAATTTGTACATGGTCATATCTATCCACCTTTCACTTTCATGATTTCTGGATTGTTGTCAGATATAGGAAATCTAGCACACTCAAGTTTACGTAAATATTTATCAAATTTTTATACTATTCTTATGAATTTATGTTTGATGTTTAAATATCTTTAATCCATTTGGAATTTATTTTGGAACGTGGTGGCAAAGCAGTGGTGTGTCCCTGTGTGTTTTGCAAGTAGCTAGCCAGTTGTCCGAACACTATTTGGTAAAAATTTCATTCCCCCGTTTAATTATATATCAAATTTTTATAGATGAATGGACCAGTTTGAGGACTTTCTATTTTTTCTTTTTCTTTTCAATTTTCTCTATTTTATTTTAGCTTTATAACACCTTGTAATATCTGGTATGGTGTGGTGAGGGCCTCATGATTGGTTTGTTTTGTTCAAATAGAAATTGTGCTAGTCTCACCTATTTATCCTTTAACAATTTTCAAGATGTTATGAAAATTTTAAACCATTTTAAAAGGCATATAGAATAATTAAATGAACACTCATGTACCTAACACACATCTTAAGGCTCCTTTGAGTTTACTTATATCCTTACTATGTATGTCAATACATATACTTGTTTAACATTGATAGTGTTCAATATTATGTTTGTGAAGTTTGTGCAACTGATATATGTAGCTCTAGTCTTTCATTTTCATTGTTTCCTAATATTCCATTGTATGAATGGGATGTATCATTTAAATTACTTATGCATTACCTTGTAAATAAAGTTTTATGTGGTTTCTTTTGCTATGAACAATCTTGTCCCTGTCTCCACATATATATGTAGGTATTTCTTGACAATATATACTGATAAGTAGAATTGCTGAGTTGTGGCATGTATATTCTTCAATTTATACTCGGTGTTCTTCTGTTGCTGTCCAGAGTGGTTATACATTTACTTTGCTACTAGCAGTGTATAAGAGTTCCCATTGCTCCACAGCCTCACAGATTTTAGTGTTTTCAAGCTTTTAAACTTTCACCAACCTGATCAATTTATTTTTCCAGATGAACTTTAGAACTGTGTTGTTCTATGACAAAGGAGGCAAGAATATACAATGGAAGGAGAACCTACTGGCTAGCTCTACTCAGTGCTCTGTGGTGACCTAAATGGGAGGGAAATCCAAAAAAGAGGTGATATATGTATATGTATAGCTGATTCACTTTGCTGTACAGTAGAAACTAACACAACATTGTAAAGCAACTATAATCCAATAAAAATTAATTTTAAAAAAAGAAAAAATAATAATATACAATGGAGAAAAGACAGTCTCTTTAATAAGTGGTGCTGGGAAAACTGGTCAGCTACACGTAAAAGAATGAAATTAGAACATTCTCTAGCACCATACACAAAAATAAACTGAAAATGGATTAAAGACCTAAATGTAAGACTGGTTACTATAAAACTCAGAGGAAAACATAGGCAGAACACTCTCTGACATAAATCACAGTAAGATTTTTTTGACCCACCTCCAAGAGTAATGAAAATAATAAAAAAAAAACAAAACAAATGGTACCTAATAAAACTTATAAGCTTTTGCACAGCAAAGAAACCATCAACAAAACGAAAAGAAAACCCACAGAATGGAAGGAAATATTTGCAAACAAAGTGACTGACAAGGGATTAATCTCCAAAATATACAAACAGCTCATGCAGCTCAATATCAAAAAAACAAACAACCCAATCCAAAAATGGGCAGAAAACCTAAACAGACATTTCTCCAAAGAAGACATACAGATGGCCAACAGGCACATGAAAAGATGCTCAACATAGCGAGTTATTAGAGAAATGCAAGTCAAAGCTGCAATGAGTTATCACCTCACACCAGTCAGAATGGCCATCATCAAAAAATCTACAAACAATAAAGGCTGGAGAGGATGTGGAGAAAAGGGTACCCTCTTGCACTGTTGGTGGGAATGTAAACTGATACAGCCACTATGGAGAACAGTATGGAGGTTCCTTAAAAAACTAAAACTAGAACTACCATATGACCCAGCAATCCCACTCCTGGGCATATATCAGGAGAAAATAATAATTCAAAAGGATACACGTGCCCCATTGTTCATTGCAGCACTATTTACAATAGCCAGAACATGGAAGCAACCTAAATGTCCATCGACAGAGAAATGGATAAAGAAGATGTGGTACATATATACAATGGAATATTACTCAACCATAAAAAAGAACGAAATAATGCCATTTGCAGCGACATGGATGGACCTAGAGATTGTCGTACTGAGTGAAGTCAGACAAAGACAAATATCATATGACATCATTTTTATGTGGAATCTTAAAAAATGGTACAAATGAACCTATTTACAAAACAGAAATGGAGTCACAGATGTAGAAAACAAACCTATGGTTACCAAGGGGGAGGGGGGAAGGGATAAATTGGGAGACTGGGATTGACATATACACACTATTTTATATATATAAAATAGATAACTAACAGGAAGCTACTGTATGAAACAGGGAACTCTATTCAGTACTCTGTAATGACCTGTATGGGAATAGAATCAAAAAAGAGTGGATATATGGATATGTATAAATGACTCACTTTGCTGTACAGCAGAAACTAACACAACATTGTAAATCTACACTTCAATAAAAAATTAATTTAAAAAATAACAGTGTTGTTAAGTTCTAATAGAATTTGTAACGTCATGTATTTGGAAAAATTAGCACACACACACATATTATATGAACTCTGCTTACCTCAGAACATGGTTTTTCTTTCCAATATGTTCTTTTGCCTCTGTAGTTTTACACTTTTTCATAGTCGTGAACATTGCTTAAGATAATTCATATGCATTGCATATTTTGTTGCTACTGTGAATGAACTCTTTTTTTCAAAAGTTGATTTTTTAAGCCAAAAATTTACTTTATTCTTTTATTGACTTTGAATATAAGTAGATTAGTGCCCCCCAAAAGATGGAAAATATGTTAAGAACAAATAACTGAGCATATCACAGCATTATCTAAAATGTCAAATAAAAGGTCAGCATTGAAATTAAATTTTAGTACCATTATAAACACTGCTGGTCCCCTTCATTTGATCTGCACCACTCTCCAGAAGCTTGATTTTTTTTGAAGTCACTTTCAATGACTCCTCCTCCTAACAGGCTGATACAATGAGGTGATCTAGAATTCATCACATGGAAGAGTGGGCAGAGGGTAGGCAATTCCTTTGGGATCCTCCTGCCCAGGACACTTTGCAACACCTTACTAAGTTTCACCAGCAGTTGTAAGGACAGTCCTTAACCATTAGCTTTAACCATATGCTCAAAACTCAATGACAGGGCTTCCCTGGTGGCACAGCGGTTGAGAGTCTGCCTGCCGATGCAGGGGACACGGGTTCGTGCCCCGGTCCGGGAAGATCCCACATGCCGCGGAGTGGCTGGGCCCGTGAGCCATGGCCGCTGAACCTGCGTGTCCAGAGCCTGTGCTCCACAACGGGAGAGGCCACAACAGTGATAGGCCCGCGTACTGCAAAAACACACACACACACACACACACACACACACACACACAAAACTCAATGACATAAGAAAAGGTAGGCATAAGAATGGGGTCTCCTATCTCAATGCTCCTCCCTTGGTCTCTGAGCATCCATCTCTTCATCAGTAGAAGTTATCAAGTACCTACTATGGACCAAGGGGTGGGTCTGATGCTGTTAAGTTAGGGGGAGAGAATATGAAAAGATCCTAAAACATGGTTTCTGGCCTCAAAGAGTATATAGCCTAGCTGAAAAGAGAACCAATGTGCATGCAGAATTCAGTTCAGTACCCCTAAAGAGTACTCTCATTTTTTTCTATAGTACTCTTAGCTGCATCCAAATATAGAGATAGACAGACCATAGATAGATAGATAGATAGACAGATAGATAGATAAAGATAGACATATAAAATAGTTGGGGTATTTTAGTTTCTATGTCACCCTGTGAATTGGAACAATGGAAAATATTCTTTTAATATCACAACTGGAAAGATGACCTAATTTAATGCTGCTGCATCTCAACAGTGACAGCCAGGTACAAAGGATATCATTATTTCTCTTGGGGCTCTGAGTATGTTCCTCCTGCCATCACCACCCACTGGCCCCCAGCTGTGGGTTGTCCTGGACTACAGCATTTTTCTCCCCACCTGGGGGAGATATTATGCTGAGTGTCCAGCTCTGTTTAAGCAATCTCTGGTGTGAAACGGTAAACTCACCTACTTCTCAGAACTTTGAAAGGTGTGGAAAAAAAAGTCCAGAACCCTGTGTACCTGGGATTAATTTTACCTGTCTTCAAAAAAAAATAGTTCCTCCCTCTAGTCTCTGCTTTAGAATGACTTGGCGTAACATCTAGTGGGAGAGAGATTATTCTGTTCATTTGTCTTGCATTAGGGTGCACATCATTAAAGACCTAAATACAAGATTAAAAGTAAATTGCAAGCTATTTTGATTCTTCAGAGGGAATTAATAGTATCACATTCCTTAATCTTTTGTAGAGGATTTACAAAGTAGTTTCATAAATATGATCTCTAATTCCCACAACAACCCAGTTGGGTAGGCTGAGCAGGTTAAATACTACCCCCATCAAATCCATAGAGCTTAAGGTTAGAAGAGACTTGAAGACCCTATCCTGAAAACAGGTTCAGAGAAGCTGAGTTGACACAACTAATAGAGATGGGAATAGAAAACCTAGCTCTGACAACCAGATCCATTGCCTTTTTACTACACCATGATGCCTCATCTATCTCAAGTAGAGAAGGATGAAAGTGGTCGCTTGGTCTGTAGATGACTGCAATGGAAGGAAGGAGGGCAAGGTGATCAAGAGTTTCAGTAGTAGAATGTCTCTATGACCACATCACCTGAGATCCCCACATTCAAGATTATGGGAGTGTGAGGCATAGAACCCCTTAAACTTCCTGTGGTTTGTATTCCAATGTTACAACTGATGCAGAAGTGAAAAGCCCCACTTCAGCTTCTCCAACTCCAAGGGAACATTGCTTTCCAGTCAATGCATCCCACCCGGCTTTCTCAGGGGATGTCTAGGTCTGGTATTTCAGAATCTCTGAGAAGGAAGGTAATTTCTACGACTGACTATGATGCACAGGGCCCAAACTTAGTCCAAAATCTTGAAACCCCATTAGAACAAATTCCACTTTGAATGGAATCAAAGTTTACATTCCCCCCACCCCCCCCAGAACCAAAGCCATGGAAAAATAACAAAGCCAGAGCAAGAATAACTTTCCAGCCCCTGCCTCCTTGAACTAACTCTTGTGTGAGCCCATAGATGTACTGACAAAACTAGACATGCTGGGAAGGAGGTGAGAGACCATTTATTTTATATGGGGACCCCTGTGTCTACCTTCATAGCAATCAGCTGACATGGGAGATGCAAAAGTGAGACAGGTTGCCCAAGGACTGTACGGCAACCTCCTTCTCCTAGTGAGGTGGGGTAGTATGTGGCCTCATAGCTAAGCTCTTTACTTGGCAAGCCACCAGGCATTTGGGACAGACAACTGGATCACCATGCCCCCGTGACATCAATACTGTTCAGACACTGGAGCGAGTAAGACAGGAATTTGATCCAAAGATTGGTTTTGGAGAACCATACTCAGACTAGAAGGCTGAGCCCCTGAAAAAGATCTGTCTCGCCAGCTGGCCAAAATAAATACGTGCAAAAATAAAAGAAAAGGGGAGAAAAGCAAATTATGAATAGTTTTTCCAGACATGCAGTTCTAAACCTAAGTCCAGATATGCACTTTAGAAAAAAAAAGTGCCCTAGTCTTTTGAACTATTTCATCTCTGGGAACAAATTTATTTTACTTTAAATTTGCTTTGATTTAGAAAACAAACATAGAGTGAGACCAAGGAACTTATATGCATTTATGCAGAAGTCTATTATTATGAATATTAAAGCACATTAATACAAGACTGAAATGCACATCACTTGATCACTACTGATATGAAACATATTAATACATGACTGCCTTCTATATCCTGGCAGTAAACCCTGATTTTTTGCTGTGAACACTGAAATCCATGTTCACATTTTAAATTCTATTTTTTGTTTTGAGAGGTCAAATTTCCCCCCAATATTAAGTTTACTTATTTCTACAAATATGCGTCAAATACCTTCTCCATGCTATGCAATTCATTACTGAATTCAGGACTTCTTGTCTTTTATATTGAGGAGAAGAAGGAGAGAAAGAAAGTGAAGTTTCCCATGGGAAAATATAACTTATTAGAGACTTGATTGTTTACATTGCTAATTTTCATGTAACTTAGAAAAGTACTATCAAATTTGGAGATGTTTTAATTCTCCCATTAAGAAGAGATGGGTATTATTTTGTTCTGCTCATAATGACCATGGTCATATTATATTTTGAAATGGTAGCACACATTTGTTGTTTTCAATCCCACAGTCTCAAGTAAAGACAACATCAGTGAAACAAAATTATTATGAATAATATATTAACTATTATGTGCTACAAGTTTAACGGCAATAACTAGTAAAGTAGACCGTTTAAAAGTAAAGTCTTCAATGGTAAAGAAATAATTCATTCAAATACTATAATATTATGTAAAATGGAAAAAGATATTTTTATAATTAACTGTTATATTCCCTTGTTCTAATATTCTCAGGCCTGGGAGAGCAGAATGTTTACAACCGGTATTACAATCCATATCCTAAATAGCTTTTTAATGACACTGCTCTTCTTTGGTTAAATTATGTCACATAAAACCTCCCAGAGAAATGAAAAAGAACACAATAATGAACAAGACATATAAAGTTCCCACACTTCTTCAACAGCCTTGCTGATCTGCTCATCCATTACTGAGCATGCTTTCAGAGCAGCCACTCTGACCCTACTAATGAACATCTTTTGAGAATCACAACTGTCATTAAAGGAAAGAGACCTTATTAACCAAGAAAGGTCATATCCCACGTAAGCCTCGCACATTAAATATTGCATAATCTGTTCACAAGGGAGCAGGAAAGATCAATATTTTAAATACAATAATCTCAAATAAGCTTAAATGAATGTTTTTGTATTTGGACAATAGTGACATACTTTGAACCCTAAATTATGAGTAAACATTTTAATAAAAAGCACCTAAACACTTTCCATTACTTTTGACAATTTATTTAAAATTGTTTTTATGACTTTGATGCCTGACCAATTTATACCTGAGTTATACTGTAAGTGAAAGTCAAAGAGAAGACACCTTTATTATTATGACAGGTTACTGCTTAATACCAAATTTCTGCATCTAAATAGCTAAAAAACTCTTGTTCTGAAAACTCTCTAATCAAAGAAATGTGCATAATAGAAGATGAATAACAACAAAAACATTCAAAAGCAAATCCACTCATGTTGTATTGAGGTTGCATCTATATGCTTCATGTGTTTAATTACATCTTAATACGTACTTACCCACATCAATGATGTGTAGTTTTGTGGTAAATCTCAGATTCATTACTTTTCTTTAATAGTGTCTAGCACAATATGAAGCCCATTTAATAAGAACCTTTGATGATGGTTACAAACCCACAGCAGAACTCCCAGTTACCACAAGGGTATCTTGTTAAAAAAAAAAACCCTTTTAAAACAAACTTATAATCACCAATAATGAAAATTCCAGCACTGACTTGTCACTATTTTTTAAGTGCTCTTTTTTCAGTCAGAAGGAAATTCTGTAATCCCGTGCTTCTCAAACTTGAATGCACAGACAAAACACCTATCTATTCTGATTCTGATTCTGATTCTGGGGTGAGGCCCAAGATTCTGTGTTTCTCACATACTCCCAGGTGAGACCGATGCTGTTGGTCCAGGAACCACAGTTTGTGTAGCCAGAGTAGAGGATTATTTCTAGGAAACCAGTAAAACGCCTCAGCACCCTACTAGAGTTTTCCTTGGATTTTATTAAGTTTTACTATAAAGATGCTCATCCCAAACACGACCTACCTTCTCAGCTAAATGAAAGAACGATTGTCACTGCTGTGAAGACAGATACTTCAAATGGAAAATATAAAGCATAAACAGGCTAGCTCTGACTTAAAGAAATTAAATTTATCCCTCTCCCACTGAAACATTCATTCATTAATCAAACATCTGTTGCACATCAAGGAAGTACCCCCCTGTGAAGCAAAACAAAATAAGAAAGGTCACAAACCTCATATTCAAGGAGTTTGCTGTATGGTAGGAAAGATGAAACACCTTCCCCCCAAACACAAATAAGTGTATCCCCAGGAGGAAAGGAGTCAGTCAGTGTAGTGTCCTCGAACAGGTGAAAAGCAGGGGCTGGGGAGGGTCTGAAGAGAGAGATGATTCATAGTTGTGTGAATCAAGCCTTCCTGAAGGGAGTGGGAGTCACCCTCTGAAGCATGAGCTGGGTTGAACCTGCAGAGATGGAAAGTGAGCAGTGGTCCCCACAGAAGTACAGAGAGAAATTTCAGGGCTTTTGCTAACATTTTAATTTCTACAACAAAATGGTTAATATTTAACATTTGAGAGCAAGTCATTAAGTTGGAAACCCACTGGACTAGACCTTCTTTGCTTCAGTATGGATAGGAATCTCTCAGGAGCTTACTGAAATGCAGAGTCCTTGGCTCCTTCCTAGAGAATCTGTTTTACTACAATTGAGATAAGGCCTGAAATATGCATTTTTAATAAGCATTCTAGCCTATTCTGACCCAGGTGGACCAAAGACCCCATTTTGAGAAACCGTGAGTTCGAGTATGGTCTCAGGAGAGGAGATGAAAGAAAGAAGAAGGGATGTGAAGAGAGTCAACAAAAAGTTAGGAAATGAAGAAAAAGAAAACAGCTCTGTGTTTATCAGTATGAAAGCAGCCAGTAAGGAAAGGGTTTAATTCTGAATGCTCTGGAAAGAAAATGAGATCCAGAAAGCTGATACCTAAGTAACTCACACATTTCATAAAGTTTGATGGACAGTTCCACCAGGATTTTTCATTAGCCATAAACAATTCCTCTTTTATAACACAGGTCTCTGGGTATGACTCCTCCTGGCATTACAGGTGTAGAGAAATCACTTGAGTTCTCCCCTGCCTGATGCCCAAGAATTCGATAAGCCATTGCCATTTTTAAAAGACTGTCATTTATTGCTTGTGGGTCACTGGAGAGCTGAATGGCAGAAATTACTCTTAAAGCCTTGCCCTGTTTAGAGAGTTAGGTCACATTAGCCATTTCCTCCCAGAGGGTCCTTCCTTTATCTCGTAAACTTCCAGGGATAAATCTCAGAGAGTCTTAGTATCCAGAAAATAAAGTTCTGGCTCAGTAGAAACTACAACCCTATAGCATAGTGAGGAAAATTACTAGGTTTTAAGGTTAAATTTTATCCTTTAATCTTCCTCATTTTAAAACAAAATTGAATTGCTTACTTTGGGTCTAGGTTATTCCAAACAGAAGATAAAACGTGGAGTTCCTGAAGTCCTCAAGGAATCGCATAATTTCTGGGGTGCCAAGAGATTGAGTTTCCAGGGCATAGATCTCCCTGAAACCTGCAGGCTGCTGACAGGCAACTCCTTTGAAGATGACAGGGCCTCAGTACCTGTCCTCCCTCACACAGCTTAAAATCAGAGGAAAGAGCAAAAGCCCTAGAGTCAGATTGTTCAACCCCTTAATTGATGTGTGACTTTAAGCAAATTACCTAATCTCCTCTGCTTCAGTTTTCTCATCTATACAATGGGCATGTTAATCATAATAACTGTATAGGGTGGTTGCAATAATTAAAGGGCTAATACACGTACAGCATTTAGAAAAGATCTTGACACAGTAAGCACTTACGTGTTTTTATTATTCCACATATTTTACCTGGCACAGAATGGATCCAAGTAGATACGAAGATGGAACTTAAAATATTAAATAAAAACACATGTATCATTGAAAGTACTTTGAGAAATGGATTACTCTTCATCAGGTTAGTCAAACATGCATTAAACAAACAAACAAAACTCAAAAAAGAGGAGCTTCAGCCATTTTTATCTGGCTTTCATAGGTATTTCCATTTCAAAGTATTCCAGAAACACCGTTTCTCAAATTTCTCAGGTTGCCTGGGTTTGTACTATGGTTCCTCCCTTAACTGTGGGACCTCTGTGAGCCACCTAATCTTTCTGGACCCAAGTTTCCCCATCTATAAAATGGGCTCATGGGCAGCCACTGTGGAGGGAGCCTCAGGAGTAACATTGCTGTGTTGCTGTGCTCTGGAGGCTGCTTCTGTGTCTCAGGTCCCAGCAACGGAGGAGAGTGAATGCTGACCCCTACTGGTCTGTGGCACATCCCGAAGCATCCACCCAAAAGGGAGAAATGTCTCCAAAGTCTTATGTTTTACTGTTAAGATTCGTGTGAATTTTTAAAGTTCTATTCCATGACATTGCTGTATCTTTTCATGTCTAAATTGCTTTCCAGTTAAATTACTTAAATTTCTCCTTCCTCTCTCCCTCTGACACTCCTCCAGTAAAATTAATATGCATTGGCTACCCACTTATTTCCCTAGTGGTTAAGACATCCCAGGTTCAGAAACCCAAGAGGAAAGTTCTATTCAAAAACCACATTTTGAACTTCCAGGAGAGTGAACATAGGCAGATGCTGCAAGAGTGATGCCCTCAGAGCGAGACGGAAGCTTCCAGCCCTTTCCCTGTGTGCCTTGCCTTGTGCGTCTCTCCCATGTGGTTGTTCCCTGAGTTATATCTGTTGTAAGAAACAGCACACCGTGAATGGTGCTTTTGAGTGCCTTCTGTGATTACCTCTCACAACTTTTCCAGGGACACTTTCTTAAAAGATCCAGCAAGCATCCAGTTTACTGAGATATAATCCCAGATTCATGGAGTTGTTGCAGACCAGATACCTCTTATCTCACTAAGACTGGCCGTGTGGCTGACAGGGTCTTGCTGCTCTGGTCGGGTGTCAGGCCTGAGCCTCTGAGGTGGGAGAGCCGAGTTCAGTACATTGGTCCACCAGAGACCTCCTGGTTCCACGTAATATCAAACTGCGAAAGCTCTCCCAGAGATCTCCATCTCAATGCTAAGACCCAGCTCCCCTCAACGACCAGAAAGCTACAGTGCTGGACACCATATGCCAAACAACTAGCAAGACAGGAACACAACTGCACCCATTAGCAGAGAGGCTGCCTAAAATCATAATAAGGTCACAGACACCCCAGAACACACCACTGGACGCGGTCCTGCCCACCAGAAAGACAAGATCCAGCCTCATCACTAGAACACAGGCACTAGTCCCCTCCACCAGGAAGCCTACACAACCCACTGAACCAAATGAAGCAACTGACAATCTCCAAATTTTACAAGCAGCTCAATATCAAAAGAAAAAAACAACCCAACAAAAATGGGCAGAAGACCTAAATAGACATTTCTCCAAAGAAGATATACAGGTTGCCAACAAACACATGAAAGAATGCTCAACATCACTAATCATTAGAGAAATGCAAATCAAAACTACAATGAGGTATCACCTCACACCAGTCAGAATGGCCATCATCAAAAAATCTGCAAACGATAAATGCTGGAGAGGGTGTCGAGAAAAGGGAACCCTCTTGCACTTTTGGTGGGAATGTGAACTGATACAGCCACTATGGAGAACAGTATGGAGCTTCCTTAAAAAACTAAAACTAGAACTACCATACGACCCAGCAATCCCACTACTGGGCATATACCCTGAGAAAACCATAATTCAAAAAGAGTCAAGTACCACAATGTTCATTGCAGCTCTATTTACAGTAGCCAGGACATGGAAGCAACCTAAGTGTCCATCGACAGATGAATGGATAAAGAAGATGTGGCACATATATACAATGGAATATTACTCAGCCATAAAAAGAAACGAAATTGAGTTATTTGTAGTGAGGTGGATGGACCTAGAGTCTGTCATACAGAGTGAAGTAAGTCAGAAAGAGAAAAACAAATACGTATGCTAACACATATATATAGAATCTAAAAAAAAAAAAAAAGTGGTTCTGAAGAACCTAGGGGCAGGACAGGAATAAAGACGCAGATGTAGAGAATGGACTTGAGGACATGGGGAGGGGGAAGGGTAAGCTGGGATGAAGTGAGAGAGTGGCATGGACATATATACACTACCAAATGTAAAATAGATAGCTAGTGGGAAGCAGCCACATAGCACAGGGAGATCCGCTCGGTGCTTTGTGACTACCTAGAGGGGTGGGATAGGGAAGGTGGGAGTGAGACGTAAGAGGGAGGAGATATGGGGATATATGTATATGTATAGCTGATTCACTTTGTTATAAAGCAGAGACTAACATACCATTGTAAAGCAATTATACTCCAATAAAGGTGTTAAAAAAAAAAGCACATTTCCAAAACCAAACTATACTGAAAAGTTGAGTATATTAAGCTATTTTCTGGATTGCCAAGGACTTTCAAATATTTTTCCCCCATCTTGTCTACTCACCATCAAAGGTCCACTATAGTAAACGCACAGCATGGAAATTGAAAGCAGGAGATGCAATACTAGAGAAGCCAGCTTTTGGTGGAGATGAGAATACACTGCAGAGCTATTACGCAGCTCATACATTATTCAGGGTAAATTACACCCTGAAAAATTGTGTTGAGATGTCTCCCACATTTCAAAGGCATAGAGTGGTACTACAGGATTCGTAAATTTCCTGAATAGGGCTCCAAGACTTTAATAAACTCATTGCTCTATCATTTTTAGGAAAGAAGACCTCATCACTAGTTTTTGTGTAATAAATCACCTTAACTTAGACACTAAAATTCTTATCCTGGTCTTCAAATTCAAAAGAGAGATTCGTTCCTAGCTTATAAAGCAAACACACCTAAATGGCGGTCTCCCAGCCTGATAAATTCAGATTATTGCGATTTATAACAATTTTTTAAAAAACACTTACTACTGTGTAACAGTCATAATGCCATAAAATAATAAGCTAAACTCCCAGTTACTTTTTCTTTTTTCAAATGTAAGTCAAGCTAAGTTGATTTATAGGTCTCCTATGGGAAGATTATAGAAAAAAAAGAAATGTTTCATGTAACATAACTAGGGATCTATTCCTTACGTCTTTGAACCACATAAGTAAAAATCATACTTTAAAGTGTCAAATAGGGGACTTCCCTGGTGGTGCAGTGGTTAAGAATCTGCCTGCCAATGCAGGGGACACAGGTTCGAGCCCTGGTCCGGGAAGATCCCACATGCCAAGGAGCAACTAAGTCTGTGAGCCACAACTACTGAGCCTGTGCTCTAGAGCCTGCAAGCCACAGCTACTGAGCCCACGCACCACAACCACTGAAGCCTGTGCGCCTAGAGCCCGCGCCCCGCAACAAGTGAAGCCACTGCAATGAGAAGCCCGCGCACCGCAACGAAGACCCGTGCACAGCAATGAAGTCCCAAAGCAGCCAAAAATAAAGAAATAAAATTTATATTAAAAAAGTGTCAAATAATAAAAAAAATATATGTAACAATAAATGGAATTGTCTAACCTATTAATCAATTGAAGTAAGATTAAGGGGCATTTTTATATTTGAAATGTAAATGATGCCTTTTCCACTTAGAGATTTATTTCTTTTAAGTAATAAAATTTACGGTTATAAAATTACAAGTATCATCAGAATAAACCACTGGTCTCTTAAGATTCCTTTCTCTATTAAAATTTGTGTCATGAAGTTGATACACATGTTGAAGCAAAGTTTTCAGTGGGTTCTTTTTCTTCTCATCAGAGGCTTTGGAGATGTTTCTACTTTCAGAGAAGAGATCTAAAGTAAAGCAAAATCACCACATGAGTACCTGCAAACTAATATCTTCTCCTTTTGCAAGTAAATTAGAGTTGCAGTGCTGAGAAGATAAACGACCTCAACTCACTCACACAGGTTTGGACAGCAAATTTTATATTTTCCTTGGAAATTTAAGTGACTATGACCTAACCATATATACTGTAGAAAAAGATTTTTTTTAAGACTAAGTTTTTCTAAAGAGATGGTGATGATGCAAACATGGACCTCAAATGCTTTGTGGGCAGGACCTGCCTGAACCAGCTGGACCTCTAAAGAGGGCCTGCAGGCCAGATCTAGTTTGAAGTTCACTGTAGGCACCCAGGGAAGAAGGCAATGTGCATCTTTTACGGTCATAAATATTGCCTCAAATAAGCTATTTAACTAAGGGGGTGAGGGAGATTATTTTATATTTTTCCTATTATAGAGCCAAGACACGTTCAATGATTTAAAAATGGATAAATCAGAAAATGCAGAAGCGTCAAAACTAAAAAATCAAACTGAGCTTCTCTTAAACCTCCCACACACCCTTTACCAACAAACCCTACACCAGCAATCACATTCTCCACAGGTACTAACTGTTAAAGGTTGGTGTATTAAAATCATTTAAGGCTTTCTAAAAAGATATAATGGGTATATTCTTTATATGTTTAATTTTACAATAAAGTGGAATTATACTATAAATATTGTTCTACATAATGAAAATCAAATTATCACTAAAGGTTTCTGGGCTAGCATAGAATCAGAAAGAAGAGAAGTAGCTGGATTACCTTAATGGTTTAGTGGATTAAAACTATGACAATGGTATGACCCATTTACTTTATGGGGATGAACTAACAAGAAGTCAAAAGATCAGAATGTTCCTATCCACTCTTTGGAACACCAGTTCAGCAGATAGAGCCAGGAACATGCATATAAATGTTGGCACTCTGACCATTCCCTGCCCCAACTTTAGGTACAGTATACACCATGGCCCCTTGATTACTGCAAGATATCATTTTTTAAAGGGGAATAATTAAAAATTTGTTATAGTCTCTTATTCACTATACTTGATTGGGTTACAGCTTGATTATGTCATAGCATCATCCAATTATAAAAAATTACAATGATTAGCCTGAGATGTTAACACATCATGATTTCAGACATTTCACCCTCATCACCTTGACAGCTGCCTACTTGTTATTTTTATAGCAGACTGATCTCATTCATTACATCTTGGTTTTTCCTAATTTCATTTTCTAAGGTATTCATCTTATAGTTCTAAGGGTGCCGTGTGTGTGTGTGTGTGTGTGTGTGTAAGTTAGGCATTGTGAAAGCTATGTGGATGCTAAGAACCTCTCTACTCACAGGAGATATTAAATAAGAATAGCACTGAGGATGAGTGCTGTCATTGCTTTGACCTTTGAAGGGTCTGTGCCTAGAATCTCACAGGATGCTCACTTTATCAGAGAAATGAATAGTAGAACACATATCCGTAGTGTGTTGGGTCATAATGTCCTGCATTATGAGTGTCCAGACCTGCATTTTATTTAAGTAAATACATCAAATATTTATGAAGCACCAGCTATATGCCAGGAACTGTGACAAGCATTGGTGATACCATGGTGAACAGGAGAGACCTAATCCTTGCCCTCGAAGTTTCTAGTCTAGCGCGGAAGACAGTCATTAAACAACGATATACAGATTTGAAGGGTAATCCAAAAGAGTAGGTAGCAGTGCTGTGGAAGTGTAGAGGAAAAAGACCTAAGCCACCCTCCTAGGGAGAGGAAAATGTCTCTTCCTGAGAATAAATCAGCCAGGTAAAGATGGGTGAAGAGAAGACAACTTGAACATTGGGATCTCATAGTAGATGGTCAAAGTGCCTGTTATTTTTGGAAATCAGTGATTCTCAGGCATTGACAAACAAAACATTTTTATGCCACTGGAGAACCTCTAGGAGTGAGATCTTGTTACAACACGCTAAGAAGGTAGATCGAGACTCTCATGGCTCAAGGATATTGCTTCTAGCTCCGAGCTGCCTGTCCAGGCACAAATCAACTTCTCTTCTTTCTCACTGAGGAGGCATTATATGTTTTTCCCTCCCTCAATGTGATTTCTCTTCCAGCTACACCCATCTAGCAGTGACACTATAGAGCACAATGTTTCCTAAAATGTGATATGAGGAACACTGGTATAAAAAGATTACTTTAGGTAGAACAAGGACAAACTTATTAATAGTTATGCATTTATTTTTACAAATTCCTTCTCTCTAAATAAATTCAATTAATACTAGCAAGTCAACTTAAAGAAATATATTGAATAAATAAAAATGAAACTACATTTGGATAACATCATTATACTCGAGGTGCTTTAAACCAATTATTTAACCTTTCTGTACCTCATATTTTTCTTCTGTAAAATGAGAATTATAAGACTGTCTCACGTATAATGGTGAAATGAAAATGTCCTTAAGCCATAGGTGAGTTTCTGGTACTTAGTAGATTTTTAGCAAGTGAAATTTTCTTTTTCTTCCCTTTCTTGCTGCCAACATACTGACCTTTCTACTGTCATTCCTATCTGGTCTGTATTATTAAAGATAAAATGTAAAATCCTGCCCATTGACTGTATTTCAAATTAAAAGCTCAAGATAATCTTACTACCATCATGCATTTATCTAAGGCTAGGCTAGATACATAGATACTTAGACATAGACATAAATAAATACACATATATGCCAGTACAAAAGAAGTGTTAAAGACTGGAAATCCCTTTTTTGCACTAATAATCATTAGGCAGACAGAGAGCTTTGATGTCATCACGATAAAGGTTATTTAATAGACTATGAGTTCATCTTGTTTTATTTCTCTTTAGGTGAAAAGGAGCAGAGGCTTTTAAACTAGAATAGAGGTTGGCTTTCAGTTCCACCATTTAAAAGCTGTGTGACACTGATCATATAACTGGACCCTTCTGAGCCTCAGTTTCCTCATCTAATGATACCTGCTACCTTACAAGACATGGGTAAAGAAGTAGAGACAATGAATGTGAGGTAGAGAACACTATACCTTGCCTGGTCTGGCTTAGCCTATGTGTGGACCAAGAAAAGGGCCTCAGGTGGAAAGCTGTAGGCTCCTGCAAGAGGTTGGGGGTCAGTACAGACAGAAACTGTGGGTACCCAGGGGATGTGGACCCGGGGTCACCACGTAGCATTTTGGCATGTTAGATATGATTTGCTCCATTACGCTATCATGGCCCTTGGTTTGTATCATTCCTGCCTCTTGTTATAAGTATTTGTATGTAATCAGGAAAGAAATATTAAATTACTAATTGTCTTAGCATGGGTTGTCCCAGAAAGCAGAGCCAGAGGAAAATGTTTCTGGGCAATGACTTTATCAAGAAGTGCAAACCCAAAAAAGCAGGAGCAGTAACAAAAGGAAGCAAAGCAGGGAAGCCAAAAGCCAAAAGCACCAGCACAAGATACATCTCGAAGCTGGCCGCTAGTATGTGTGAACTGATTGCTTAATCTCCAAGGACCATCCTCCAGGAGGCTGTATAAACCAAGTGCCTCAGGACACTCCACCAAGAGATGGAAAAGAGCCTATCTACTAGTTCCTTTCTCTCATCATCAAAAGTTCATTTGACAGGGACTTGGGTCCCCTGCACATCTGCCAAGCACGTGGCTGGGCACTACCGCAGCAGGTGACACCTCAGCCTTAAAAGAGATGCCCAGCGCTGTAGGTGAGAGATGTGTGGCTGGGGCACAAGATGAGGGTCTGTCTGTGGGTGCATGAGGTTGGCCTGAATCTCATCTGTGGCCGGGCTGGGACTAAAGGTTCTGGAGACGAGTGAGAATGAGAGGATCTGAAGAGGCGTATTAAAGGTGTCTGAATCACCAACTGAAATAACTTACTAGGCACTACACAGTCCTCACATGGACCCACATATCATGCTAATAAAACTATCCTGAAAGACTGTGAAGAATCCCCACAGTGGCTTACGAATAAAAATCAGCTTTGTATTGTGAAAATCCGGTACATCAAACTGAAAACAAAGGAAACTGAGTAGATAGGGGTATTTTTTTCCACAAATGATGCCTCATCTCAGTGAACACACGTCTCTGAGGAGCCGGAGATGTACTGGAAGAATGAAACGAAGAAGGAAAATAAACTGTGTGAAGCAAATCTAAATGAGTTTACAAGTCAGGAAACCTTGTTACTATCAGTGAGATAAAGGAAAGGGGTTCTCTGGTTCACCAAAGAGATACCCTATTAAGAATTTTTACCATACGACCCAGCAATCCCACTACTGGGCGTATACCCTTAGAAAACCATAATTCAAAAAGAGTCAAGTACCACAATGTTCATTGCAGCTCTATTTACAATAGCCAGGACATGGAAGCAACCTAAGTGTCCATCGACAGATGAATGGATAAAGAAGATGTGGCACATATACAGAATGGAATATTACTCAGCCATAAAAAGAAAGGAAACTGAGTTATTTGTAGTGAGGTGGATGGACCTAGAGTCTGTCATACAGAGTGAAGTAAGTCAGAAAGAGAAAAACAAATACGTATGCTAACACATATATAAGGAATCTAAAAAAAAAAAAAAAGTGGTTCTGAAGAACCTAGGGGCAGGACAGGAATAAAGACGCAGATGTAGAAAATGGACTTGAGGACACGGGGAGGGGGAAGGGTAAGCTGGGACGAAGTGAGAGAGTGGCATTGACATATACACACTACCAAATGTAAAATAGATAGCTAGTGGGAAGCAGCGTCATAGCACAGGGAGATCAGCTCGGTGCTTTGTGACCACCTAGAGGGGTGGGATAGGGAGGGTGGGAGGGAGACGCAAGAGGGAGGGGATATGGGGATATATGTATACGTATAGCTGATTCACTTTGTTATAAAGCAGAAACTAACACACCATTGTAAAGCAATTATACTCCAATAAAGACGTTAAAAAAAAAAAGAAATTTTAGCTGTTTTAATGTATTTCTACTTGTCAAGTTCTATGATGCACTAATTATAAGTGTATGCAGATTTTTTATATACTTTTATGACATATGCATTAAAGAGGCAGAGGCATGTCAAGATGCTCCAAATCTTTATAGGTGCTGTTCTGGAAGGGAGGCAACATGAAAAAGAGGAACGTTGGAAAAACATGAGTAGCGGGAAGAATGAAAAAGAGGAATGTTGGAAAAACATGAGTAGCGGGAAGAATACAGACCTGTGTAGATATTGTTCAAAGGAGGAGAGAGGATATGTGCTTGACTTCAATTTCTTTATAGTCATCAGCTCTCTATTTTTTTTGATCTGGATACTGTTGATTACATTTAGGTATTGATGAAAATGTCAGTGAGACATTTTCTAAAATCACACAGTATTATTTTAAAAGGAATTATTTTACTTTAAAGAAAATATTTTGTGTTAATATGTCCCTTGAGAAACATTCTCATTTAAATTCTACACCTTGTGAAGAAACTGAATTATTGAGTTGTTCCAAATCTGCAGAAAATGATCTGAAAGTTTTATAATTAATATATAACAAAAAGGTGTTGCTAAAATGCATTAAAGAATTACATAAAAGACTAAACATAAAGCACAAAACAATGAAGATAGTGCAAACTTTTTTTAAAGCAACAAATACTTTTCAATTTATGGAAGAACAGCTGTGTAAACTACTACAGAATCCATGGTCTATGTAGTCATACCACTGAGGCATGTTCTTGAAGATAATGCTTGGTTATAGTCAGCCACAGCTTCATCAATCAGACCTATTTTACCACGAACTTCTGCTCTAAGATTATATACTAGAGCATCATTAGGTTTCAAAGACAGAGCTGTAAAAGAAAAAAATTTCAAGATATGTTTTATGCTAGCACTCAAAAAGCTTCACTTTTTTAAATAAAAAATTTATAATATAAGAACTTTAGTATTATCTATTTGAAAACATTTTTCCCCATATGTACCTAATTATTTAGTTAAATTTAAAACATTGAATCTTTCTAAGAAAATTAACTTGGGAAAACACAGTACAATGTCTTTTTTGAAAGGCTGCCAATGTTTATGTATGGTTTCCCTAATAATTTTCTATGTCTTAGCTTACCAATGCTGTAAGTTATTACATAAAGGAATCCATACTGATTACATTAAAGATATGATATAAAAAAACATTAATTCTAATGTTAGTTTATCTAGGCAAATAGACTTGATGATTTTCTTCTTTTGTCATCAAAAACAAACAAATCAACCATTATAATATTAATCAAAAAATATACCTTTACTTAGGTCTTCTTCAGCTAGTTCATATTGCTTTAAACAACAGTAGAAGTATGCTCTGTTAAAATATACTGCAGCCCAAAATGGACAGCTTTCAACTACATGTGCAAAGTCTTCTTTTGCTTCTTCATATCTCTTTAATACTGTATTTGCAATAGCTCGATTCATGGTAGCACATTCATTTTCTGGATCAAACTTTAAAGCCTTTGAGAAGTAGTCAATAGCCTATAAAAATGCGAAGATAATGATAATCTAATATATTTTAATTGGCAGCTATACAGCAACTTGAAACACTTTTAATATAAAACTAAGGCCAGTGGCACACTGAGGAGATAGTGGAAGCATTTCATCCCAGATACAGATGATAAGGAGGTGCCAACATCTGTAGAGAATGTAAAAGACGATAATAAAACCAACCAATAGTTGTTCTGCTTTTTGTTATCACCATGTGTCAGCAGTTTTAGACAGTGTCAGAGATAAAATACTCTCTGCTGAGGTGAAATGTTCCACTACCACCTCCCCCTCCCCCACTACACACAAATCTCACAACCCTGTACAGCACTAGAAAAAAGTAAAATATAAGTTAGAAAAGAAGGTCACACAGGAGGATAAATGTAAGTTCGAAAATTAACATTTTTCATATAAAAGCAGAGTAAGGGCTAGAGAGAGAAGTGAATTTTGAAAATAAAGTTCTAAACCTTACCAAAAGAGATTAAAAACTCCGTTATACTATGAAAAGCTATGAAGGAAGGAAGACAGAAGATTAAAATCAGCTTGTCAAGATGATCAAAAATTCTAGATGACAACTCGTCATCAAGCCGGAAGGGACCCTCCAAATTGTGGTCCATCGACTGGTGTTGGGGTGTTGATCAACAGTAAGTTAGAAAATTTTTAAAAACTGGTCCTTCATCACACATAGCTTGAGATGCCGATTAGACACCCTACGACTCAAGGTAGGAATCTCATCTCTAACTCTATGATGGATGGAAAATGTGCCTCCTACTTTAAAACTTCCCTAAAGGAAAAGTTGTTTTTAACAATATGGCTTGCTGTCTCCAATTCCTTACCACTCGACTTTTCCCCAGTACAGCACAGTCTGGGTTCTATCTACCTCCCCCTAGCCCATGAGGTCTGCTCTTGCTAAGGCTGAAGATGTCATCAAGCCCAGTAGGCATTTTCTAGTCCTTTCTTTCCATGGCATTTCTGTGGCACGGACGCTCTTGGTCTCTCCTTCCCTCTTAAAACTCTCTCTGTCCTTGAGACAGGGTGTCTCCCTAGTTTTTCCCCTACCTCTCTGATCATTTTCTATCAGTCTTCTTCATGGAACTATTTTTCTCTATATTTCTCAGGGATGTGTCCTCAGTTCACTTCCATTGTGGGTGAAGTGAAACCCTGAGAGCATGGTGGCCAGGAGCCCAGACCATGGGGCCAGATTTCTAGGTTCAAACCCTGGCTCTACCACTTATTAGCTCTATGTCCTTTGGTGAGTAACTAAATCACTCTGACTCGATTTTTCTTGTCTATAAAATGGAGGCAACAAATCGAACCCTACTTTCAGTGCTGCTATGAGGATTAAGTGAGCTGACAGGTAAAGTACTGAGAACGATATGCAGAATATAGTAAGGACTCAGTCAATCATTATTGATACATCATTTTTTTTTGCCAGTGTCTACAAATGGAGAGATGTCATAGCCCTCAGGTAATACTCCATGAATTTTACTGCCTGAGACTTTTGAGAAGCAATTAGATCAAGATTGTGTGACCCATCTCATCCCAGAATGGGAGCTATTCTATGCTGTAGTTAAGTGCAATTTAAGGATCCCTTAAGATGGCAGCAGAATTGACACCCCTCTGTGAAGAGCTTAAATTAAAGAGAATTCACTCCTGAACAGGAGGCTGGACTCACAGTCATTATAAATGAGGCAAGGGAATGACTCGAAGCAGAGCCAAGATTTCCTTCAAAAATTAATTTGTTTCATTTTGATTCACCAGTAAATGATCAATAAAGGCTACACAATTCTACATCACAAAAGCATGACTTGCAATCAGGTAGGAGCAAATGCCTACCTCAGCTAAAATAAATGAACTTAGTGAAACACAATAGTATGGTTAACTCTGAACAATGTAACTTTCTATTATAGCTTTGAAAACATATTACTTAGAAAATGAAAGCCTATAAATTTAATGAGGTTACTTGAAGAACAGGAGCATTAACTATGAAGTAGTTAGAGGCCACAGATGCCTACCACAATAGATGGCCTTGATTTAACAATTGGTCTAATGCCCTCATATCTGTAAGTAATTAGGAAGCAGATCCAGGTATTTTTTAAGTCACCTGTAATTCATGACACATGCATGTAGCTCATCCAATTGTGGTTTAAAACCATTAAGTCACTAACCAACCATAAAAGAAGCCAGAACACACACATGTTTTAACCCTTTAGAGATTATCTGGTCTGTTGAGGGACCCTTCCTCCTGGCCCTAAATCTTCTTTCCATACATCAGAAACAAAGCGGGAGGGGGAGGATGGACAGGAAATAGAAGAATTTGCTCCACAAAGAAGCATAGAGCATACCAAAATAGCTGAATAACTACTCTCAAAGTCTGCTTGTCTCTGAAGGGAGCACATACTGCAAAGCCCGAGTATCCAGTATATCAAGACAGAGAGCGGAATACATTTTAGATCAAATATTTGCCCAGCTGATGTGTCCCCAGCTTGGGGGAGCAAGAGCCATACTTAAAAAAAAAAAAAAAAAAATCAAAGATCAAACTACACTTTAGATCTAACCAAATAGTTTTATACATGATGTCCATAGGGTGATTAAGGACAAATAAGTTTAAATGCGGGGGTCTCCCTCTCATGTGGACCTTAAACACTGATAGAAACAGAAAATTGCCCTGGGCACTGTGTTTGTCTAATGCTCGTTAACTAACTCTACAATGCAGAGAAACATTGCCAAGACCCAGTCAGAGTGTGGTCTGAGCTTGAGGAAGTTTAAGGCAACTGACCCTGGCCTGTCAGCCTAGGAAAACATTAGCCTCCCAGCTGTCTGAGGTCTGAGCTATGACAATCTCATTCATGCCTTATATAATAATACCTTTGATAATTCTCTGTCCCAGCAGCTAGCTTCACCACTGAGGTCAACCAGCCTCATCACAGGGGTCAGCAAGCTAACTGATCTAACTTGGGAAACAGCTAAACTAAGGCAATGGCAGTAGAAATAGAATGGAAAGGGCCTATCTGAGAAAAAAACTAAGAAGGAAATTTGACAGGATTAGATGACTGGTTAGATGAAGAAGTTGAGGAAGAGAAAGTTACAACTGATGCTAATATTTTTACTCAGGTGACTCCATGGAATGACATCTTGAAATGAGACAGGGTTATACGAAGAAGAGCTGGACAGGGCGTAGAGGATAGAGAGATTAATTCAGTTTTGGCTCTCATGCACTTGTAAAACATCCAGTTTTAGCAACTGGTGATAAATATGGGTTAGGAGCTCAGAAGAAAGGTGGAGGCTGACATGTAGTATAAGCCATGGGTATAGATGGACTTTCTGAGTAAGGAAATATGGAGAGAAGAGAAAGCAGTGTGATTCCTGGCATTAAAGAGCTTAACTGGAATGAGGAGATAAGAGACTAACACACAGAAGCAAGTGTGGAGTGACAGAAAGCCGTACTGAATCTGTATAGAAATAATTATATACAAAGCAGTATGGAGTCAAGATCTCACTTTAAATTTAATCACAACCTCAAATGAGAACTTGAAGTTATCTGGTGGTTCTACTATACTTCCCTAGAACATTCACCCTACCACTCTCTAAAATAATTATTTCACATTTTCTCTTCAAAACTCCTAGCCATACTCTCCCCCTTTATACCTGTCCATCCTCACTCTTAACTGGTAACTGGTACTCATATTCCATGGAAAAAATGTAATCATTTAAGAGAAATACCTACTATCAAAATCTACCTAGCTACAGCCAGCTGTGCCCCAACTCTCTGCCTTCCCTCATAACATAATGGATAGTGTGTCCTGCTCCCTTCAAAGGCCACCCCTGGAACTTCCAAACTTTAGCCCCAACAAATCCTCAAAGATTTTGATCCTAATTATCCCTGCCACTCTCCCCTGCACCAACAATTTCTCCCTTTCTACTAGATCCTTTCATTAACACAGGAGCATGAATCAGCATCCCTCATATTTTAAAAAATTAAAAATACGAACACCTTACTCCACTCTAGCCACCACCCCCATTTCACTACTTCTCTTCACAGAAGAATTTTTCAACTCGTTGAACAGTCTCTAATTCTTCACCTCACATTTTCTCCACAACCCTTTCTGCTCAAGGCTCTGATGCCATTGAGACTCCAACAATGTTCTTGCCAAAGTCATCAATGATTTTCTCCATCCTCCCCTTCCTTGACTTCTCAGCAGCATTTGACACAGGACACATTTCCCTTCTTAAAGTACTTTATTCTTGAGGTGATATCATGCTCTCCTGCTTTCCTTCCCAACATCCTGACTGGATACTCCCCACTCGGTCTACACTCTGGAGTCTCCTCTCTACTTCACTTCCAAACACTGGTATTGCCCCAGGGCTTGCTCCTTAAACCCCTTCTCTCCATCTATTCTATCCACCCAGGTAATCTCATGTAGTCCCACACTGTATGCTAGTACTGATATAAAGATGCTTAAATAAGATGGTATTAGATATTATCACTACTAATATTGTTTATTTTCTATTTCTTCCTCCAATAAAATGTAAGCTACATCATAAAAGAAGTCTTCTTTATCTTGTTTAGCTCTGTATCCTCAGGGTCTTAATTCCTAGCACATGGCAGGTACATTATAAATATAAGGAGATTGAAAGAATGAAGAACTAAGTGGAATCAGGAAATATCTTCTCAGCTTTTCCAGCAAAATACAGACAAGGACTTTAGCCTCTCGGTAGATAAAGGTGCCCCAAAGATCATTTTTAAGGGGTATGGTGACAGTATCGGGTGTTAGAGGAGAATACAGAGGTTACAGATCTCAGAAAATGCAAGCAATAAAAACAACTTTTTAAAATGAGAATGCTGTCTTAGAAGCAACGACTGTGAAAAGTTCTGAGAAACACAGAGCTTGTGGTAGAAGCCTTCCCAAACCAGGCGAGGCTAGAAAGGACATACTGTAAAGTCCTGTGCAATAGCATCAGTGGTAGCTCAACTTGGAAAGTTACCATGGCCTATCACCGTATCTCTCACAAGAAAATCTGCTATTAGTCCAGGAAAAAAAAAAAATTATCCCATTCAAATATAAGGAACAGAAAAGTAATTTGCATGCCTTCATTGTAAAAAACAAAGATAAAAAAGTAAGAGCTTAATTTTTGAAAAGATCATAAAAACTGCCCAGAAAAAAATGTATTCCTACAATGTAGATAAAAATTATAATGTAACATTATAAAATAAACTAGAAAAAATTGTTAAGGGAGAAACTGCATTTAAGAAATAAATAAATAAATAATAAAGGATCTTAGAAAAAGGATCTTCCCGGCCAGGAAGATATGTCACGGAAATGGGACAGAACTAAAAAAAAAAGTTTTAAAGAAACCTGGATCATAAGGTCAACAAGGGAATAATAGAAAACACAGTAAAAATTTAGGGGATGCAAAAGAAAATGAAACAGATGTTAAAAGATAAACATTTGAAAAAAATAATTGGCATATAGGAGTCAAAAGACGTCCTATTTATAATCATTGGTATTCATCCCCAGTGAAGAAAATCAAAACAATGAAATAGAGAAAAATATTTACACTGAATTCAACAAAGATTTTCTGAAATCTACATATTGAAAATGCACACTCTGTACTTGATAACTTTGACCCCAAAAGCTTAACTCTAACACATACTTTTAAGTAAAAAAACTTTTCACTTATGGGCTTCCCTGGTGGTGCAGTGGTTGAGAGTCCACCTGCCGATGCAGGGGACACGGGTTCGTGCCCCGGTCCGGGAAGATCCCACATACCACGGAGCAGCTGGGCCCGTGAGCCATGGCCGCTGAGCCTGCGCATCTGGAGCCTGCGCTCCACAACGAGAGAGGCCACAACAATGAGAGGCCCACGTACCGCAAAAAAAGCCAAACCAAAACAAAAAACTTTTCACTTAAAAAAAATAAAAACTTTGGTTATCCTGACAAAAAGAAGTCACCAATAACGAAAATCAGGTTTGCATCAGGCTTTTGACACCAACATATGCAACACCAAAAAAATAGTGAAACAGCACTTACAAAACACTCAAGGAAAGAAAAAATGAGTCAAGGACTCTAAACCCAGACATGCTGTCATAAGATATAAAGGCTGCAGGCTAACAGCTGTGAACGTGAAACAATTCAAGGAATATTGTTCTCATGAACCCTTTCTCAGGACTCTACTAGAAGACTAATTTCAGACCACAAAGAAATGATTGGTTAGAAGGGAAACTTTGGCAAAAAGCCTGGTGATGAGAATTAAATATATTTAACTGAAGAACTAAGACTAAACGTGAAATGAAGGTAACAAAATAGTATATGCAAATATTAAATCCTCTGGCAGTGTAGGAATGATGAAACACAATAAAACGGAAGAATACAGAGAGAGTGGAAAGCAAGCTGACATGACAAGCTGACAGAACAAGCTCAAGCACATTTAAGGATATAAATATAAACATTTTTCAAAAGAGCATAATACTAACTAAAATTGACTAATAGATGAGAGGGAGAAATAAGGGAGGAAGAGATTAAAGGGTCATTTTATTGTTCTTCATAGAAGAGAACTAAAGAAATAAGGAAGTAAGGGTACAAGGGTGTTTTTATAAAGGTCATCACTAAAGCAAACTGTAAACCTTCCTAAATATTAGAAAAACTCTGAAATTTTAAAATAAAACAGACCACAGAATAAAATATTTTAAATACATGTAAACAGAAAATATGATATAAAATAACAGAACTAAGACCAAACATATTGACCGTGCCAAAATGTCAATGGGACATAACCCACCTATTAAAAGATAAATATTTTCAAATTGTCATCTAAACCAAAATCCAGCTCTATGCTGTATAAAAGAGACACAGCTAAAACAAAAGATTCTAAACACTGAAAATAAAAGGAAGGACAAAGGACTATCAGGCAAAAGCAAACCAAATGAAATCAGAGGTCAGGATCTTCACATCAGATAAAGGAGAATTTATTCCAAAGAGAAACAAAGAAGAGCATTTGTAATGCTGAAGACTACAATTCACAACACAATGCATATGTAATATGTATGAACATCTATACATGAAATAGCAGCAATTTTCATAAAGCAGACATTACAAGAGATGTAAAGAAAACTATCTAGGGCCACACTAATTATAGGATACTTGAATAAACCTTCCTCTGTCCAAGATAAACCAAATTAAAAAGAAAAAAGTATGGATATAGACTAATTATACTCCAATATTAGAAAATATAAAAGCCCTTCCTCTTGAACATTTTAAGTGCCCTATTAATTTATTCTTTAGTCAAAGGAGAAATAAAATTTCAAGTGCAATGTTTTGGGAAAACAAAAATAAAAACATTAAAGAGCAAAATACAGGGGATACTGCTGAAAACAGTACCTGGGGAAAAAGCATAACCTTAACAATTTATCACAATATAAATGAAAGGGTGACAATAAATGGATTAAGCTTCTGACTCAAAAAGATAGACAAAGAACAAAATAAAATTGAAGATGAACAAAAGGGTGAATATAGATTTAAAAAAAACAAAAAATAGCGTTTGAGTCATGCAATGCATTACAGTTCAAATAAAATAAATTCAAAATATAAAAAATATCATCTAATAGCCCAATGCTTTCATTTCAGCCATTCTGAATTAAGGTCCAAAAAGATTAAGTTGTCATGAAAACCAGAACTAACAGACATATCTCCTTACTCCAGTCAAGTGCTCATGTGACTGAAACTTAGCAAAGGTAGAAATTAAGACGAGTTAGACAATCACATCACGAAAGAGAGTCTGGAAGGAAGTCTGACATTTGGCTAAGTGGGGGCAAAGAGCAGAGGATTCCAGGCTGGAAGCTGGTGACAATGGATAGCAAGGCGACTGCCGGCACTCAGAGAAGTCCAAAACAATGTTTACTGGACAAGTGCTGAGTGGCTGATGATAATGAGGAGAAAAAATCCATAGAGGTGTAAACATTTAATAAATAATTATAAACATTTTTATGAAAGAGAAAAAAATTTTCAAAGAGCTAATGAATAAATTAGCCTGACATATAAGGATTGCATTTTGAAACTATATGTAGCAGAGAAAGCATTTACGGTCAAAAAGAAAATGTTAATGAAAACTCACATTACCTGGGAAAACTGTCTGTGGTGAAAATAGATATTTCCTGCATTAAAGTAAGCCAGCGAGTACGTGGGGTTTAGAGAAATTGCTGCTTGATAGTCTCTCATTGCATTCTGTTGTTGACCCATAAACTCATGAATCACACCACGATTTGTTAAGAATTCTGCTCTAGTATTGATCTGCAATATAATAGTATGAGTATTTAGCATCTGGGAATAGTACTTATCTCCAACTTCATGTCTGCAAAAATGGACGTTATGAAATCTCTTTGTGGGAAACTAGTAATTTTACAGGGCAGGTGAAACCCCATTAGAGCAAATATTTTGAGAAACAACTCCGAATGAAGTTGGTTCAGTGTCAACACTTTATTTGGTTGCAATAAAACAAATAATCTTAGTGCTCTACTCAGTTCCTTTGCAAAGAATAGATGTAAGGGGAAAAAAGCTCATCTGTTTAGCTCTGTTAAAGATTACAACATCTACCTAAATTTACAAAAAAAGAATCCAAAATCTAGAAGAAAAAAGGCAGATTTTCTGTCACTGCATTTTTTATTTGCCATTTCACTACAGAAGAAGCTGGGGATTTACACTATTCTTTCTTTAGTTCCTTCAAACCCAGAACGTTATTTTATTTTTTGCATTCATTTTTTATTACACAATAATACTGATGTATCATGAAACTATAAATTTGCATTTACTGAAAGGAATCAACATTTATTAGGGATCTGTTTTTAAATTTTTTAAATGCATTAGGTTATAAAACTGGTAAGCTATAATAACTCTTTAGGAATCTCCTGGGGAAAAAATACAAATATTATTTTCTCTACAAGTCACTTTTAGAAAGCAACAGAGAACTTATTTGATCTTACTCACTGATGATGTTAATTTAATGCTAATGATAATATAATCTGAGTGGATTTTTACCTTTATGGCAGCATTTATATCCTGAATTGCAGCAAAATTATCACCCATCTGAAGAGAGACCACAGCTCTTCCTTCATAGGCTAGGTAGCTCTTCGGGTCAACTTCTATGGCAATGGTAAAGTGGTTCCAAGCTTTCTGGAATTTTCCTTGGGCCTAAAATAATTTTCCATTTACACCAAGTAGGAAATTGTCCATATCATGACAAATGTTTATGATTCTAACTTAATCAAATAAAGCCTTTAGTAAGGGTATATTTATATTGTGCTTAATCTAAGATATTTTAAACAAGGAAGTAGGCTGTACTGTGAGTGCATTCAATTGACTGATTACCTCTGAGCATTTATGCTGAAATTTTAATTAACTGAAATAAATCTAATTGTCAGAGCCATCTCTTATACCAGTCTTGAACAACGTAAAATCTTGACCACGACGGGAAACACCAATGCTTCTGACAATCACCACAAATTTTACACTGAGCTCTGCACACACAGGCAGGAATTGTCTATTTGCTTGGCATTGAATCTCCAGTTATACATACTATACATAATAAAATAAATATGTGTTGAATAAGTAAATGAATAAACTGATGGTATAAAACCTATTTGATAAATTGTACCAGCATCACACATTCCATGAAAACTGCATGCAAATCTACCAAGCAGGTGTTTACACCAACCTTAGCGCCAAGTGGAAAAAAAGAAAGAAGGTTGGGAGAGGACATTGTTAACAGAATGATATCAGAGTATTTCCTAGAGAAGGCCATTTGGCAACTAAATACCTCATCACAGGAAGGCAGTGAGTTGATAAATTCAGCACAGTCCAGGGACTGTCCTTTATTCCTGTGGGTTCAAAATCCCAACTTGCCAGAGCCTCAGAAGCGGACTCTCACATAAACCAAGCAAGCCCAGTGACTCTTGCATAAAACGAACACGAAATATAACTAATAAGTTAACTAGACATTGTTCTTTAACCAGTAAAGCTTCTCCCTCACAGTAAATTATGTGGAAACCAACATCGAATTGAACAAGGAATTGAACTTGTCTGTTCTGACAACAATTGCTTTGCTCACTTCCATAACTCTAGTGGTAGGCACATAGTAGGGGAATCTGTTTCATATTTGTCCAAGAAATGGTCACTCTTCCCCCGAACAGGATTTGATGGGTCTCTCTAACTCTCCTTTTTCAGTCCTTCCTTTCCTGATTCAAGTCTTCCTCACACTAATGTGTTTTTCAATCCTCCTTCAGGTTGATATATATCAGTGAAATCTTCATAAAACACAAATCTGATGTCACTGCTCTGGTGAGTGACATTCACATTTTTCACTGACCTGGACCAGTTAAAAAGACCTTCACCTCCAGTCATTACTCAATTCAGTTGCATCCCATACCACTCTCCCCTTGTCCATAACATTCCATCCCCTTGAGCCCTCTGTCTCTTTCTCACAAGACTTTATAATGGGCTGTTCCCTCTCTCTGGAACACAGTGTTCTAAGCCCTAACTCCTAGTCCTAATTCTAGTCTTTCACACCTCAGTTTAAATGTTAATTTCTCAAAAAGCCTTCCCTCACCCCTAAAATGAAGCTAGGTTCCCTGGTTATAAGTTGTCCTAAAACCCATCCTTTTTCTTTGTTGCACTTATCCTGAATAGAATTAAATAATTATTAATAAGACTGCTTGGTGCTTATCTCTCCAGTAGGTAGTAAACTCTACAAGAAGAACCAGCGCATTTTGGGCACTGCTGTATCACTAGGCCTAGATCAGTTCCTGTCCTATACTAGGTGCTCAGTAAATCCTCGTTGAAGGCAATGAATGATGCTGTTAACACATTTCTTTTGATTACAGTAAGCTCTAGCTGTTTTAGGAGTCACCCTGTCTCTAAATTGACTCTGCAAATTTCTACTGTGATCAAATAATGGCTAATTTTATGTTTAACACTCATAAGGCAATCTTACTTCCCTTATTAATCAGTTCTTGGGCATACCTCACTATAACCAAACCCACAACCACCTCCAATATTATTAATCTTAGGTCAGCCAAATTCACTTACTTCTAAATGAAAAAAATTCAACTTTAATGACAGATTATTAATAGGAATTTCTGCAAATTACCATAATTTAAACATACTTTGGAACACTGTTTAAATTTTTTAATATTAAAAGGGATAAAAAGATTATTCCTTTCCTTTTCATGGAAAATATAACACATCTAGCACTTTATTCCACGAATACCACTACATCTTTTGTTAGTGCACATAGCTCGGTGAGTGCATGGGTCAGGTCAGAGTGTCCCAGAAATCACTCAGAGACCTGTGTGACAACACAACAGAGCAACACCCTTCCAACTTGCTGGAAGGACAAATGCCTGGTCTCCTGCCTTCCGGTATGTTCTAACTCACTGTCATTTGGAAGATGACCTGAATTCAGAAATCTCTATGCAGTGGTTGTCTGATCCATCGCATAGATCATACATTGTTTATTCCCTTTAGCTTTTCACTAATTTAATAGGCCAAAACCTATGGAGCCCAGGTATAAGCTAGTGAAACAAATTTTAGCCAGGTTCTTATATGTGAAACTCATCAGGCAAGTTTAAAAGTTGTCTGTAAGTGTGGTAGGTATAAGAGGGTGAGGTAGAAAAGGGTGCAGGCGTTAAGGAAACTCAAGTTCAGAAGATCCTCATCTCACTATCACGCCAGGTCCCTGGGTATGCTCTCCAGGCAGGCTGCCTATAACTCATCAAACCCCTGCTTCTCACTGCTGCTCTGAATACGAATAAGAAAAGAAAGGTAAAATGTTCATAGCCAAAGAAATATCATGTATCCCCATCACCACTAACAGGCCAAATATATTCTTTTTCTTGCCCAAAAGGTGCTTCCGTGGTAAAATGTTGTTATACAATATTACCTGCAAATTATAGCCTAAACAAATTCTGGCTTTTGTATAGACTGGATTAAAATGCAGTGCTTTCAGAAAGTCCTTCTGTGCTTGTTTGATGGCCTCATCATGTCCATATTCCATGTAAGAATTTCCCCGTCCGATGTAAGCATCCAGAAAACAGGGATCAATTTTCACAGCCCAGGTAAAGAAATTGACAGCTTCTTCAAACTCTTTATTTCTGAAAACAAATTAAAATATTGATGCTTCCTGGTGAATAATCTAACTGCTTTCCTGTATATAACCTCTTCATAAAGAAATGCATTGACCCTTAAAAAACTTTTTATTATTTTTTATTATCATAAGAACTAATTGTGTAAGTCCATATGACCTAAGGAAGCCTGATGGATTCTTTAAAGATATTGGTAAAAGGAAAGAGGGGAGGTAAGAGACATTTTTATAGCAGAATATGTTGGGATGACATGCTAGAGTTCTTTTTCAGAATTATAAAAATCTGAATGGCCTTCTTGAACCTGTTTTTAACAGTTATCAGTGGCCAGTATAGAAAGACATATGCTATTATTTATAAAATACACTATTTAAATCAGATTAAAATAAATCCATTGTCATTTATTCAATATGTCCTTTATAATGAAAGGAGCTAAATTTTTATCACATGGGAGTTCTTACTTCAGATCTTCTATAAAGGCAGCCCATTTCATCTTGGACACCAAGAGAGGAGGGGAGAAAAAGAAGTAAAATGCATTTTATTTATTAACTTGTGAATATATGTGACTAAATGATAATTCTGTCTCTCTATCTTCCTTAATTAGTCTCCTATGGTGAGGAGAGGGCTGTTGAAGGAATCGAATATTCCCATGTCCATGGGTATATAAAGTCACTTTTCCACTTCACGTGCATATCTAATAATTATTTTTAATATCAATTAATATGGAGAGTCTAGAATTTTTTTTAATAGAATGAAGGCACTAACACTGAATAACTGCTTACTTACCAGGTACTGTGCTAAGTGCTTTACATATGTGATTTTACTTAATCCTTCCAACATTTCTGTAAGCTTGTTATAATTTTTTATATTTTATAGATTAAAAGAATATCATGGCTCAGAAAAGTTTGCACATAGTAAATAGCATGCTAAGATTGCACTGAGCAAATATCTGGGCCTCAAACTCAGGTGAGCCAGACTCCAAAATCCATGCTTTCCCACAGTCATCTCTACCCACATTCTTCACCTTTAATATACTTGTAAATTGGTGCACAAGAGCCAGTGAGCTGATATCTCAACAGTGTAGTCAGAATAAAGCCTTGGAGTTCAAATCTAAGCCCAAACATACAAATTAATAGTAATTTTTCAAAATTGTTAGAAGGATCAAATGACAGCATGTGAAAAACCCTTAGCACAGAGACCCTCCCCCAATAAAGATTATTATCTTCCTTCCATTCTTTTCATTACTTCTCAAAAAGTTTTCAAATTTTTATGAGATGCATCATTACTTTGCTAACTTTTCCTTTGTAAAATACATGGAACACAGGGTAACCGTTCTAGAAACTACCATCTCTTAGATATTACTCATCATTATCTTTTAAAATACTGTTTCCCAAACCTCAGCCCCTCCTTTGTGACAGTTGCCCTATGTTCCACCTACACTATCGTTTACTTAGTATTTTTCTTTAAGTCAAGTTACTCTTTTACTTAAGTGAATCTATTTTTTTAAATAACTTAATTTCAGTACCACAAATACAAAATCAGTATCTCATGCCATAAACAGAAGGCAACCATGAAAATAAATAAATATTGGTGTTGGATAGTGTAGTCTGCAGAAAACTAAACCTGAGAGCTGTACCATCTATTACAAAGTGTGGGAAAGATGTTAAAGACTAACTCTTAGCTGACACCTTCTCCTTGATGTATTCAGAAGGTCTGAGAAAGAATTCACTTTGAAACTGAAAAGCAATTCAGCTGCTCATAATGTGATTCAATATTTTTTTAATGCTTGTGCACACCATGAAAAATAATGGAGTTACTCATGATATTTGCTCCATGTTTTGGCAAACACTACCCAAAAGCATTCACCAAGTATTGTGTCAGAAGATCACCCAAGAATCAACAGTGAAGCACCAGGAAAGCCTGGCCTCTGACGTTACAAACAGGGGAAGGTTAACATTCACATACGTAAGCCAACTGGTATCTTCTGAGTTCACTCTGTGGATTCTCACTAAGAAAACATGGGCTCCCTTCCCTCAAGTAGTTTACAATGAAACTATCCTCCTCCTTCCTCATAACTAGCACTATTTGAGAAGTAAAAGTTCACTGAATATAAGGTCACAATGCTTGTAGCCACTTTCTCACTGTAGTACAGAAAAAATTCTAGCATAAATAACAAATTTTTTATCAAGAATAATTACACAGTAGTATTCCTGTATAAAAATGCATTTAGTTGACAGGTTTTGTTATGCTCAGTATTTCTATCTATGGATAGTGAACTACTTACTTATGATGCAGACCTATGGTGACCATGTAAACTGAAGTTTACAGGGCAACCCCAGCTCTCTCATATTTTTCCCACAAAACATTGAAATGCTTCTGCTATATTTACATCCAAATTGTATCATACACATTGCTCCCCTCTTACGCAGAGGGAGATTTAAAATCCTTGTGAGTACATATGCCGATATATGGTTTATGAAACATAATCTCACCCTTTGAGTAGTCCAACCAATTTAAAAAGAAAAAGAACAAGCAATGAATTGAAGCTATTTTTCTATACATATCTAGTTATCAGCACTAATGTTTAACGAACATCTAGTCTGTTCTGACTAAGTAAATAATCATTAAACCTTAAACCTGGAAAGGGATCCCGAAAGCTACTTGGCAAGCTCTTCAAAGCTGATGATAACTAAAAATCAAGTCCAGAGGAGGTGAGAGAGCCAAAGCCAGAGACTCCCAAACCCCTCCACCACTAGAAAAAAAAGAAAAACTCCATACACACAACAACTTCATTTTTCTGAAGATGTGTGTATCACACAGTGCCCTGCAGGTTGGAGCTCCTGTTAAATAATCACATGGTAGTTAGACAATGAAAAAATGTGGCAGTGTCTCTTACATCAGGATACAGGTTCACTGGCACATAAATTGCTAAACACCAATTACACAAATATAAAAGTATATTAAATTAGTTTTTCTAAAACAAAAAGTGTTTGTATAAATCTAAAATAACGTGATCACTGACGGAAGGTGCATGCCTCTCATTATGGTGTCTATTAACTAAGAATCGTGTGCTCAGCTTGCAGGCTAGGCCACGGACACCAAGGCCCACCTCATTTTCCAAATTAATCACATAGGTGACCAGATGTTCCCTACTGAGTTGTACAAATGAATCATAAATACCTCCCAAAACTAAAGAATGTGGCTTGCAGAGTCGAAGATTCAGAAATATTTTATACAAATATAAGAATGGTAAAATAAATGTGCTGAAGTAAAAAATGGACAGAATATGTAACTCTGAGCCACCAGGCTCTCCCTCTGTGACATTTTTTTTTTTAATCTTAAGGTAGCTTTCTCAAAGACATCTAAAAATTAACTCTACCTTAACACCCTTAGTGATCAAACTGGGCAACAAGTAGGATATTCAGCCTAAGGAATGTTGTCTCCTAGCAACCACAAGAGTGAGAACCAGAGATATACAAAGGCACACTTCAAAAGTCCGCAACCCCACGAGTTCAAAAGATCAAAGCCCTAAACTTTAAAGATTTATTACTTTTTAAAAATTTTCCAAATGGGAGAATTTTTACTTTCTCCACCATAAGACGCCAATAGTGAATCTCATTATTTACAATCCATGCTGCTGTAGTAATAGGTTATAGCTCACCTTGAAAAGTAAAAATATTGTTCCTGAAATAAATGTAACCAATCACTAAACACTCCGTATTGTTAAATTCAGTAAAACTGTTAAAACACATGGAATTGGGACTATGAGTTATCAGAGCTTTACTGTTGATTTAAATTCTACTTTTATTAAAGGACAATAGAGATTCTAGCGGGATGATGAAAGGTGGTTGTTTGGAATTGCAAAGCAGTATCAGCTTAAGGAGGCTCCACCATATATACCCAGTGATTACATTTCATAAAAGAGATCAGGAACTGACACACAGAGAAATTTACTGACTCTAATAGTTGCAAAACATCGGAATGAGGTTGAGAAAAATTTTGGTGTCTATTTTTAGTTTTAAGAGAATTCAATGACCTCAGACATTTTTGGCCTGCACTCGCCTACCAAAACAAACACATCAGTCATCGTTATTCCATTTCTTTTTAAGAATGACAATTACTTAAAAAGATAAATTGTACAAAGGTTGCTGGATTCAAATAGACAATGGTGTGACTGTGTTTTGCTGTCTGTATAAAATTAAAGGTCCGAGACCAGTTTAGGCCTTTTAACCAAAAACGCCTTCACAAGTTCCAGTTATTATACTACTATGTTCATAAAATTTTAAAAATCTAACTCTCATAGGGAAATGTACCTGTACTAGCTATGTAATAAAAGGGGAAAAAAAGAATTTCAATTTCCTAAATAATTCAAACTATGTTTTATTGTCTAAATTGTATATTTACACAGCCTAGTCTACTATCCTAATTTCCTCATCCAATTAACTGCTATTGTTTCTCTCATGAAAAATAATGCTGTAAACTATTACTTAACCAAATACACTTTATTTCACATTAAAATACTCATGTGCTGCATTTCTATGCTTTTAAAAGCAAAGTGTTAGAAATTAATTTTTAAATGTCAAATGTATGTGTAGAAATGTAAGTATTATAGTTAGCAAAATCAATCTACTATACGCTAATATTATCTCAGAGTAAATTTTAAACTGACCTTCTTCTGTATTATAGCCTCATATAACTGTTCTTTTCTCCCGTCTATAACTTACTTATTTTTACAATAATACCAGAAACAGGTAATAATGTTTTAAGTAATACATTTTTTGTAGATTTTATTATACCTTGTAGATACTTACTGGTATTATTTTAATCATTTTTAGATTTAGAAATGCTTTCTAAATGTAAAATTTTCTTGGAAATATAATATTTTTCTAAATCAACCTCTCTTCCAAGAAACAGGCTTTTTAAAAGTTAGTTCCATTTTATGAACAAAGTTAATAACTTTATTTTATTCTTAGACATTTCAAGTTACGCATGATTTCATTCTGTGTATTACCAAGGTCCTTTCCAATAAATGGGCTTGAATCAGATGGATACTTGCAATGCTCTGATGCAGGTATTTACTTGCTGACTTGGCTAAAATAGTTTATTAGTAGGTAGAAGAGTGCTGATACAGGGATTCTTTGTGCCTCTCTCCATTTTTGTACTCTGTCACTTCCACAATATTCTCCTCTGTTTCTTCTATTCTTCTATTATAATTATAAATCTGATGGTCTCACTTGCTCTCACCTCAACATAAATTGCACCCCATACCTGTGATAGCACATGGCAGTAGCTTGACAAAGGCTCACATTAGTCTTGCTTATCAGTGCAGCTTGTTTAAAATCCTGAAACAGTTTAACAAATTTTTGTTAATTTTACAGCATTATATTTTGTGCTTTCTTAAACTTCCTTCTAACATTGATTCTACCATGAATAAAATTTACACAAGCATTAAAATATACATCTTCTTAAAACCCTTATTTCTTCCTTTTAGTATCACATATAGAGCGAGAACAGATGGAGCAGAGGAAACCCATAACCAAAAACTCACTCAGAATCTTGCGCTACTGTCCACTTTTCCTGTGATTTTGCCTGGTATTATAAGGAGGTATCAGGTTTACTTTCTTTTTGTTTTTTTCCCAGTGAACACCACCAGAGACTTCCCTATCCAGACAGAGATAGAAACTTACCTGCAGAGAACCTTATGACTATAGGACAAACAGGCACTCAGGCCCAGGGAAAGGGCATAACTGAGCCTCTATGTGTATTAACTAAAGCAGCTGCTACCTTTGCAACCCACACTTCTAGGGGAAAATGTGTCATTTTATCCTGAGATCCTAGAGCAATGGAAACACTAACCACAAGATTTGAAGTCAGGGCAGTCAGCTGGGGTGGACATGAATGGCACTGGGGAAGAGGTTAAGAGAACTAAAAGTGCTAAGTCTGCCAGAGATCCTGCCGCTGTGGCACCAGAGACACAGTGTCTGAAGCTCTTTAGCTTTTCAAAGCCCTACATAAACAACTGAAACCTGAAGCAAAATAAAAACATCACTAAACTGAAATAAATAAAATATCTAAATATCTACATATCAAAATATCATGTCAACTGCAATGAGATATATATGTATATTTGGGTGTGTACATATATACATAAATTATGTGAGACTGATTTCAATGTTTGCCATAAAATGGGAAGGAACCTTCCGAAAGTAAGAGTTCAAAGCCTATGAAGGAATAAAGACGGCTCTGGTTTTTCCCAGAGGACTGCTTCAGTGCGAATCTTCTTGGGCAGTTTTGGTTGTGAGCTCACTTGACCAAGCTAGACTGTAGAGAGTACTCTATCGTCCCCTGGAGTGACTAAAAGAAACCCTTCCAGACTCCCTTCTCATTTCCAGGAGGCTGGGACGTGAACATTCTACAATCTTAAAGGGCAAGTGTCAGAGTTCTGGTTTCTACCCAACAAGGGAGGACCCAACCGTAACGACAGTCTCCCTCCTCCCTCCCCTCCTCCATCCCCTTCCCCTCCCCCTCATCCTTCCACAAACCTTCCTTGGCTGTACTAGAGAGAGAAAGATGGCTGTTTTATGGGGGTAGAATAAGTTTTCTGCTAATACTGGGGGTGGAAGATGGAGCAGTACAGTCAAACTGAGCACTCCTGGATCCTACTGGAGGAGAAGGGTATTAGTCACAGACCCATCTGAGAATATGGACTTCCCACTTAGATTCCCAGCATATTTTGATACTAAATGGAATTATTTGTTAGAAAATAAGAAATGTATTGTCTAATCAAATATGCTACCAGGTAACTCCCGTAGGAGAATTTTTTTTTTTTCTGAAATGGGGGCAAACTTACAGTGTAACTGAGATTTATTACAAACATTCCCATTAATTTTGGGAGTTATGAGGAGTGACCACAAACTTAAAAGGCTGAGAATACCAAGTTTAGTTTTATAATCAGATAAAACTTAAAAAGTCAGCTTGACTCTATATATAAAATCATTATGATGCTACATGGTAATTAGACATTATCAGCAACAGACACAAATGATGACTTAGGATTACTCAGAATAAAGCTAACTGCAGTTTTTATGATTTTCCTCTTCTGCACTAGTTTTATTTCTAATATGGATCATAAATAACAAACCACACAAAGTCACTCACATACAAAGCAAATTCCCTCCACTCCCTTCCTTCTGCTGATGAGTTTATTTGTAAGACTCTTCACCTGCACCGTCTTCCTGTGTGTCAGAGGATGCGCTCTTGACCTCATCCTTCCCATCTCTGGAAACTTGCTCCATCATCTTCTACTGTCCTCTGTAACTTTAATCCTTTTCTCACCACCCCAACCTAGTATGCCTTCCCTCAAATCTGCCTGCCCGCAAGCTACACATGGCTTTGTCTTTCTAGTTCCTGTCACTACCAATCTCTGAAAGCAGAGTCAACACTCACCATCTCCATGTCCCCAAACGCCATCAACTTCTTGTTGTTTAGTAAGTCCAATTTCATTTCGTAATTTGAAAACTGCCTCTAAAGGCATTTTTAAATTTATTTTTATTTTTCTCAAAGTAACTCATGTATCCAGGGTAGGGTAGAGGGTCCAATGAAACTAGAAAACTCACAATGCTTACAGGGATGCCCTGCGCCACCTCTCCTTATCTCTGAGCCCCGCTCCCCAGAGTCAACCATTTTTACATCTTGCTGTTATTTCTTCTGCTATTTACCTCTGAATTTCTAAATAACATGAGTATTTTATCATGTTTAACTTCCAACACCTTACACCATCACTCCACACACCTCCCCTTCTTCCACCATCTCCATATCCCTATGACAATGTGTTTATTTTACTCTTTATTTTACTTCCCTCAAGTGTAGAATCTTTGGCTACCCACTCATCTTTAAGTTTTAAAATCGGGAATGGTAGTTTGGGGTGTCTGGGCACCTCTTCTCCACTATCTTTAACCTTGTGGGATTATGTCCTTTTTATTCCTTTACTGTCTTCCTGGTTTTCAAGAGGACAAAGAAATAAACAAATGTTCTCAATCCAACAAGCTTAACCATTAACTTCCTAAACAATTCCAGTTTAAATGCCGCACTCTACTTCCCGTGTTCTTATGAAGATCACACAACTATCAATTAACTAACATGTGTTCAGTGCTCATCCTATTTGACCTTTCTGTTAATCAATCATTCCCACTAAAAATGTTTCCCTGGTTAGGTTTTAAGACTCTGCTCTCTCTTGGTTCTGCATTTAGCCCTCTTATTATTCAGTCATATATTACTTCATTGGTCTACCTCAGCCAGCCTCTTTTTAAAAATTTTTCAAGTTAATTTTTTAAATTTACAGAGGGGAGAAACATTTTTTTTTGCTTTTAATTACAGGCATATCTTGTTTTATTGCACTTCGCAGATACTGCACTTTGTACAAATTGGAGGTTTGTGGCAATCCTGCCTCAAGCAAGTCTATTGGCTCCATTTTCTCTAAAAGCATTTGCTCACTTCGTGTCTCTGTATCACATTCTGGTAATTCTCATAATATTTCAAACATTTTCATTATTATTGTATTTGTTATGGTAATCTGTGATCATCAGTAATCTTTGATGTCACTACTGCAAAAAAACTACAGCTCACTGAAGGCTCAGATGATGGTTAACATTTTTTATCAATAAAGTATTTTTTAGATATAATGCTATTGCTCAGTTAATAGACTACAGTATAAACATAACTTTTATATGCACTTTTATATGAAACAAAAAAAGTCACTTATTGCTATATTCACTTTATTGCTGTGGTCTGGAACCAAACCCGCAGTAATTCCAAGGCAGGTCTGTAGTGTTTGCAGGGCATATTTTTTTTTCCAGCTTTTTTACTTTTACCTATCTATATCTTATATTTAAAGTGTGTTTCTTGCAGTCAGAATATTGTTGGGACTTTTAAAACATTCTAATCTGGCATTTTCAATATTTCAGTTGGTGTGCTTTGACAATTTCCATTTAATGTAACTACTGATAAGGTTGAATTTAGGTCTACCATTTTAGTATTTGTTTTCTGCTGGTCTCCTCTGTTTCTGTTCCTTTGTTTTCTCTTTCCAGACTTATCTGGGATTATTTTAATTTTTTAATATTCCGTTTTAATTAAAATACTCTTTTTGACTGAGGAGGTCACATTTGAGAAGAAACCTGAAATGAAAGGAGGGTGTGAACCAATAGGAGGAATATTCTACACATAGGGAACAGCTTGTGTGAGGACCCTGAGTCAGGAAGGGAGCCTGGCAATCCAAGGAATAGCAAAAGGCCAGAGTGGAGTAACCTGAGTGGAGAAAAGAAGAACGCTGACAACAAAGTCAGATCAGTGAGCAGCAGTTAGGTCACTAGGGTCTTGGTTGGCCATAGTCAAGAGTTCAGATTTTATTCTAAGTGTGATGGGGAGTCACTGGAGGGTTCTTAGCAGATGAATAACTTGCTCTGCTTTATGTTTTGAAGAGGCCTCTTTGGCTGCTGTGTGGAGAACAGCATGTAGAGGGAAAAGAGCAGAAGCAGAGAGGCCAGTTGGGAAGCTACTGCAGTAATCCGGGGGAGAGAAGGTGGAGGCTGGAAGGAGGAGGAGAGCAGTGGCAAAAAATGAGAAATGACTGAATTTAAAATATGTTTTGATAGCAGAGCTGACCACACTTGCTCATGATTTAGATGTGGGATGTAAGGAAAGAGAGGGATCAAGAATGATTCCCACCAGACTATGAGCTCCTCAAGGACTGGAAATCTGTCACTGAGATTCGTCTCCATATCTTCAATGCCAGTGTCAGTACCATGCCTTGTCTGAAGGAACACAGGATTTGGAATCAAGTGAGACCTGAGTTCAAATCTTGCCCCAGTACTTCCTGGCTGACTAAGACTTGATTTAACCTCTTTTGAATATCAGCTTCCTCTTCCATAAGTTACAATCATAAATTGTGCAGCATTATTGAGAATCTGGCAGATAGTAAGTGTGCGATAACTAGAGTTAATGTTGTTCTTAAATACTAAGTAAATACTTACTAGGTGGATAACACAGGCCCTGCATTTAACTCTCCAACAGCTGAGGTCTTTTGCTTCCAACCCCCATTTTCCTCACTTTCTCCACCCAACACTCTTGCCCAGAGTTCCACAGATTTTTGCCTACACCAAACAAAGCTTCCCCTACCTGAGGGAATTCTGAATGGTATACCTCAAAACCAAAACCTAAGGGAGTTCAACTTGAAATTACATTTCACCATAGTGCAAATTGCCTAGAATACAGTTTCTCGGACACTTCCTTAATAATAAGTAATTTTGTGGGACAGAATCTCAAAAGATGACTCCAGAAGTTGAAAAATAGTATCAATACAAGGAAAACTGTGAATGAGAAAGAGCACTAAGCAGCAAAGTAAATGATACATAAATCATTTTACTGTTTGTCTGTAGCTAAGACACTCCCTTAGGGGAGATGATAGTCTTGATATTTCATCAATTCGGAATTTTTTTTTTTTTACATATTGGCTATTTATCTGTATTAAAAACAAAGTAAAAAAACACTTTTTTTGCAAAGATTCTATTACTCATTCAAAGTATTTCAACACAATTCTTGCTAAAGTTGAATTATTGCTCATTAATATTGCCATTTGTTATCAAGAAAAACTTTTTCACTGGTTTTCAGAAGTGAACATGCAAAATCAAGTGGGTTCATTTTTACAAGTAAACAGAAAGGTTTACCTCTAATGCAAAACTGAACTGCTCTAGTTCTGTGTAGATGAGTCCACGATTAATAAAGGCGTTTAACATCACAGTTTCTCCAGCGTCAAGGAGAAGCACAATTCCATAATCTGTTAATGCCTAAAAATGAAATAATCACTTACAACCTAAAGTCAACTCTTTAGAGCATTACTGCATTGACCATGGACAAACTAGTACCTCATAATTAGTTCTTTAATGTGACAAAATTTATGGCCAAAAATAATCATTTGTTAGATTTAAAGGTTTCCCTTAATTAAATACTGTGGATGTTGCTCCCTCCTAATAAGCGGTGTGCACTGCGCTTGCACTTCACATGTTATCTGTGAATCATCTGTGAACTACTTTTATTGTGTATGGATTGAAGCGGGGATGCAACACCCTTCCCCAACTTAATAGTTTCACCAAATGACTGTTGACATTAAAGCAGAGCACTTGTTACCTTTTGAAATTTAATTTCTTTGTAGTGATTTATTGTTTTCTTCACTGAAACCTAAGTTTTATGGAGGCACAGATTATCCATTTTGTTCACCATTGTAAAGCCAGTAACTAGCACCATGCCTGCACATATTAGGCATTTGATAAATTTTTGTTGAATGAATAAATCATAAAGCAATGAAAACAGATCTTAATAAAACTAACAAATAAGCACTTGTTGGAATATTACTTCAATATTCTCAGTTTTTTTAAGATATTAGCCTAAGCTGAGAATCAACTCAGAGGACCTCTCTCCATTTTTTATCTTTTTTTTTTTCATTCAATGAACAGCCAAGTTTTTACTGGTCATCTACTCTGTACCAGGTACTAGGAGCATCCCAAATTTGGGCTGGAGCTGAATCTCTTAATTCATTTTCCTTCTGAACATTTTGTCCAAAAGGGCCATATGGTTTCATCAGAAAAGGCCCAAATCATATCATATATGCCTGTAGCACATGCTAACTGAAAATGCAAATAAAATAGTATTTTACTATTTGCTTAGTGGTTCTCCTCTACTATTCCATGATTGGGCACTCAAGCATCTAAAAGAATTGTACAATTAAATATCCTATATGTATATTGTGGCATAACTATAAATAAACATTGACAAGGCTGTAAAAATCATTTGTAACACTTGTAAAACAAAACAGAACTAGAATGTTTGCCATTTTCCTTTCACAGAATCACAGAATTAAAACCTGTATATATATCAAGATGCCTTAGAAATCCACTAAGCAGCTGAATATGTGACACAAGAGGAAAAAAAAATCTGGGAAATGAGATTTCGTGAAGGTCACAACGAGCAGGCTTTGTGTTTTGCCTCTGCTATTATTACTAACCCTTCAGCCTTGGGAAGGTTACTTAACACTAAGCCTCAGTTTCCTCATCCACAAAAACGGGATATTAATAACTCATCATATTATTGTAGAAGTCCACTTTAAAATGTTTAGATTATATGTTGGTAAAGCATTTAGCCCAGTGCCTGTCACACAATAAGCCCTAAATGAGTGGTAACTGTTACTGTTTTTATTAGTATAAGGTGATAGGAACCAGAATTCACCTTTTCTAGTTTTTATGAAATCATATCTTGGGAGTGCATTTTCTGCACAAAGTACTTGGGTTTCCTCAGTCTTGTTATGGCAGGTAATGCTGAGAAACGGGTGGAGGTAGACAAAAGGGAGGAGGTGACACTGTAAAATGACATCTGGTCCACATGCTGGAGGTCAGATGGTTTCACAAAGCCACCTAAAGACTGTTAACCAGAAGCAAACAAACCTGCAAACACCGATACAGGTCCCTCTTCCCTGTGTGACTTGGATGTGTTTCTAACCTCATCTGTAAAAGGAGCCCATTGGATGAAAAGCGTTGGGTACCTGGCAGCTCTAAAATAACCAATATGTTCTTATTCTAGTTAGGTTTCTATTTACGTACATAGTTTTTCGTTTTCTTTATTCATGGAGCACTAGCTCTGTTACACATAAGAGATAACAAAGATAGTAGTTCCCTGCCCCCACCCAGACCACTGTTTGCAGTTCAGGGTTACCCAGAAGAGGCAGGAGTCAGGGTGGGGAGGGAGCTGTCAAAGATACCTGCTGTGCAGGTTACTCTGATAAATGATCCTTTAATTAGCTCCTAGAATGGTTTACAACAGCCTGTGTTAAAAATTAGTTATTCATTTGTCAACATTTCTGGAGGAAACCTGATAATCCGGTTACCAGGAATTCTACATCCTCTTAGAAACAATGTTTCTCAACTTCTTCCTTCCATAGCAAATAAATTACTAAATTTCTAAATGTTTTAAACAGATTTAACTTTCCAAGTTTCCAGGAGATTGTGGGAGTGTGCCCACACACAGCAGCAGGTACATGATGCAATCTTTTAAAGAATGCTTCATTGACTATGGAAGTGGATAGAAACAAGGAGAGGGAAACAAGTGGACAGCAGAAAGGGAAGCAAGAGATTGGACAAAACACTAAGAAACTACTGACCTGCTCCCCAGTGAGGGATCCTGACTGAAAAAGAACCAAACCAACAAGGAGAGAGTGGAGAAGGGGTAAGATTAAAAAATATAAAAGAGGGCTTACACTGGTAGCATCTGCCTCAGGACAAATAGAGAAAAAGGTTTGCTGCAGCCATCAGTTAGGCCTTCAAAACGCACAGATAATCCTGGTCACTGGTCCCTGAGCTGGAAACCATCACTCAAAATTCCCTGCTGCATCTGTGGTCTGACCACTGTAAAAAAAATACCTCCACAAACTATTGTAGTTAATGTTGAGATTTTTTTTTTTTTTTTTTTTGCGGTATGCGGGCCCCTCACTGCTGTGGCCTCTCCCGTTGCGGAGCACAGGCTCCGGACGCGCAGGCTCAGCGGGCATGGCTCACGGGCCCAGCCGCTCCGCGGCACGTGGGATCCTCCCGGACCAGGGCACGAACCCGTGTCCCCTGCATCGGCAGGCGGACTCTCAACCACTGCGCCACCAGGGAAGCCCCAATGTTGAGATTTTGAAGCAAACAATATTGCTAGTGATCACTGCTTAAAAATTCTGCACACATTTATCAGTAGAAACATTTTCTCAAATGAAAATTATGTAATACATTTAAATTTACATGGCCTTTAAATGCTTATATAAAAGCATTGTAAAATTAATTTTTCATTTGACATTGCAGAGATTGTATAAGAAAATTTGGTAAGCACAAAAAAGAAAATAAATATTCTTTGAAATGGTTCTTTGGTTTCTCAAGTTTTATGTGTATTTCCACAGAATTATTTTTCCAAAATTGTAACAAAAATAATAAGAAAATACTTTACACATGCTTTAAATAAGTTTACAAATGCTTTAAAGTGTTGTTTACTAAGATGGTCATCTTACCATTTGAAGTTCATTTATCTTGGTGTAACATAATGCTCTGTTATAAAATGCTATATAACTGTTTTTATCCATGTTGATAGCTGTAGTTAAATCTGTAATCGCTAGTTTGTAAGTCTGTAAAGAAAAAATAATTAAGTGAGAAGGGTTAATCATAATGGACTGAAATTTAGTTGTACAATAAATTCTTGATTCTATCAGAGTTTTGAGAATACTCATTTAACCATTCTGTGTATCATCCATGAAATTAAGACAATCAAGCTAATCTTTCACAGAATTAATTAAGTCCCTTGGTAGGAACTGCTATAGTTTCTCTCACCTGCAAATAAAATTCAATATATAAACAACTTAAACGATTATCTTATTTCCATTGTTGCTATATAGCAAGGAAAAAATTAAATTTCTTATGGATAAAAGAGAAGCAAGCCTTATTCATCCAGCAAACATTCACCAGAGCTTGCTTGCTTCTGTCACTCTCACTGTCATATCACATAATCGTCATGTTTTCTATCCATGTTCTCTTTTGCTTCTCTTTGATGCTTCTCTGATACCTTAGATCATTCATTTATATAGATAGTAATTTTCATGGAATTAACAGGTAATGCAAGGTCTTACCTTTGCTTTAAGGTATTATTTGCAAAATATTTCATATGAAATGGCTACAGAGAAAGTTCAAAAAAGAAACACAGGGAGAAAAAAAGTATTCCTTGAAGCATCAGATATCGATAGTGTTGCTACACCCAGTAATTTCCATTTAGGAACCATAAACTCAAGTAACGATTTTGTTCTGTGTGTATAACTGTATTATTTAAAATAGTAAAATAATAAAAAATTTCAAACAATCCAAATGTCCAACAATAAAGTGGTTAAAAGTACACTATGGTGGAATATTATGCAGTCATTAAAAATGGTATCTTCAAAGATTAAATATAAGAAGCAGGGCACAAAACAGATTATGTAAGTAGCATAGTCACAATTTTGGAAAGTATATATTATATTTTATTAAGAAAAAAAGACAAAATTCAAATACATCAAAATGCTCTCAGGGGGCTTCCCTGGTGGCACAGTGGTCGAGGGTCTGCCTGCTGATGCAGGGGACACGGGTTCGTGCCCCGGTCTGGGGGGGAACCCACATGCCGTGGAGCGGCTGGGCCCGTGAGCCATGGCCGCTGGGCCTGCGCGTCCAGAGCCTGTGCTCCGCAACGGGAGAGGCCACAGCAGTGAGAGGCCCGTGTACCACAAAAAAAAAAAAAAAATGCTCTCAGGAATTACCATTTGATGGTGGGAAAACAGGTGACTTTAATCTTCTCCTTTATTCCTCTATTTTCCAAATTCTCTACAATGAATATTACTTTCCTAATAAAAATACATAATCAGTGCTATTTAAAATGCAAATGTCAAAAATAAATATCACCATTTTATGAAAAATTATTAATTGAAATCCTTTTGATGTACTGTCAAAGTGTAACACCTTCTATGTAGTTCTGCCTTCATACCATGGCAATTCTCTCTCACAGAGGATAAAAAGGAAGTGAGTTCCTCCTTGGCACCCGAGCAGCCACCCACTCTAAAATACCAGAGAACAAGGTAGGAAATTGCCTTACCTTGTTGTAGTATTTCAGAACTCCTCTGTAGACGTAGGCACGCACACTCTGAGGATAAATTTTGATGGCCTCATTACAACTCAAGATTGCTTTGGAGTATCTGCCTTTCAAACCATAGTAGGCTACTCGACTTAAATATGCCTTTTCAGAGAAAGAGAGGAGGAAAGCAGGAACAGATATTTTAGTAAAAGCATCAGTTCTACCAAAATACATGGTAGCTGGAACAAATTTATGCCACCCGAAGATGGTATAAAATATAGACTTTTTGTCACTCTCTTTTATTAAGAAAATTTCAAACATACAGAATAATTGAAAGAATACTACAGTAAACACCCATATGCCTACCACCTGGATTCAATAATTATTAAAATTTTTCAATTTTGTTGTATCTATTTTTTTCTGAACTATTTGAAAATAAGTTGTAGACATCATAAAACTTCACCCCAAGTCTTCCAGTATGCATCTCCCATGAAGAAGACATTCTCCTACATAACCACACTACCACTGTATATCTAAGAAAATTAATAGTATTTCCCTAAAATCATCTAATATTTCATCCATATTCAAATTTCATATGCTTTTAAAATCAAGATCCAATGGAGTTTCACCTATTGGATTTTGTGTTGTCTCCAGTCTCTTAAGAGTTAGGAATCAATGTGACAGCAAAACAAGAAGTAAAATTAATAACATAGTATATAAAATAATTATTAATAGGTACATTAAAATATTTATAATATTTGTATAACCACAATTCACGAAGCACTTTTACCTATATAATTTCCCTGTTGGAAATCATATTTTTAGTTCAAGGGGAAATACAGATATATGGATTATTAAAACTGCTGAAAAGCAAGTAAAACTAACTGTTGCTAACTAATAGCAATAACATTTAAAGATTTAATAGTTTTAGCAAATTTAACACACTTTCCAAACCACTGAAATTGTTCACTTAAATACCTGGTAATGTTTTGGATCAAGGGTAATTGCACGATTAAAATCCAGGATTGAACTATCCTTGTGGAGTTTTACTTTACAAAGCCCACGTTGATAAAAGCCTTCTGCAAAATCAGGATCTGCTTTCACAGCTTTTGTAAAAGAATCAAAAGCCTAGAAGAGCAAATCATGTAGTGAGTAGAATGTATTAATTTAAAATGTTAATACATTACAGTATATAACTATTGCTGAAAAGTTTTTATTTTAGTTTTTGGTCATTTTAAATATGTTTCTCCCAGCAAAACTTGTGGAGCAAAAAAATTTATGAACAAGCCAGATTTATTATTATAATTTACAGGTTCCCTTACTCCCAGACTAATGTCTGCATAATCCATGTTGTTACAACACTTTCAGAGGTGTAACTTTAATCATTATTCTTCCTGTTGTGTTTCTTCAAAGAAATCACAATTAGTACATTTATTTTCCATGTGGGCCAGCAGATATGTGGTTACAAAATTTCAAAGCAATGGAACTCCAAAATTTCTCCTAATATTGTAAAGCAAAGCTAGGTTTCCTCTGCTTGTCCAAAAGGGCTAAAAACATGAAAAATATTTGTAATTAATCTTATATTTATTGTAATTTCTTACAATAAATGGAACAACTAATCAAGTGCAAAAAAGTTATGAAGATGCAAGTTTCAGACACTGTCCACCCCTATGAATATAAGGACTGGAATGGTGTGTGTGTGTGTGTGTGTGTGTGTGTGTGTGTGTAGTTGTGGAATATTCAAAAATAGCCGATGGAAAATACATATTTATCATATCATTGAAAATTTTGAAATGGAGAATTCTGTGAAATAGCCAAATACTGGATAAATACATAATAATTGAATCAACTGGTTTTCAATGAATCTGGTTTTATTCTGATTTGAATTGCTCAGCTGTCAATAACAGAAATCAAACAGTGTCCTAATCATTTTCCATTTATTCTACATTACACTGAAGCACTCAATATAAAGTACTTACAATTTAATAAGTAAATTTATACTAATGTGATGAAATTTTGATATAAGTTCTTACAATTAAATTTGTTTAGTGGGAAACATGCATTAGTCTTCCAAATAGTGTTGACAAACAGGCATCAATAAAATGTTTGAATAAATAAAACAATGTAGTAGGTTTTGCAGGGTGCAGACTGCCTATAGTAAGCCAAGCTTTATAAGAAGCTTTGGTCTAGTCACTCACTGTTTAGGTAGCCTTCAGAAATGGAACTGAATGCAAGGAAACAATTTCTAAAACCATAAAATACCTATGCTCTTAAATACACAAAATACCAGTTGTAAGTTGCCTTCCTCCATGTAACAAAGACCCAAGTGATACAGACAGTCTGATGAAGCTGCTACGGCATTTCGTCCTTTATCAGAATGAGAAAAGGTATCCAACGCCTTTTTAAACATTCTCATGGCTTCCTATAATGATTTTTAAAAAAAGAGAGGGAAGGGAATGTTTTTTTCTAATATTTATTTAACACAACAGCCTTAGATGTTAAAAGGAATCCTGAGCACACAGCCCTACTCTCACTTCACAAGAGGACACACAGACCTGGTAAAGACAGAGATCTTGTCAGTGCACCCAGAGGGAGGACTTCTGACAGGCAGGAAATCTGACCCACCCAGGTGCCTATCCTACAGGCAGGTACATAAGCAGGGTTACACAAGTGGACTTTTGGAACTATAATTTCTAAATTCTAAAGGGTATTTTCTCGTAGTCTTAAATCAGACTCAAATTTACAGGCCAATTTATGACCAACTTCCTAGTAATTCTCCTGAAGGGAATGCCAGGCAACTATTAGGTAGTAAAAGTTCTCCACTGATAATATCTGAGGTTGTTGTAATCAACTTTTATTTTGTCCTGCTATGCTCTCAAGGGGGTTCCATTGACACCAGAAAATAAACTAACATCAAAAATTACCCATTTAAACTATTCTGTCAAAATAGTTGAAACTCTTAATGAAAAAAATTCAACTTTCCAAATAGAAACGCGTTTTCATAACTAGCTACTCAATGTATTTACCTAATATACAGAAATACAGCTACTTGTGACTCTTTAGCCCACTTTCTTAATTATATTAAATTGCTAAAGAAACAATGAGGTTGGGCTTCCCTGGTGGCGCAGTGGTTGAGAGTCCGCCTGCCGATGAAGGGGACGCGGGCTCGTGCCCTGGTCTGGGAGGGTCCAACATGCCGCGGAGCGGCTGGGCCCGTGAGCCATGGCTGCTGAGCCTGCGCATCCGGAGCCTGTGCTCCGCAACGGGAGAGGCCACAACAGTGAGAGGCTCGCGTATCGCAAAAAAAAAAAAAAGAAAGAAAGAAACAATGAGGTTTAACTTGGATATGCTGTGTCCTTTGTGCCCACCCTTAGTTTACATCACATGTCTAAAGCTTACCTCAACATTCATCCTTCCAGCCTCACTCTCAGCACACGCCTTTGCAATAGAAAAAAGGGCATCACCTTCTCAATCTCCCTCATTTTTACTATTCAAAGTCTCTACATCTTCTTCATTTCCATCTTTTTTTCTCCTGTCTTTGAATGGTTTCCTTTCTTCTTTTCAGAGCTAACTCCTCAAGCTGTGCCCTTGACCCCAACTCCTTCTGTCCCGCCTTCTGCTTTTGGATCTCTGCCCCTTCATTGCCTCCTGGAGTCCATAAAGTCTTCCATCACATTTAAATTAAAATGAACACATCTTCTCTTCCTCCTCTAGCTGATGTCCCACCTCTCTTTCCTTCACTACTCTAAAAAAGTAGTGGACGCTCTCATAGGGCAAATGTACATTCCAAACACAGTACCGTGGCAGCCGTGTGGAGAAAAGCTTGGAAGAGTTCAACACTATTATATAATTCAAACAAAATACAAATATGTTCTGGACTAGGATAATGACCAGAGAAATAGAGAAAGGAAGTGGATTTGAGAGACATTTAGAAAGTAGAACCAAGGGAGCATGACTATTGATTGGGTAGAAGAGGGATCCAATCAAAAGTGACTTCAGGTTTCAGGGAGGTTAAAGTAAATTTAAGATTATTCCAAAGAAGGAATTTGATATCATAAAGGTGTCAATTCTCCCTAAAATAATCTACAGATTCAATACAATTCAATCAAAATTCCAGCAGGGTTTTAAAATCTTGACCAGCTGGAAGAGTAAAGGCCCAAGAATAACCAGGAATTTCCTGGAGAAGAATATGGTGTGGCAACTTGCTCCACCAGATGTCAAGAATTACAATAAAGCAACAGTAGTTAAAACATTGTACTATTAGGCCAGGGATAGAAAAATTGACCAAAGGAATAGAATAGAGAGCCCAAAATCAGATCCACACATACATGAAAGGTTATAATAGGACAGATGTACCACTTCAGATCTTTGGTTTAGGAGAACATTTCAATAAATGATACTGGAACATTTGAGTATCCATATGGGGAAAACTGAAGTTTTATCACTATATCACATTCAAAAATATCAATTTAAGGTAGAGTGAGGTCTTAAATGCAAAAAGCAGAATTTTTAAACTTTTAGAAGAAAATATGGGAAAATATCTTTATGACCTTGGTGTAGGGAGGGAATTTTTAAACAAGAATTTTTTTTAAAGCTGTGACAATAAAACAAAAAAAGATATATTCAACTACATTAAAATTAAGACTCTCTGCTCATCAAAAGACATCATGAAGAAAATTTTAAAACCAGCCGCAAATTGCAAGAGGATACATGACACACATGTAACCAACCAAGGACTAATACACAGGACTTATTTTTTTCAATGCCAAAAATCAATATGAACAGGACAAACAAAAATGTGTACAGCAAATTGATAGAACAGGAAGTATAAACATATAAAAAGATACCTCAACCTTTGCTCAAACTGAGAAATGTTAATTAAGACCATAATGAGACATTAGTTTTTATCCACCGAACTGATAAAAATAAAGTAGACAGCACCAGTTATTGTAGAGGATGGAGATCAACAGGAATACTCATACACTACAAGCGGGAGAATAAATTGGTACAACCCTATGGAACAATGTGCCATTTTCTTGAAAGTTAAACATTTACATTCTCTACATACTAGCAATGTTAACAGGAGACATGAAAAAGAATATTACCCTTACTCTTAAGAGGAAAAAACACAAAAGAAAACAACCCAAATATTAATTAACAGAAGAATCAATAAATAAATGGTATGGTTTAGTTTTGTAAAAAAAAAAAATATATATATATGTAAGCAGTAATTCCAAGCACAATATAAAAATTCCATTAATAGGTTTAGTAAACGTTACTCAAGACTTTTCACCTTGTTCCTCTTGGCCTTCATTTGAGCTTTTGCTAATAGAGCATACATGGTGACCTCAGGCTTATTCAAAGTGATCCCATCTAAGACCTGAATGGCCTTGTCATGTTTCTCACAAAATGAATAAATGAGTGCTTGCTGTATAGGACTCAACTCAATTAGACCTAAAAGGAAATGAAAATTTATCAATAACTTTGCCAAGTATCTAGGACTTAGAATATAATTATTTTAAGACAGTCAAGCAATTCAATAATCTATTTTTACAATATGAATTAATAAATCAATATGATACTAAAATCTACTTACTGTCAACAAACAATAAGACATTCCAACTACAAATGAACAAACAAAAAATAACAGCATAAGCCTGGTATTTCCTATAATAATCTCTCTCACAAAATTCACTAGGCTATGAAGTATTTTACAAATTGGTTACATACATGTGAAACTGAAGTTTTAGTTTTGAAATCTAACTTTGACTTTCAAGTGAAGCCTTCATGCTACCTATACAGAGCTACTGAAAATAGTATAAAAAATTTAAAGAAGTATTTCTTTTTAAATTAAGACAATATTATAATTTTACATTGATTATATTTACCTTTGGTCATTTCTGCTACTTGGTAAATAGTGAACTTTGCAAGATCACAGCACTTCATCCTAAGAAGATATTGTCCTCTGGAAGAAATAACAGCTTTTTAATTCTAAGCAGTTAAAAATAATTTTTCTAAAATAAAGTTTTTTATACTCAGTTACTTAAAATTTTAAATTATAATACATTTATTCATACTTATTATAATACATTTGAAATTATAAATATTTTATGTAAGTCTAAATAGGCCAATTAGTGTGGAGATGTGAGAAGAAAACAATTTAGGAAATGTGAAGCTGAAAGAAAAATAGTCAGATCTTTTTGTAATTATCAGCATTTAAAAAGTTATACTCTGTTGCTGAGAAATTTTAAAAGCTAAACACAGTTTAAGGGGCATACAAATGGAGAAGTATTTACATAAATTGTTAAAATGTGGTTCAAGAGTTAAAAGATGAAGCAAGACCTTATCAGAAAGCATTGTTCCAGTCCATTTTCCCATTTTCTGTAAATCCATTTCCGATGTTAGTAATTATAATATATTTTTGGTAGTGATAACTCAAAATTTGCAATGGGTCCTTTTATAGCAAGCTCTACTGCATCTGAAATACAATTCAATGTATCTTTTTTTTCACTGAATTATCTGAGGTTTATACTTGGTACCTCTGGGTACACAATCAAAATATATTACCTTACTTTTATGAGATCTGTGATAACTATCTAACCAGTAATCTAGAGAGGCCTCAAAGAACTTAAACACAGACAGCTGTGTTTTGATGCAAGGACAGAACAAAGGGAAAGATCTGTTATATTATGAATTATCTTAAAGTTTAACAAAAACAACTATATCTGACTTGCTGATTTGGAGATGGCCATTTCTGGGAGATTAAATGTAAAACAAGGAGGCTGGAAGGATCAAGAAAGAACTAAGGATTCCAACAGCTAGCTCAGATACTAAGTTATCCCAAGAAGAATTCTATTTCTATACACATACCTTATTATATATAATTGGATTCCATCTGGCTGAAGGTGGATAGCACGAGATAACTCTCTTACTGCCTTTTTCAATTTGTGCAACTGTTGAGTGATAAACAGAAACTTAGCTCATAATAATACTGATTGCTTCCTTTCTGATAGTTATTCCCTCCCACCCTTCAATACAGAAATTTTGCAGGAATCTCTCCTAATACATGTGTTTCTTAAGAATCATCAAAGCAAGTGGGATACAGAGAAGTTAAAAAAAAAATTTATGAAGCAAAGTCTTTTTTTAAAATTATCTTTAAATTTGAAGAATGATTACACAGATCCACAAATATATAGTTTTAAATAAATATGATTATATCATATGTCCTAGTTTGTTTTTGTTTAGCTTTTCAGTTTTCTCCCTCAACCATAACACCTTTTACACCACACTTTACTCATGTTAATAAACTAGCTTGCAAAGGAATGTAAAATAAAAAGTAAAAGTCAATTCCACTTAAAAATAAGAGAGGAAAAACAAGGTTGCACTTAATGAGTAAAATGAATGAATAAAACAAAATACAACAATGATGAAAAAGATATCTGTTTAAAATCAATATACAATGAAAAGTAAACAACGATTCTTTCCTTAATACTGGTTACAGAGCATAATCTGAATTTATACAAATTTTTGCAAACATTGGGGAAATTACAAAAGGGGGAACTAAACACAACCCAGCAAAATGAACCTGGGACAACCAACGACTCCTCTTACTATGCTGACATGGTGATCAAAACATTTGTGCATAGAAGTAGACAATACCTGTTAAAATGGTACAAAGTGTTTGGAGGAAATAGTGGGTGGAGTCAAAAGAGGGAATTCAAAAGGAGGGAGTCTGAGATGTTTTTAAATAAATTTAAGAATTACTGTGGAACTTCAGGCCTGCTGCTTCTCAAGCTAACCCTGATCAGGTTGGTGTAAGTAATAAACCACCTTGTCATATGCCTGCATTGCTCCACCTGGTTCCAATCATACATAGCTATGCACTGAGGAAACCCTGACTGGGAATGATGGAAGCTCACTCTCTGGTCTTTGCAAGTTTTCCTGGGGTTAGACTTCTCCAGGTAGCATTAGATTGGATTTACCCTGGAGCCTAAACCCACACTGTAGGCATATGTATTCTTCTATATACATACACAGGGTTTGGTTTGTCATTGTTTTATCTACATGGGATCATACTGTATACACTTTAAAGTCTTCTAAATCTTGTTCTAGAATATCTCTTGGAAATCCCTCCAAATCACCTGGCATAATTCTAACTATTCTTTTTATTGACTATATAATACTCTATAGTGTGAATACAACATAATTTATTCAACCATTACTGTGAAGAGGTTTTTGTCTCCTCAGAACAATGAGTCTTTGAATATATGTCCTTACACCTTGATATTATGCTGGTGCTTTGGTTTCTAAATATGCTCGGAGGAAATTCCAACTTCCCCATAAGGCCTCAGCTCCATCAACAGGGAGTGAAGCAAAAGGGCCACACACACTCCCCACCCCTTCCCAACAGGGATCAAAAGCAAACCTGCCCTGGGGATAATACCAAAATGGCCCCAGGGTCTTCTGCTTCCATCATCAGGAAGGTAAGGACTTAGTCACACTGCATCCTGAGATGAAGACAATGAGAACAGAGCCCCTAGCAAACTCCCAATGGACATGCAGTGTGAGCAAGAAATGAACCTTTGTTACTTTAAGATGGTGATTTTGAAGTTTTATTTGTTGTTGTTGTTTTCCACAGCGTAACAGGCTATCCTGACTGAAACCAATGTGAGGAGAGGACTTGTAGGAGATGAGGGCAGAAAGGTAACAAGGAGCCAGTTCACATGAGCTCTTGTAGGCCTTTGGCTTTTGCAAGATTTGGCTTTTATTCTGAGCACAAAGGGAAGCTATTGAAGGGTTCCAGGCAAAGAAGTGAAATAATCTGATTTATGTTTTAACAGGATCACTATGCTGCTGTTTTGAAAACCCATCAAAACGGAATAAAGAACAGAAGCAAAAAGACCAGGAGGCTACTGCAATAACCCTGGTGAGAAATCAGTGTCTTGGACAGGACAGTTAATGATGGAGCAGTAGAAGGGAATATCTGTTTTGAAAGGTAGACACAACAGCTAACAGTCTTTATCTCTGGGAAGTCCAAGTTGGTTGGAGTCAGAGAGAGCTCTTATTATTTACTATATTGTTTGAATTTTACACTAAGGATATATTATTTTTTTAATTTAAATAACTTGTAAATTAAAAAAAAAAATTTAAAGGAAAGTGTAAATGATTTGGACCCCATTCTATGCACAGATCTCATTCTATGAACTCACCCATTCACTCACTCCTCATACACACACACACAAAACTGATGGACTCTAAAATGTTAACAGTAGTTATCTCTAAAGAATGAAATAATGGATGTTTTTTAATGTATTCTTATTTGCATACATATATTACATGTGGTAAATATACATTGCTTTTGTAATAAGAAAAAAAACAGGCATTATTTAAAAAAAAAAAAAAAGACAAAAATTCACACCTAATCAGGAGAGGATTTTTAAGTGGGTAATTATAGTTAACTATCAATATATCTACCTAATATGTATTGTTTATAAATGCGTTAGGCTCTGTAATTAGCTGAAAAAGAATACGTTGATATATCTGAAATTACATTGAACAAATATTCAAAAAATTGAAACATTTTTTAAAAATCAAAGTTCCCAAACCTTAAATACCTTATGATAGGCTTCTGCTCGACAAATATAGCTTTGAATGTACATAGGGTCAAGTCTAATAGCCTCAGAAAAATACCGAGTGGCTTCAATGTAGTTATCCAGGTGTAGTAGATATATGAGGCCAATATTTATATAAGCCAAAATAATGGTTCTAAAAAAATGAGAAAGCAAAATATTCTTAAGACATTTTAATTATTCCAGATATTCTCCAATTATAAATGAACCTAATGAAATACATACATCAATTTATACCAGGGTTCTTTCTCTTGGACAGGACAGTTTTCCTAAAGCAAAATAAATTAGTTAAATACTTTCTATTAAAAATTATAAACACCTTTATGAAATCCTTAGTTAGGAATAAACATTTGTAGAGCCTGTCCTAGGAACTGATTTCCTGAAGTCTCCTAGACTCTTAGCAATACTTCACTCTTCCCTGACTTATTCTTGACTTATCTTGGATAACAAGCTTAGTTTTCCTCAACTCAAAAGTTTTTGCCTCAACCTATGTTATGTTCGCCAAGAGAAAGGGTGAGGAACAGTGAGAAAGAGCAATATTCTCGAGGCTTAGGGTTAAAAATCCTCTCCACAGAGGTATTAACCCAGTTGCTTTTCTATATCAAATAAAAGTTGTTTTTCTCTCTTAGAATCAAACAACTTTCAATGTAGAAATAACCTTAGAAATTATTTGTTCCATGCCTCTATTTCAAAATGAGGAAACTACACATTCTGTATCCCAACTGCACGGAAGCCCTGACCCTTTTGCCGACTGCCCACTTTCTGGCTTTCTGCAACTGAAACTCATTTCTTTCTGTTCCTGACTCAAAAATATCCCAAAGAAAACCACTGTGGCCATTGTGGAGCCATGTTCCATGACTTTTCCCAAGTCAAGTTCAAAGTTTACCTTAAATAAGCTAAGTAAGCAGTCTGCCGGTTGGCACAGAATGGGCATGATTTGTTACTCTTTCTGACACCTTCCATTTTAAAGAATACTTCTTTGGAAAGAAGAGGAATTATTTAATTAACTTCTACTTTTTACAGCCTGGCTTTCTGACTAGTGTATGTAACTTTCAGTCTGTTCCTTCCTGAACCTGTGTTCTAATGGTATTTGCTTTTTTTATTTTGCTTTACTAAACAAAATGTAGTCAGAAGTTCTAAATAGAGGATTTCTTCCCACTGAGTCGTATATTGTGCCTAGCAACAATATAGCAAGCAAGTATTTTGCCATTATTTTAAAACTTGATGACAATTTTCCATGAACTTAACTTCAAAAAGCTTTAACCTGGGCATCCCCAAACTGCTCTTAATTACTGGTTGATTTTGCTATCCTTGGATTTAAACTCCTCTCAAACCCATTCAATCTCTAAAGTTTGCAAAAGCATCTGAGGCAAACAGATATTGAGAACAGTTCTTATTTTAGAAGTAAGCTTATTTTCAGAGGTAGTATTCTAATTCTAGGATGACTTCATAATTGTCTCATTTTTACAAGGTTATTAATGATGAGGGCAGAACGCTTTTTCTTCCACCTTGGTGTTTTCCTGATTTTATATAAAAGTGAAATCAATATGAATCAAAGGGAAAACATACCTTTCTAGAGAAATAACAGCTTCAAAGTCACAAACTGCCAGCAACCAAAGTTTTAGATCCGCGTAGAGTACGCCACGATGCAGGAAGCAGCTAAGATTCTCACAGCCGTCATTTATGAGAGCTTAAGAATAAAGGGATACATCATATTCAGGTTCTGAACAAACATATCTGAGTTACATTTTAGCCTATGCCCCTTCCTGCTGCTTATTCTTATTTTTTTTAACATTACATAAAATAAAACATATCTGTCATGAGTGTACTTATTTGGTGAGTAAAACACAATACTCACATAAAAAAGTGTATTTGTTTATAAGGAACAATGTGACTGTTATGGTTCACAAACTCATTAGAGCTGGAAGAAATCCTGGTATTAATCTATGATAGTCCACTCACTTTACAGATGAAGAGATTAAGGTCCAAAGGGGCCAGGTACAGTGACCATGCAAATCAATGGCAAAGATGGGCCTAGAATCTAACCTCTGATCCCCTGCAGTGGACTGCAGTCAGAAAGGTGCCATTGCCCTTGATGGCTTGTTATTATTTGGAAGATAGGAAGGCATCATTACTGGCCCAAGAACAGGTTCTGGTACAAACCCAGACTGGGGCAGACAGAAGAGGTCAGGCTTATACACATAAACCAGGAGGGACAGCTCAAAGAGGCTACTCCCATTGCAAGCAGACCTTGGAGTTAAGGCAGGCAACTTGACTATGCGTATCCCAAAGAACAGAAGCATGGGGCAAAAATAACCTCCTCTCAGGACTCCAGGCATGTGGCTCTCATCAGTGACCAGTCTAGCAGTCTAGAGGTTATCTCATGTCTCCTCACTTGCTGATTCCCCCTCAACTTTCAAAAACATGCAGTGAAGTAGATGAGATTTTTACATTTGATCCACATCGCCCAAGCTTCTCAAGCTAAAAAGGGAAAGTTCTGCAAAAAATGTACATAATGTTCACAGCCTGGGACACAAACATGCACAATACTAGATTTGGGGAAGTATTCCTAGTGTAAGCAGTGATCATACAGATTAAGTAATCACTTGAAGGCCATTTGACTGCTCAGTTCACAGTATGACTGTCTAGCAAGGAGAAAAATAGCTGCAGTTGGTTAGTTGGTTGCTCTAGAAAAATAGAAACATTCTTCTTTTTTTTAATTTATTTTTTTTTAATTTTTGAATTTAATTTAATTTATTTTTTTATACAGCAGGTTCTTATTAGTCATCAGTTTTATACACATCAGTGTATACATGTCAATCCCAATCGCCCAATTCTTCACACCATCACCACCACCACCCCGCCACTTTCCCCCCTTGGTGTCCGTATGAGAAACATTCTTCTTGAGGAAACAAAAATATTAGAATTACTTATCCTCTCTGTACTTTGGTTTTCTCATCAGTAAAATGGGGATGATAATAGTACCTACCTCATAGCATTATTCTGAAGAGTAATTGAGACTCTCCATATATAGCATTTAGAATAGTGCTTGGCAAGTAGTGAAATGCCTAATGAATGTTAGATATTATTATTAGCTTAGAAAAATATATTGAGGGTCCTTTTTGATTGTGAAAGATAAAACTCCTTACGCTATCCTATAGGAAAAGATTGAGGCTAAAATAAAGCTGGTCTGCTCTGAATAATTAAATAACAAGGATCTGTATTATTGTGATAGCCTAGAAAAGAGCAGGTGAAAAGCCCAAAACTTGGAGAAGAGGGAAATACGAGAAAGCAGCTCTCAGGAAGACCAGGAAGAAAGGGGTTTAGCCAGATGGCAGATGGACAGGGCTGACAGAGACCAATAAAAGATAAACTTACAGAAATAAGGGTGTTTAACCTTCAAATTTAAATTATCTGTGCTAACTTTATCCTCTGAACCCTAAAACATTTAGTAACAGATGGTAGCCGTGAGCAGTGAACTGGTGAACAAAAATGGAGACTCAATCAGACAGCAGAAATTAGGTACAAAGATTCCAAGAGAATTGAACAGGAATCCTCAGTTCTCTCTTCTAGGAATCCTTGGAAATAGAAGGGAGGGCACTAGACTCCTCTCAGCACATAGGATGGGCTTTGAGTTATTTTATTTGAATATTCATGGGAAGGGTGACCTCAGAAGGCAAATGGATTTAGAGATATCAGAAACAATCATCTTTTGGAGTTCCCTGGTGGTCTAGCGGTTAGGATTCGGCACTTTCACTGTTATGGCCCGGGTTCAATCCCTGGTCAGGGAACTGAAATCCCGCAAGATGCAAAGCACTGCCAAAGGAAAAAAAAGGAGAAACAGTCATCTTAGATTGCCTCCCCTGAGGAGCTATGTATTCTCTTCCTAAGAGTCTAGTGGTCTCCTTAATCTCTAGATTCTGCCTCATCTAGGATGTTGGGATTCTAGCACTTTGCACCCAGGTGAACACAGCCATGTTTGGAGTGTTGGACTCTGGCTAAAATTTGCCAGTCAGGATGGGCTAATTTATTCAGCTGGACACTGTTTACTGAGCACTTATTCTATGTCCAGAATTGTGGACATATTCATATACCAAGAATGCACTGGTACAGGGTAAAGAGGAAATGGCCACTTTTAGCTGCTGCATCCTCTTACTGAGGATTCTCAAAGCCCATTTTTAGTCTAAGGGTTACAAAACTCTGAGTTTGACTAATCCATGGGCTGGGTCTATGGAGTAGACCCAGCCCACTAGGAAAAATCACTACCATTTTACCAAGACGACTAAGAAATAGGCCTGGGGCTTCCCTGGTGGCGCAGTGGTTGGGGATCCGCCTGCCGATGCAGGGGGCGCGGGTTCGTGCCCTGGTCCGGGAGGATCCCACGTGCCGCGGAGCAGCTGGGCCCGTGAGCCGTGGCCGCTGGGCCTGCGAGTCCGGAGCCTGTGCTCCGCAACGGGAGAGGCCACAACAGTGAGAGGCCCGCGTACCGCAAAAAAAAAAAAAGAAATAGGCCTGGATTTCCATAAATAGCCTCAGAACTTCATATATAGAAAGAGATTTCTTTGATATGATATTCTCTCTGTCACAGTTGTACACACGTAAACACACACACACTCATACACACTAAAAGGGACTATTAGAAACACTTTTAGCTAAATTATTGTAGCTTTAAGTATAAATAAATATATATGCTATATAAATATATATAAGTATATATATATAAATGTATAACAATATACATATTACATTAGTCATCCCACAGTAGTATTCTACTCCATGAAAGTGAGCTGCTGAACCTCAGATTAAATTCCATGTATTTGCCATTAAAGGTGAAGTACCTGAAACACTATAATCCTGCAGTGCTCTAAGAGGGTTACTCTTCCTAAATAAGCAGGCTCTGTAATACAATGCTAACCAGTTATTAGGATCTAAGTGAATTGCAGTAGAAAGATCTTGAGTTGCTTGCTTATAAAAGTGCCGTTTAAAATATACTCTCCCTCGGTATGTCCTAGAAAAAGTAAAAAATTCATTTTAACATGTACTGCAAAATATAAATTTTCTCTTTTTGGCAAACTTATACAACTAATTTTATATTTGAATAACAACTTGTGATTATTTCTCTTTGCTTCCCAGGAAAGTTTAGTCATAATGTTAATAGCAAAAAGGATATGGACAATTTATAAATAAATATGTAAATATATAATAAAATACTTTATTATTATATGTATAAATATATAAATATATAATAAAATACTTTATGCTTGTTGATAATATTATATATTAATTATATATATGCTTAATAATTATATTATATTTCTTACATTTATCAGAGAGGTGTGTCAATAAAATAAATGAGGCACCCAAGATACACTGAAGATACACCCCGAAAAATGGGAGGCAGCTCTATCTGCAAGGGTAAAAGCTATTGCATCAGTCTTATGAGTTGAATTCTATCTCCATTAACTTCTGACTTCAATTTCGAAATTTTCATTGACCTATATCAACTCTGAAAATCTCATCTTCGATCACTTAATAATGTAAAACAAATCAGTTTTTACAGCTAAAATAAAAAAGACAATTAAGGAAAAACAGGAAGAAAGCTAGTAGGTTGCCTGCTCTGAAGAAGTTAAACCCAGGGGGAGGAAAATAGATGTTCAAGAAGGTTATAGTATGAAAACAATGGTAATTTGGAAAAAAGAGTACAGCAAGTAACAGAGGTCTTTCAAAAGCACTAAGCATCCTAAGACTTAGGATATTTTATCGTGGAACAAAATATTTTTTTACCCCACATATAAGAAATGTCTTATGTAGTTTCTAATGAATATAAGAATCGTACATTTATTTTTAATAATTTCTGATTGCTAAAGACTATTACTAATTATTTCTAAGTATATATATGATTCTGAACTTAAAATCTTACAGAATAAAGCATTACTAATATTTTTTGTAGGATTCCATTAAGTCATGTCAATTCCTCAAACACACTGACTTCTGCGTCCATTCCTTCTTTCATTTCTACCGCCTCAATACTGAAGACCCTCATCAGATCACATCTGGGCTACTACTTTATTCCATTCTTATCTCTAGAGTGATGAGATTTGATCATCAGCTAATAAAGATCACTTTTCTCAAAAACTTTCAACAGCCCCCTATTGACAATGGGATAAGGCTGAATTCTTTAAAAAGGCATATAAGGTCTCCCATAAGATAACACCACATTATAACACCTTGAATTAACCTTCTGTTCTTCTCCAACTAATCTGATGCCTTCCTGCAAGTAATCCCCCTTTAAGTCAAGAAGTAGACAACCAGAATAGAACAATAACTAGGGATAAATTTTTAAAGAGCTTCAGAAAAGTTTGCCCTCTCTTCAAATGGCTGCAAGCTGAGATAATTCTAGAAGTAAGTTATTTCAAACTTTCAAAGAACAAAAATTATCCAATTCTAAAGACATGTTTCTAAGAAAAGAAAAAGATGAAAGACTTAATTCATTCTGAGAAAGTAGCCAAATCCTGAAATCAAAATCTGACTATGAAATTAGTGAACAATCTTACTATGAATATAGATGAAAAACTCTTGAAGAAAGTGAAGACAAAGCAAATTCAGTATTGTTTAATAATATTCTATCTAAAAATATATGATGGCCAAGAGGCATTTATCCTTCAAAATTAGAAAGCCTATTACCATGAAATTCTTATACGTAGATCATAGGAAAAAAATTTAAACAGGAATCAAGAGATACTCCCTTGAAATAATTAAAGAATAAATGGCTCAAAAATTACAACTGTGATGTTTCTTGGTAAAAGTCAAAGGCATTTTCATTAAGTTCAAAAGATGAAGATTCTTATTATCACCAACATTATTGTTAAGTTAAAGTTGATGCAACGATAAAATGAGTTGGGAGATTAGAGTAGAGCAAAAGAGGTAGAACAGGGAACTCCGAAACTCCACCTTTCCACAAAAGCAATGAATAAGCGGGCAAACACTGTCAGAAGCAATTAAAGAATTAAGAATCTAATTAAAAACTTAGAATCACCAGGGTAATACTTAATAAAGGAGGAAAAGCTGCTGAATTTTGGTAAGAGAGCTCTGTGGTGTTCTAACTCACCCTATTTCCCTCCCCAACTTCCCAGACCCATGGTGGCCTTGAAGAAAACAACCTGCATTCCTGACGCAGGTTACTAGTACCAGAGGGAACAATACAAATCTTATTCTCAAAGAACTGTAGCTGTGTAGTTTTGACCTGTCTGGTGGATCACTGAAAGACTGGCTCAAATGTTTCCCCTTGTTTTGACTGCCTTAGAGCTTTCCCAGGGCTGATGTGACTTCCTGGATGGTGTTTATCAAAGTCATTTAAAGGCAAATGTATTAGCTGCTGCCACTTGGGGCAAGGGATAACAGTTGGGGCAGGCAATAGTCAAACCAAAAACCCTTGTAAGAAAGAAGGTGGAGAAGGAGATACAAGGGGGATGAGGGATTTAGAAAGTTTCCGCATATTGTAGGGAATCTAAAAGGCCACATGCAAACCCAAGGCTGAAAGCATGCACAGAAAAGACCTACGAAGAGCCTTAGCTTTCACCTCTGGTTAATTCAGGCTCTGTGCAAGTAGGACATGAAAGCTAAGGCATTGAAGTTGTCTGGATAAGCATTCAAGGAGTGCCCCAAAAGAGAGTCAATCTGCAAAGACTGAGAGAGTTTTTTTGTTTGTTTCGTTGGTTGGTTTCGTTGGAATCTCAGTCAAATCACTAGCTAACCTCCAAGATAACAGAACACAGACTTCAGTGGCCACACATGACAAAGAATACAGACTTATAAAATCTGTTCAGAAAAGTCACTAAACAAACTACACGAATGACAAGAAGCAGCAACAAAAAACACTGGAAGAGGAGGTGAATATGATATCCAAAGGTGCCACATAATAATATTCAAAGTGACTACTTTTCAACAAATAATTACAAGTAATGCAAAGGAAGAAGAAAATATGGCCCATTCACAGGATAAAAAGAAAAAAATAGAAACCATCCTTGAGGAAGCCCAGGCATTGGACAAAGACTTAAAATCAACTGTCTTAAAATCAACTTAAAAACTTTAAATAAACTATCTTTGGGAAACCCATGGCAGTCCAGTGGTTAGGACTCGGCGCTTTCACTGCCAGGGCGCAGGTTCGATCCCTGGTCAGGGAACTAACATCCTGCAAGCCATTTGGCCCAGCCAAAAACAAAAAACAAAACAACCCACAAAACTATCTTAAATATGTTCATATAGCTAAAAGAAACCATAAAGAACTAAAGAAAACTAGGAGAATGATGTCTCAACACATAGAGAGTATCAATAAAGATACTGATAGATAGAACTAGATTGATAGATAGAGAAATTATTGAAAAAAAGGAACCAAATAGAAATTCTGGAGTTGAAAACTACAAAAACGAATGAAAATTCACTAGGTTTCAACAACAGATTTGAGAAGGCAAAAGAAAGATTCAGGAAACTTGAAGTAAGGTCAATTCAGATTATCCAGCCTGAGAAGCAGAAAGAAAAACAGAGTGAAAAAAAAAGGGCTAAGGGACCTCTGGAACACCATCAAGCATACCAACATATGCATACATTGCAAGTCACAAAAGGAAAGGAGATAGTAAAGGAGCAGAAATGACATTTGAAAAAGTAATGGTTGAAAGCTTCCCAAATTTGATGAAAGAAATGAGTCTATACAACCAAGAAGCTCAATGATTCCATAAATTCGAAGAAATGTAGAGGCACCTTATAATCAACCTGGTGAAAGCCACAGACAAAGAAAGAATCTTGAAAGCAGTATGAGAGAAGCAACTCATCATGTACTTGGAATACTCAATAAGATGAATAGCTGATTTCTCATCCAAAATCACGGCCAGAAACATCATGACTCACTGAATAGTCTATGAATCATAAACACAATAAGTAAAAAGAAAACCACTCTTAGGCACAATATACCAAAACTGCTGAAATCCAAGGATGAGAAGGACTTCCCTGGTCGCACAGTGGTTAAGAATCTGCCTGCCAATGCAGGGAACACAGGTTCGAGCCCTGGTCCGGGAAGATCCCACATGCCACAGCACAACTAGGCCCGTGTGCCACGACTACTGAGCCTGCGCTCAGGAGCCTGCGAGCCACAACTACTGAGCCCGCATGCCACAACTACTGAAGCCCACACTCCTAGAGCCTGTGCTTCACAACAAGAGAAGCCACCGCAATGAGAAGCCCATGCACATCAACAAAGAGTAGCCCCCGATTGCCACAACTAGAGAAAAGCCCTTGCACTGCAATGAAGACCCAACGCAGCCAAATATAAATTAATTAATTAATTAATTAAAATGTTAAAAACAAAGACAATGAGAAAAGTTTAAAAGCAACCAAAGACACATTACTTTCAAAGGCATTGACTAACCACTGATTTTTTCACTTAAAAAAAAAAAAAAGGAATCTATATGACACTGCATTGCAATATGTTCAAAGTGCTAAAAGAAAATAAATGCCAAGGGAGGACCTTCAAGATGGCAGAGGAGTAAGACATAGAGATCACCTTCCTCCCCACAAATACATCAAAAATACATCTACATGTGGAACAACTCCTACAGAACACCTACTGGCAGAAGACCTCAGACTTCCCAAAAGGCAAGAAAATCCCTACATACCTGCGTAGGGCAAAAGAAAAAAGAAAAAACAGAGACAAAAGAATAGGGATGGGACCCACACCTCTTGAAGGGAGCTGTGAAGGAGAAGTTTCCACACACTAGGAAGCCCCTTCGCAGGCGGAGACAGGGTGTGCGCAGCGGGGAGCTTCGGAGCCGCGGAGGAGAGCGCAGCAACAGGGTTGCAGAAGGCAAAGCAGAGAGAGTCCCGCACAGAGGATCGGGGCTGACCAGCAGTCACCAGCCTGAGAGGCTTGTCTGCTCACCTGCTGGGATGGGTGAGGGCTGGGAGCTGAGGCTCGGGCGTCAGAGGGCAGATCCCAGGGAGAGGACTGGGGTTGGCTGCGTGAACACAGCCTGAAGGGGGCTAATGCACCACAGCTAGCTGGGAGGGAATCTGGGAGAAAGTCTGGAAATGCCTAAGAAGCAAGAGACAATTGTTTCAGGGTGCGCGAGGATTGGGGATTCAGAGCATCCCCTAAACGAGCTTCAGAGACAGGCGTGAGCCGCAGCTTTCAGCGTGGACACCAGAGACAGGCATGAAACGCTAAGGCTGCTGCTGCAGCCACCAAGAAGCCTGTGTGTAAGCACAGGTCACTATCCACACCTCCCCTCCCGGGAGCCTGTGCAGCCCGTCACTGCCAGGGTCCCGGGACAATTTCCCTGGGAGAACACACACCACGCCACACGCTGTTGCAATGTCAGGCCAGCCTCTGTAGCTGCAGGCTCACCCTGCATTCTGTACCCCTCCCTCCCCACAGCCTGAGTGAGACAGAGCCTCCTAGTCAGCCGCTCCTTTAACTCCCTCCTGTCTGGGTGAAGAGAAGACGTCAGAGGGCAACCTACATGCAGGGGCAGGGCCAAATCCAAAGCTGAACCCCAGGAGCTGTGCAAACAAAGAAGAGAAAGGAAAATTTCTCCGTGCAGCCTCAGGAGCAGCGGATTAAATCTCCACAATCAACTTGATGTACCCTGCACCTGTGAAATAACTGAATAGACAACAAATCCTCCCAACATTGAGGTGGTGGACTTTGGGAGCAACTGTGGACTTGAGGTTTGCTATATGTGACTGACTAGTTTCTGATTTATAAGTTTACATTAGTTTAAATTTTAGATCTTCATTGTTGGATTTGTTTATTGGTTTGGTAGCTCTCTTCTTTTTTTATTACCTTTAAAATTTTTTATTCTAATATTTTTAAATTTTTTAATTTTATTTATTTATTTATTTTCTTCTCCCTTTTTGTCTGAGCTGTGTGGCTGACAGGGTCTTGGTGCTCTGGCCGGGTGTCAGGCCTGAGCTTCTGAGGCGGGAGAGCTGAGTTCAGAACGTTGGACCACCAGAGACCTCCTGGCTCCATGTAATATTGTTCGGCAAGAGCTCTCCCAGAAATCTCCATCACAACACTAAGATGCAGCTCCACTCAACAACCAGCAAGATACAGTGCTGGAGAACCCACAGCAAACAACTAGCAAGACAGGAAGACAAACCACCCATTTGCAGAGAGGCTGCGTAAAATCATACTGGGGCACAGACACCCCAAAAGAGACCACAGGAGGCAGTCCTGCACACCAGAAAGACTAGATCCAGCCTCATCCACCAGAACACAGGCACCAGTCCCCTCCACGAGGAAACCCACACAACCCACTGAACCAACCTTACCCACTGGGGGCAGACACCAAAAACAACGGGAATTACGAACATGCAGCCTGTGAAAAGGAGACCCCAAACACAGTAAGTCAAGCAAAATGAGAAGACAGAGAAATACACAGCAGATGAAGGAGCAAGGTAAAAACCCAACAAACCAAACAAATGAAGAGGAAATAGGCAGTCTACCTGAAAAACAATTCAGAGTAGTGATAGTAAAGATTATCCAAAATCCTGGAAATAGAATGGAGAAAATAAAAGAAACGTTTAACAAGGACCTAGAAGAACTAAAGAGCAAAGAAACAATGATGAACAACACAATAAATGAAATTAAAAATTCTCTAGAAGGAACCAGTAGCAGAATAACTGAGGGAGAAGAACGCATAACTGACCTGGAAGATAAATTAGTGGAAATAACTACCACAGAGCAAAATAAAGAAAAAAGAATGAAAATAATTGAGGACAGTCTCACAGACTTCTGGGACAACATTAAACGCACCAACATTCAAATTATAGGGGTCCCAGAAGAAGAAGAGGAAAAGAAAGAGACTGAGGAAATATTTGAAGAAATTATACTTGAACACTTCCCTAATATGGGAAAGGAAATAGCCAATCAAGTCCAGAAAGGGCAGAGAGTCCCATACAGGATAAATCCAAGGAGAAACATGCCAAGACACGTATTAATCAAACTATCAAAAATTAAATACAAAGAAAAAATATTAAAATCAGCAAGGGAAAAGCAACAAATACCATACAAGGGAATCTCCATAAGATTAACAGCTGATCTTTCAGCAGACACTCTGCAAGCCAGAAGGGAGTGGTGGGACATATTTAAGGTGGTGAAGGGGAAAAACCTACAACCAAGATTACTCTACCCAGCAAGGATCTCATTCAGATTTGATGGAGCAATTAAAACCTTTACAGACAAGCAAAAGCTAAGAGAATTCAGCACCACCAAACCAGCTTTACAACAAATGCTAAAGGAACTTCTCTAGGCAGGAAGCACAAGAGAAGGAAAAGACCTACAATAAGAAACCCAAAACAATTAAGAAAATGGTAATAGGGACATACATATCGATAATTAACTTAAATGTAAATGGATTAAATGCTCCAACTAAAAGACATAGACTGGCTGAATGGATACAAAAACAAGACCTTTATGTATGCTGTCTACAAGAGACCAACTTCAGACGTAGGGACACATACAGACCGAAAGTGAGGGGATGGAAAAACATATTCCATGCAACTGGAAATCAAAAGAAAGCTGGAGAAGCAATTCTCATAGCAGACAAAATAGACTTTGAAATAAAGACTATTACAAGAGACAAAGAAGGACACTACATAATGATCAAGGGATCAATCGAAGAAGAAGATATAAAAATTGTAAATCTTTATGCACCCAACATAGGAGCACCTCAATACATAAGGCAAATGCTAACAGCCATAAAAGGGAAAATCGACAGTAACACAATCATAGTAGGGGACTTTAACACCACACATTCACCAATGGACAGATCAACCAAAATGAAAATGAATAAGGAAACACAAGCTTTAAATGACACATTAAACAAGATGGACTTAATTGATATTTATAGGACATTCCATCCAAAAAGAACAGAATACACTTTCTTCTCAAGTTCTCATGGAACATTCTCCAGGATAGATCATATCTTGAGTCACAAATCAAGCCTTGGTAAATTTAATAAAACTAAAAACATATCAAGTATCTTTTCTGACCACAACGCTATGAGACTAGATATCAATTTCAGGGAAAAAAACCTGTAAAAAATACAAATACATGGAGGCTAAACAATACACTACTAAATAACCAAGAGATCACTGAAGAAATCAAAGAGGAAATCAAAAAATACCTAGAAACAAATGGCAATGAAAACACGATGGCCCAAAACCTATGGGATGCAGTAAAAGCAGTTCTAAGAGGGAAGTTTATAGCAATACAATCCTACCTCAAGAAACAAGAAAAATCTCAAATAAACAACTATTCTTACACCTAAAACAATTAGAGAAAGAAGAAGAAGAACAACAAAAAAAACCCATAGTTAGCTGAAGGAAAGAAATCATAAAGTTCAGATCAGAAATAAATGAAAAAGAAATGAAGGAAATGATAGCAAAGATCAATAAACCTAAAAGCTGGTACTTTGAGAAGGTAAACAAAATTGATAAGCCATTAGCCAGACACATCAAGAAACAAAGGGAGGGGCTTCCCTGGTGGCGCATTGGTTAAGAATCCACCTGCCAATGCAGGGGACACGGGTTCGATCCTTGGTCCGGGAGGTTCCCACATGCCACAGAGCAGCTAAGCCTATGTGCCACAACTACTGAAGCCTGCACGCCTAGAGTCCGTGCTCTGCCACAAGAGAAGCCACCACAGTGAGAAGCCCACGTGCAGCAATGAAAACAAATGCAGCCAAAAATAAATAAATAAATATATTTTTTTAAAAAAAAGAAACAAAGGGAGAAGACTCAGATCAACAGAATGATAAATGCAAAAGGAGAACATCACACTGCAGAAATACAAAGGATCATGAGAGATTACTATAAGCGACTATATGCCAATAAAATGGACAATGTGGAAGAAATGGACAAATTCTTAGAAAAGCACAACCTTCCAAGACTGAACCAGGAAGAAATAGAAAATATAAACAGACCAATCACAAGCACTGAAATTGAAACTGTGATTAAAAATCCTCCAGCAAACAAAAGCCCAGGACCTGATGGCTTCACAGGCGAATTCTATGAAACATTTAGACAAGAGCTAACACCTATCCCTCTAAACTCTTCCAAAACATAGCAGAGGGAGGAACAATCCCAAACTCATTCTAAGAGGCCACCAACACCCTGATACCAAAACCAGACAAAGGTGTCACAAAGAAAGAAAACTACAGGCCAATATCACTGATGAACATAGATGAAAAAATCCTCAACAAAATACTAGCAGACAGAATCCAGCAGCAAATAAAAAGGATCATACATCAGGTTCAAGTGGTTTATCCCAGGAATGCAAGGATTCTTCAATATATCCAAATCAATCAATGTGATGCACTATATTAATGAACTGCAGGATGAAAACCATATGATCATCTCAATAGATGCAGAAAAAACTTTTGACAAAATTCAACACCCATTTATGATAAAAACTCTCCAGAAAGTAGGCATAGAGGTAACTTTCCTCAACATAATAAAGGCCATATATGACAAACCCAAGCCAAAATTGTTCTCAATGGTGAAAAACTGAAACCATTTCCACTAAGATCAGGAACAAGACAAGGTTGTCCACTCTCACCACTATTATTCAACATAGTTTTGGAAGTTTTAGCCACAGCAATCAGAGACAAAAAAGAAATAAAAGGAATCCAAATCAGAAAAGAAGAAGTAAAACTGTCACTGTTTGCAGATGACATGATACTATACATAGAGAATCCTAAAGATGCTACCAGAAAGCTACTAGAACTAATCAATGAATTTGGTAAAGTAGCAGGATACAAAATTAATGCACAGAAATCTCTTGCAGTCCTATACACTAAAGATGAAAAATCTGAAAGAGAAATTATGGAAACACTCCCATTTACCACTGCAACAAAAAGAATAAAATACCTAGATTATAAACCCACCTAAGGAGACAAAAGACCTGTATGCAGAAAATTATAAGACACTGATGAAAGAAATTAAAGATGATAAAAACAGATGGAGAGATATACCATGTTCTTGGATTGGAAGAATCAACATTGTGAAAATGACTATAGTACCCAAGGCAATCTACAGATTCAATGCAATCCCTACCAGACTACCAATGGCATTTTTCACAGAACTAGAACAAAAAAATTCACAGTTTGTATGGAAACACAAAAGACCCCGAATAGCCAAAGCAATCTTGAGAAAGAAAAACAGAGCTGGAGGAATCAGGCTCCTGGACTTCCGAGTACACTCCAAATCTACAATAATCAAGACAGTATGGTACTGGCACAAAAAGAGAAATATTGATTAATGGAACAGGATAGAAAGCCCAGAGATAAACCCAGGCATCTATGGTGAACTTATCTTTGATAAAGGAGGGAAAAATATATAATGGAGAAAAGACAGCCTCTTCAATAAGTGGTGCTGGGAAAGCTGGACAGCTACATGTTAAAGCATGAAATTAGAACACTCCCTAACACCATACACAAAAGTAAACTCAAAATGGATTAAAGACCTAAATGTAAGGCCAAACACTATAAAACTCTTTGAGGAAAACATAGGCAGAACACTCTATGACATAAATCACACCAAGATCCTTTTTGACCCACCTCCTAGAGAAATGGAAATTAAAACAAAAACAAGTGGGACTTAATTAAACTTAAAAGCTTTGGCACAGCAAAGGAAATCATAAACAAGTTGAAAAGACAACCCTCAGAATGGGAGAAAATATTTGCAAACAAAGCAACTGACAAAGGATTAATCTCCAAAATATACAAGCAGCTCATGCAGCTCAATATCAAAAAACAAACAACCCAATCCAAACATGGGCAGCAGACCTAAATAGACATTTCTCCTAAGAAGATATATAGATTGCCAACAAACACATGAAAGGATGCTCAACATCACTAATCAGCAGAGAAATGCAACTCAAAACTACAATGAAGTATCACGTCACACCAGTCAGAATGGCCATCATCAAAAAATCTACAAACAATAAATGCTGGAGAAAGTGTGGAGAAAAGGGAACCCTCTTGCGCTGTTGGTGGGAATGTAAATTGATACAGCCACGATGTTGAATAGTAAGGAGCTTCCTTAAAAAACTAAAAATAGAACTATAATACGACCCAGCAATCCCACTATTGGGCATATACCCTGAAAAACCATAATGCAAAAAGAGTCATGTACCAAAATGCTCATTGCAGCTCTATTTACAATAGCCAGGACATGGAAGCAACCTAAGTGTCCATCAACAGACGAATGGATAAAGAAGATGTGGCACATATACAATGGAATATTACTCAGCCATAAAAAGAAACGAAATTGAGTTATTTGTAGTGAGGTGGATGGACCTAGAGTCTGTCATACAGAGTGAAGTAAGTCAGAAAGAGAAAAACAAACACCGTACGCTAACACATATATATGGAATCTAAAAAAAAAAAATGGTTATGAAGAACCTAGGGGCAGGATGGTAATAAAGACGCAGACCTACTAGAGAATGGACTTGAGGACACAGGGAAAGGGAAGGGGAAGCTGGGACAAAGTGAGAGAGTGGCATGGACATATATACACTACCAAACGTAAAACAGATAGCTAGTGGGAAGCAGCCACATAGCACAGGGAGATCAGCTCAGTGCTTTGTGACCACCTAGAGGGGTGGGATAGGGAGGGTAAGAGGGAGGGAGATGCAAGAGGGAGGAGATATGGGGATATATGTATATGTATAGCTGATTCACTTTGTTATAAAGCAGAAACTAACACACCATTGTAAAGCAATTATACTTGAATAAAGATGTTTTTAAAAATAATTAATTAATTTAAAAAAAGAAAAAGATATGAAAAAGACTTCTTTACACAAACTATGAAACATTACTGACCAAAAGGAATGAAGACCTAAAGAAACAGAATGTACCGTATGCATACATGAAAAGACTCAAAATTGTTAGGATGTCAATTTCCCCCTACTGCTCTATAAATTCATTGCAACCCCAATCAAAATACAAAGGAATTGCCACAGAAGTTGACCTGCTGATTCTGTTAGGTTAAACCGTATGAAATTTTGAAATTTTACTATTTTGATCTATAAAGAAGTCAATTTTCATATAGTTTAACCCAACTCAATGTGTTTGGAAATGCAAAAAAGCCAAGGAATGCTCTGACAATTCTGACAGATCAAAAGAACTGTTCTACTGGATTTCAAGACTTATTATGAAACTATAGTATTTAAGGCAGCATAGTATTGGTGCAAAGATAGATTTTTTTAAAACCTGCAAAATAGAAAAAGAGACTGAGAAATAGATCCACCTATACATGGATCTTCATTTCCTACAAAGCTAACACTGCAAAGCGATGGTAAAGGCACAGGGTTTTTATTAAATGTTGCTTGGAAAATTGAACATGCATGTCGAAAAAGTGAATTTGTTTCCCTACTTCACATTATATACAAAAATTGATTCTAGGTGTACTGTAAATCTAACTTTAAAAGCGAAACAATAAACCTTCTAGAAGATCAGACAGGAGAATATCTACATGACACAAAAGTAGGAAAAACTTACTTATAGTACACAAAAACACTAACCTTAAAGAAAAACGTTACTAAATCAGACTATGTTTCATTTTAAAACTTTGTTTACCAAAAGACAATTATTTAAGGAGTGCAGTGACAATCTGGAGGAGGAAAAAAATGTGCTGTAAATATAACCAACAAAGGGCCCATATCAAGAATATGTAATAGTTCATACAAATCAATAAGAAAAAAGACCAACAACCCAAAAGTCATCAATGACAAAAAAGAAAATCCAAATGGTTAAGAAAATTTTGAAAATGAATAATCATGTTGGTAATGAAGAAAATGAAAATTCAAACTAAATGAGATAATACTACACACCCACTAGGATGGCTACAACTTGAAAGTTATAATAGTACCCAGTACTGGTGTGGAGCCTGCATATACTGCTGGTAGTACAACCAGTTTGTAAAATTAGTTTGGCCCTACAGCTGAACAACTGCATACCCTATGTACCATATGTCCTACTCCTACTTGTGCATCCAACATAAATGAGTATATGTGTGTCATGTACAAGAAAGTTGAAGGAAACAGTATTTGTGATCATCAAAAATTAGAAACACTCAACTGTCCATCAACAGTAGGATGGATAAGTAAACTGCAATATATTCATGTAACTGAATACTATACAAAAATTAAAAGGAGAAAACTACAGCCACATGCAATAGTATATAATATTCAATGAAATAAGTTAGAATTGAAAGAAAACTACCTTATGATTCTCTTTATATAAAGTTCAAAAAAAAACAGGCAAAACTAAACCAAGAATGTTTAGGGACACATACTTATGTGTTGAAACTATAAAGAAATACAAGTCAGGACAGTGGTTACCTTCTCAGGAAGGCAAAGGCACAAGGGGGTGCTAGTAATGTTGTTTCTTGACCTGATAATGGTTACACGAGCATTTACATTGTGATAAGTCACTAAGCTGTATGTTTGTACTTTGTATACTTTTTTTGGATGCTTGCTGTATTTTTCTATAAAAATGTTAATGTTAAACAAAAACTGTGAGTGAAGAGATGAATAGGTATGGCTACATACACATTTTAAGCCTCTTCAAAACAAAACTTAGATGAAAAGAAAAGCAACAAAATGGAAACTGTATTATGCACAATAAGGTTGGAAGAGCAAAGTTTAATATCCCAGTTACAATAAGACAGCACAGAAATCTGTATGAACAGTTCTCTGTACTGAATGAATACAAAGTATATGAAAAGAAATCCAAAGAAACAAAATATAGGTCAATACTTCAAAAACTGATAATGTAACTAGTATTCAGGAAATGCAAATGAAACCATTCTAAATTATCATTTCATGCCATTTAAGTTAAACTACCCACTACTCTTAGGGTATAGGTAAAGATTTTCCTTCACTAGTAGCACTAAAAATCGATTCACTACTTTTAAAGGGCTGTCTGATGTATTTCAAGAAATTTTCTTTCCTGAGAATGTATTTCAAAAAAAAAAAACATTCAAAAACCATATCTAAAATAATTCTCACCTTGCCTGAGAATTTTGGGGATCTATATTTAACAAGGCTGTAAAATCCTCTTCAGCTGCAATCCAGTCTTCATTTTCATAGTAGAACATCCCACGTTTAAATAATGCATCTGTTCTTCTGGGATCATAAAAGATACACTACACGGGGGTGTGGAGGGGAGGCACAAAAACATATCACATAATGAAAAAAAAAACAAGAAAAGTATATAATCCTATAGCAAATTAAATGGACTAAAACCATGTTTTTAACTTCAGACTACATAAAAACAAACTACTTTAAGATGCCAGGACTTTCAGATTTGCATTTGAAGACCATGCCTTTAGGAAGTCCATTTGTCATCAAATTCTAGAAAGTGGAGGTTTTATTAAAAAAAACAAAAACAAAACCCAGCACATACAAGAAGCCAAGGTTTCTGCCCACTAAAATTTTTATTAATAAAACCTCGTAAGTAATTGTTCAGCTAGAGTAGGGTTATATTGAATCTATCATAGCATTTTATTCCAAGACAATATATATTAGATCACATCAAGGCGGATTCAATGAAATTAAATATGGATTTAGTCCCTAAAATGGTGAAAAGAAATGAATTCGTACTGGCATGGTTCATTCATTTCACATTGACATACAAGGCAATAGAGTAACGAGACTAAATCATTGTAAACTCAGTTGTAAAGTTCCTTGCCTATTGATAGTGGGGGAAAAATGAAGTACAAAGATTATGAAGTATTTTTAAAACAGGGAAAAAAAAACTCTAAAGATTCTGAAGTTTGTTTGACCTCAAGTTGCTGCATTAGTCAATCTTTAAACTATTGGTGCTAGATAAAGGAAATGATCAGAAAAGATATTTTAATAATTTTAATATCTTCAAAAGAGATTTGTGGTCACTTCTAGACAAGAAGTTACCAAAACTTATAATATTCTCTTGAAGCAAAAGAAAGTCAAGTATGTGGCTAACCATCATAGATTAAGAAACAGGGCAGTTGGGAACATGAAAAGCTAAATTATTTCAATAACATCTAAGTTCTCAATTGTACTAAGAACTAATAATTTAAAGTCAGGAGTTCATGGTTACAATTCTGCCGCAATCAGTGGAATATCTGCCTGACTCCAGCCTCAAAATACAGTTCAGCTAAAATTCACTTCCTCAAGGGAATTCTCTGATATCCCCCAACCAAACATAAATTGCCTCCCATAATCTTTATTTCCATCATAGCATTCATCACAATTTGTAATTATATATTAGTGTATATATTTATTTCTTTAATATCTGTCCTTTAAATTATAGGCTCCATGTAAGCATGAAACATGTCTGTTTTATTCACCAAGATTTATCCACTACATAACACTACACAGTGCCTTAGCCAATAAATATTTGTGAGTAAATGAATGAATGAATGAATGAGCCAGTGAGCACAGCTTTCTTTTAAAGCAGATAGGTTTGCTGCAGAAGAGAATCAGCTACGTCTCAAGAGTTAAGAAGCAGAAAATGATTTTCTCCATTGTTTGAAAGAAAGAAGCAATCTTCAAAGGTTTCTTTATTCTCTGCTTCATAGTCCAAGAGAAGAGAGCTGGAAAAGTCAAGTCCCCCTCAAAGTTGCCTCTTGCCTCAATGCTCCCACACCTGAATCAGATGTAAATCCATCCATTCAAAAAAATCATTGACATACTGTTAATATCAATCCCAGTAACGAATGTTCTAGGGCCTAATCTAAAATAAACTAATTTTGATTATATAACATATGAAAGAATTTCAACAATTTGCTGTAATATTAGGATGAGAATATCATGCTCTAAAATATATAAATGGCAGAATTATATGTGATACAGCTTACTTTAGTAAAGTCATCAATGGCCAGTACTTTGTTTTCTATTTCGTACATCTCACCCCTCCTGAAATATATATCAGCATCCATGGGCTTGCACTTAATTGCTTGAGTATAATTTAGAATTGCCAAAGTACTGTCTTTTTTTCCTCTGAAAATTTCTGCCCTTGAAATATATGCCTCTAAAGAAAATTAAGAAGGTAAAATTTAGTGTTACAGTCCTAAATTTTTAAAGACGAATCCTTCACCCTCCAAAAATGCAGTCTTAGAATAATGTATCTCTATTATACTTTCTTTGCCATTTAACTTAAGATTTGTTTTTTATTTCAACAATGCAAAATTTGTTCTCAAAGCCTGGATAAATGTTTATGGTTAAAAGTGTTTTCAATTTCAATATGAAATAACAAAAATTAACTTTTCTTTTTTGTATATCTGAAATGTTTCATAATCCTTTAACGTTCATAGTAAAAAGTTATATTTTGATGGTACAAAATCTTATGGACTTTTAGCAGAGATCAGCATAGATTTAAAAAAAACACTAATTAAGCTCATGTTATATTCTAGGGGTATGTTGTGGGTGCTGGAGATACAAAGATGAATATGACATTTTCTCATTCCCCAAAAGTTCCATGTCTAGTCATTCAAGTTGGTTAGAGAATGGTACGTAAACACAAACGTAAATGTGAAGTCTTAAGAACGCTACAACTCTAATTCAGACTAAATTTGTAAATCATTTCTATAACTAAAAATTGTAAGTTCATATTCTTCTTACGGGATGAGCAGTAAGGAACCAATTTATTGTAATGTATACCAAGGACATTAACATTTCAAACCATGATAAGTATTTTTAAAACAATAGGATCACAAACAGTCCTAAATATATGCTATTGAGAGTAAATTTAACTTGGGAAGTCACAACCATTTGTGGAGACGTATATGTCTTGAATTATGTATCTTTATACCACTAAATGACCAAAGCTTAGGTAAAGATCTAAGTAATATAACTGCACAGACAACCCACCTGCATTATTTTTATTATATTTATTTATATAATTCAAGTCATCCAAAGCTTCATTAATTCTGCCTTGGAAAAGATAAATGAAATGTCGGTGCCAATAGGCATTGAGAAACAATGGCTCCAAGAGTATAGCCTAGAAAATAAATGTATAAATTCAATTTAAATTGATTTAAGGGAAGATATCCCATCAAGTAAATTTTCAAACATTATTGATCCCAATGGCTTTGTATGTGTATAGTATAAAATGATGCCTCCCAATCTGACAGACAAAATCAAGTGTTTTTAATGTTAATTATTTGAAAATGCCAATAATCATACTTTCACAATCCCACGTGTATAATACAAATATTCATTGTTCAAAATTCTAGTAAAAGTTAATATATAGTTATAAGCAAGGATAAATTGTTAATATTATTATTTTGATTAAATAAAAACTTACTTCCTGTAGATCATTCATGGCACTCTGGAGCTTTCCCAGTTTCCTATAAAGAGCTCCACGCCTACAATATAAAAATGCAGGATATTTCTTCTTACTATTTATTTCTTCAGTCAAGATCTCCACTTCGGATTCATAATGTCTGATGACCGCTGGAGGAAGACGAGACTCCAAAGAATCACTCAATTCTATTTTTGGTGTTTTTTTCACTCTTTCAGACGAGTCTTCATGAACAGATATTTTAACAACTTTCTCTCTTGGGGTTGTCTTCTTTTGTTTAGGCTTAGAGAACATGTCAAGAGCCCATGTTTGAGGACCACTATTTTCTGGAATTCTTCCTTTACTTTGGGCAAATTTGTCAAAATTTAAACACAAAGGTAGACTGGGACACCGTAATAGACGTTCATATAGTGGAACTTTGAGCAAAAATTTCTTCTGTCCAGGAAGGATTCCGTGAGACTCTGATCTAGTATTCAAAAGAGTGATTTTTAAATTACAGAAATATAATTTTTATAATGAATAAATCAACTCAGCCACAGACAAAATTACTATTTCTCTGTTACCAAAATAAAATTACATGGTACTTTTATGCAAACCAAGTCCTCCTGTTCATTCATTGAGATCATATGAAGAATCTCTGTGAGTTTATAAAAGCAGAAGACTGTTATTAAAGATGCAGCCTTTGTAGAGAACTGAAATAAAGGGTCAGTGCTCCCTTCAGGCTTAATTTACACCCCTACCACCAACCGGAGGAAATACAATGGAGAATTAAGGAGTTAAAACTTGATGTGAGAAAAGAAATGACATCTAAGTGGTTCGCAAGGACATGAACTTGAGGAAGAAGGAAAGATTTGCCTCCACAACAGGCTAACAAAAAACATCCCAGACTTCATCCCAAACTTAGTAGGCTATCAAATTAGATGACATGTAATAAGCTTTCAAACGGTATGTTTCTTCTAGGATTATCCTCCTCAAACTCTCCATTTCCCACACAGTTTTCATTCAGTAGCATTTATGCATGCCGGTGCTGTACTAGGGAAGAAAAAAAAAATCACACCCCATCATTTCATTAATATTTACCAAGTGTGTACTATGAGAAAGACCCGTGCTAAAAGTAGGAGAATAAGAGTGAGAAAAATCAGTACCCTTTCCTTTCCTTACTCTGTGACACTCCCCACTCTTCTCTACACTCTAGTGCAAGCCACCATCATCTCTTCTGTCTAGAGTACAATAACTTCTTAGTTCCCTGCTTCTCCTCTTGGTCTCATCCATTCTCCACATGGCAGCTAGCATGTTTTTTTTTAAACAAATGTAAATCAGATCATGTCACTCCCTCCAAGAGTTTTCTCTAGTACCTAGAATACAAATCAAATTTTTCACCATAGTCTACAAGACTGTACACGATAAGACCCCAGCAAATGTCTCTAATAACACTACTTTCTCGCCTCCCACTGTTCCAGGCACAGAGCAAGCCTCAAGGGTATTGCATTTTCCAGTCCTTCTGAGTGGCTGACTCCTTCTCAATTACTATTTCTGGTCAAATGCCACCTTAGAAAGACCATCTGTGCCAAATAGGTTTTGTTTCTACCTGCACATTTATCTCTATCCTTCTCTACCTTGCTCTTTGCCCTGGAGTACTAGTCCGTACAGACTACAGACATAGGATCCCTTGCTATCTTCTAATCAAATATGTCCAATTAGGAGCCCTGAAAAGGGAAAGAGTGAAGTCAAAGTATTTATTCCTCTGGTCCCCTCCTGAAGGGTTGCCTCACACTGGCCATGATCTTTGACCAAAGTTCACTACTTATTTCAAGGAAATCCTTTCCTTACAATTTCTTTCTTCCAGGTTCTAGTAATCACTCCCTCTTTTTGTCCTCTCATACTTAGGGGTAGAGATTGGCTCTATTATTTCTAGTCCCAGGATACTACTCTATCATTTGTGGTTTCCCTATGCCATGACATCTTTGTAAATAGCCCTTGTTATACCTTCCTAGAATTATTCTAAATTGAGAGTGCTGTTTACTCCGGGGACCCTGACTGATAAATTAATTGGTACCAGAGATGGGCCCAGGAAATACACACACAAAAGGATCCTTCAATGACTGAATTATAAAATTAAGGCCCAAACCATAATACATTTCTTAAACTATAACAATTGTTGATTAAACAGACCTTTTAAGAATTTTTGGAGGCTTGGATAACTCATCATACACAAGTGTAAGTTTACTGAGTCTTAATCCTTTCTTCAGTTTCATCTTCTTTTTCTTGGGATAAACAACGTAAGTAATGCCAGCTTGTCTAGATGCTTCAATGAGAGAGAGAGACAGCCCTCTCGAACTGTATCTGCCCTGCATGTTGTCTAAGATAGTATCTATATTTTCTTTCACAGAGACGGGTTCCTCAGTTTCATTTTGCTCAGCCATCCAGTGCTCCAACTCCTTTGTTTTCCGAAACATCACCTCTTTCATATTGCTTTGCATGTCATCCTTAATCTCTAATGGAGTTATGGTCTCCTTCTTCAACTCAACTGCAGATTTTACTCTCTTATTTATAAGGAGACAAAGAAACAGAAAAAATCAATTTAGTTGCTGTACATTTAAAATTAATTCAGTTACAATTGCTATTAATGTAATTTGGTCACTATTGAAAAATTTAAAATCATCTATTCTTGATGTTTTTCAAAAGCGAGCTTATAAGTTAACAGTGGGTTAGTTAAAGCAAAGTGCAATAATTTGGTCACATGACATTGCATTAGCTACATAAAAGTAACACTATAAAGTAGATATGAATTAATTGTGAGTTTATATATTCTTAATTAAAAATGAATGCTCTTTACATATCCAAATAAAATGCGTGCTCTACTTCTAGTTTAATGCAAAAACAAGTGGTAGAATGGGCAAAAATTATTTAAATGCCTTACCTTATAAAATCAATTTGTGGGACTTCCCTGGTGGCACAATGGTTAAGAATCCGCCTGCCAATGCAGGGGACATGGCTTAGAGCCCTGGTCCGGGAAGATCCCACATGCTGCGAAGCAACTAAGCCCGTGTGCCACAACTACTGAGCCTGTGCTCTAGAGCCCACGAGCCACAACTACTGAGCCCATGTGTCACAACTACTGAAGCCAGTGTGCCTAGAGCCCGTGCTCCACAACAAGAGAAGCCACCGCAATAAGAAGCCCGTGCACCACAACGAAGAGTAGCCTCCACTCACTGCAACTAGAGAAAGCCTGCACACAGCAATGAAGACCCAATGCAGCCAAAAATAAATAAATAAATAAAATCAATTTGTAAATCTATTTTCAAAAGCACCTTAACAATATTGAATTTCTATACATAGTATTCAATTATTTTCAATTCAATACTTACAGGCTTAAATAACAGAATTTCAGCCTAATATTCATTTTATCTAATCATTAGAGAACCAACTTCATTTTTAATAATAATATTAATACAATACATTAATAAATAATTTACAAGAATTATGCATTAGTAACTTGAAACTCTAACAACACTCATTACTAATAAAAGAGAGAGCAGTTCCAATCCTTTCATACAGCATTTCTTGCCTTTTGAGCTATTGTCACTAAATTAACTACATTTAACTTTCCTAGTAAATAATAATTCGTTACAGAAATATTTTTCTTTATAGTGAATATAGGCCCAAATTCCAAATATAACAATTCCATACAAGCTGGTAATATACTTTAAGATGTACTAAAGTGCAATAGGGATATTGACCCTCTCTGTGACTTACTATATATACTTCCCCCATCTCAAGAAATTGTATTCAACTCAATATGTAATTAGAATAGAGAATAGAGAAATACAGACTATAGAATATATGTATGTATATGTATATATCAAGAAAAATAAACGCATATGTATGTACCAAGAAAAAGTAGAACAGCCTGAAAAAAAGTAGAATGTAAGATTTTCATATTCCCCACTTGCTGACTAGCTATGAATTATGCAGCTCTGTAGAACACTTAAGAAGGAATTACTGACAGAATCTATAACTATAAAGCAGAACTACCAGGTAGGTTTGGGTTTTTTGTTTGTTTTCCAGCTTCACTGAGATATTACTGACATATAACATATATAAACTTAAGGTATGCTGTGTAATGATATGATAAACATATATACTGTGAAATGATTACCACGATAAGGTTAGTTAACAGCCCAATCCCCTCATATAATTACCATTGTTTTTGTGTGGTGATAACATTTAAGATCTACTTTTTTAACAACTTTCAAGTATATAATATAGTATTGTTAATTATAGTCATCATGCTGCATCTTAGAGCCCCAGAATTTATCTTATAAATGAAGGTTTACACCCATTGACAAACATCTCCCCATTCCTCTTCTCCTGCCCCAGCCCTTGCAACCACAAGTCTACTCTATGTTCCTATAAGTTATGCTTTTTAGATTCTACATATAAGTAAGAACAGTATTTATCATTATACTTTTTATTATGTAAGTTTCAGGTGTACAACACTCTCATTCAACATCTGTATATACTACAAAGTGACCACCCCCAAAGTCTACCTTCCATCACCATTAAACTGACCCCCTTCACCCCTTTTCCTCACCCCACAAGCCCCCTTCTCCTCTGGTAACAACAATCTGTTCTCTGTATCTATGAGTTTCTTTTGGTTTTGATTTGTTTATTTATTTATTTTGGTTTTGTTTCATTTTAAATTCCACACATTAGTGAAATCATATGACATTTGTCTTTTTCCTTCTGACTTATTTCACTTAGGATAATACCCTCAAAGTCCATCTATGTTGTCACAAGTGACAAGATTTCATTCTTTTTATGGATGAGTAGTAGTCCATTGTGTGTGTGCATGTATGTGTATAAGACACACACACACACACACACACATTTATAGTGGTGTGTGTGTGTGTGTGTGTGTGTGTGTATATATATATATATATATATACATATATATATGCGCCACATCTTCTTTATTCATTTATCCATGGATGCACACTTAGGTTGTTTCCATATTTCAGCAATTATAAATAATGTTGCAATGAACATAGGAGTGCATATATCTTTTCCAATTATTGTTTTCATATTCTTTGGATAAACACCCAGAAGTGGAATACCCAGATCACATGATAATTCTATTCTTAATTTTTTGAGGAACCTCCATACTGTTTTCCATAGTGGCTGCACCAATTTACAATCTCACTAACAGTGTAAGAAGGTTCCCTTTTCTCCACATCCTCTCCAATACTTGTTATTTCTTGCCTTCTGGATAATAGCCATTCTAACAGGTGTGAGGTAATAGCTCACTGGTTTTGATTTGCATTTCCCTAATAATTAGTGATGTTGAACATCTTTTCATGTGCCTGTTGGGCTACCTGTATATCTTCTTTGGAAAAATGTCTATTAAGATCCTCTGCCCAGGGCTTCCCTGGTGGCGCAGTGGTTGAGAGTCTGCCTGCTGATGCAGGGGACATGGGTTCGTGTCCCGGTCTGGGAAGATCTCACATGCCGCGGAGCAGCTAGGCCCATGAGCCATGGCCGCTGAGCCTGCGCATCTGGAGCCTGTGCTCCACAATGGGAGAGGCCAGAACAGTGAGAGGCCCGTGTACCGCAAAAAAAACCCCAAAAAACAAAAAAAAACAGACACAGAGACCAATGGAACAGAATCAGAATCTCAGAAATTATCCCATGCATATATAGTCAACTAATATTTGACAAGGGAGCCAACAATACTCAATGGTGAAAGTATAGGTTCTTCAATAAACTGTCCTGGGAAAATTGAATATTCACATGCTAAAGAATGAAATTAGACTCCTATCTTACACTACACACAAAAATTAACTCAAAATGAATTAAAAACTTAAATGTAAGACCTGAAACTGTAAAACTAGAAGAAACCACAGGGAAAAGTTCCTTGATGTTGGTCTTGGTGATGATTTTTTGGATATGACACCAAAAGCACAAGCAACAAAAGCAAAAATAAACAAGTGGGACTACATCAAACTTAAAAGCCTCTGCACAGCAAAATAAACAATCTGCAGAATGAAAAGGCAACCTATGAAATGGGAGAAAATATTTACAAACCATCTATCTCATAAGGAGTTAATTCCAAAATATGTAAGAAACTCTTCCAACTCGATAGCAAGAAAAACAAACAATCCAATTTAAAAATGGGCAAAGAAATTCAGTAGAGATTTTTCCCAAGAAGATATGCAAATGGCCAACTGGTTCATGAAAAGGTGCTCAATGTCACTAATTATCAGGGAAATGCAAATAAAAATCACAGTGAGATATCACCTCACACCTGTTAGAATAGCTATTATCAAAAAGACAAGAAAGAAAAAAAGACAAGAGACATCAAGTGTTGGTGAGGCTGTGTTGGAAGTGTGAGTTCAAGTGTTGGAACTCTTGTACACTGTTGTGGGAAATGTAAATTGGTACAGCCACTATGGAAACAGCATGGAGACTCTTCAAAAAATTAAAAATAGAACTACCATATGATCCAGCAATCCCACTTCTGGGTATATAGCCAAAGGAAATGAAATCAGGATCTTGAAGAGATATCCACACTCCCATTTTCATAGCCACATCATTCATGATAGCCAAGATATGGAAACAATCTACCTATCAACAGATGAATGAATAAAGAAAATGTGATATAGATATAGATACAGATATAGATATACATACACAATAGAACGTCATTCAGCCATAAAAAAGAAGGAAATCCTGCCACTGGCAATGACATGGATGGACCTTGAGGACATTCTGCTAAATGAAATAAGTCAGATAGAGAAAGATAAATACTGTATGACCTCACTTATATGTAGAATCTAAAAACAAACAAACAACAAAAAAAAAACCCTCATAGATACAGAGAACAGATTCATGGTTGCCAGAGGCAGGGAGTAGGAAATGGGCAAACTGGGTGTAGTGGTCAAAAGGTACAAACTTTTAGTTATAAAATAAATAAGTCCTGGGAATGATTTAATGTACAGCATGGTGATTACAGTTAAAATACCGTATTGTATATTTGAAAGTTGCTAAGAAAGTAGCTCTTAGAAGTTCTCAACACAAGAAAAATGGTGTAAATATGTGGGATGATGGATGTTAACTAGACTTACTGTGATGATCATTTCACAATATACACAGGTACCAAATAATTATGTGGTACATCTGAAACTAATATAATGTTATATTAATATATATGTTATATTATATATGTTACATATATGTTATATGTCAATAGAAAAATCTTAAGGATGGTGTCAGTGTACAGGGATACAAGACAGAAAAATCAAAAAGTTGGTAAGAAAGAAGAATGCCAGAAATGCAATAGGAAGCAGGCTAAAGTTAAGCAGGTTAAAAGCAAGTTAGAAGCAAGTAACATGGAGAATCAAGGAAGCTGAGTGTCAGATTTCAGAGAGAAAAACAAAAGCTGGGAGCTATTTGCCAATGCCACTAAACGTAAGATCAGCACTCAAAAACGCTTATGGATTCTTGTTGCAGAGGAAAGTCCATTGTGTTTGGTAAGAGAAGGTGTGGGTTTAAGTACTAGCTCTGCCACTTATCACTTTCTGACCTTTGCTTTTTCATATATAAAACAAGGATAGTATCTATCTCATCTTCCCTCTTATCAGGATATTGTGTAGCTCAAGACCAAACTGGAATAGAGTCCATGAAAATGTATTAACACTGTGAGCCCAATGCAAGTGTAGATCAATATTATAAGTGACTTGATTTATAATATACCAAGTAAAGTCAAAGTATGAATATGAGACACTTCCAAGAGATGCTGAAAATCTTCAATTGGCACTATGAACAACAATCTTACAGGGGCTACCAAATACACAGTTGAATCCAAAATTTCAGTCAACTCTGGATGAATCAAGTGATCACATTATTTCAGGAAAGCCAACAAAAAGCATAGGTGGTGATTATTACTAGAAATGTAAACATTTCTTTTGAATAACAAAAACTGAAAAATTATCATACCTTTAATTGTGGAGATTGCATGCTGAAACATTTTTGGATATTTTCAAATGAGGCTGATTTTCTTAGGAAAAACATCTGTGAAATAATCAAATGACAAATATACACTGACTCTAGACATTATTTGGTAAACTAAAATATCATATGACAATCAGCTAATAATAACTGTTTAAGTAAATTAATGAAATGCAGAAACACTAATTAAAATACAGGCTCTTACTGATTTTGTAATCACTGACTTCAGATGGGAGCAGAGCTTAAAATCCATCAATTAATTTTGAAAAGTATATAATAATGGAAGCTATCTTATTTTTTTAATTCAACATATATAACAAACACTAAAGTTTCCAGAAAGTAGCACAGGTGTGTGTAAATGTGCCATAGATAATGCTGGGCCATTAATCCTCTTAGCCCTGGGGCTGCACTAGTGGGACCTGGAGTGGCTACTGTTCCTCCTACTTTTCAGTGGCTACTGAACAGTCTCCTTTAAATCATGAGCAACCTCAACCTTTTACCCCATAAGGCCACACAAATATTATTACTTGCTATGAGAACTGTTATACTAAAAGAGTTGCGAAGTACTAACATACCAAATAGAGTAGAAAGTACAAAAAAAATTACATATTTCATGTATGATGGTGGAAACAGACATAAAGAAGTAACTATAATCCAAAGCAGCTGTAACAATGACTGTAAAGATAGCATGAATCAGGTGTAAAGAGAGCACAGGAGAGGTGGAGGTCAATTAAGAATGGAAAGGAACCTGGATTGACCAGCTTGAAGAGGTAGCATTAGGGCTGGCCTGTAAAAGGTAGTGACATTTCCATAAACTGAGAAGGGGTTGAGAACATCCCAGGCCAACGGAATAGCCTAAACAAGCACAGAGAAGTGTCAAGGTGCTGGGATTTTAGTCCCCAAGGACTCTGGTGCAGGCAGAGTACAGGGTACCTGGGGGTTACATGGAAGCAGAAGCATAATGAGAGGTAAGATAGAAAATATAGTCAAGGCCAGGTTATGAGGCTTAGTTAAGCACTCTGACTTTGATAGGTGGAGTTATTCAGTTTGTTGAGATTGAGTGTTGTAATTACACCTGTGTTTTAAGAACATTGCAGGGGACGATAGGGAGGATGGATTAGAAACAGCCGTTAAAAACAGTAATATCTGACAGGTAGGTATAAGTAATGCTACTAAAGTAGTCTATGCATTCCAAACTAGAAAGTGTCATTTGTTGGTTCAATTATGTTTTTAAGTGATGGTCACTGTTCTAGGTGCTGTGGATAAAACAAGAATGATATGACCCCCATATCACTCAGACTAATGAAAAATAAGATAAAACATATATGAGGACAAATATTTAATAAGCAATAATGATATATGTTAAAAACAGCAAAAGTGATCTATATTAAATAGAAATATTACTCCAAAAATAAGTATTACCTGACTGTATGGGGAATACGGAAGGCGGCACAGACACATATTAATCCTAGTGTAACTGACCAGAATGGGGATTTGACTTGTCCTAGGTCAATAAGGCTCTCTACTATGTGACACTCAGCATCCCAAGATATCACCAAGGGGAGTAAGGGCTGAAGGCCTTAAGGAAAGAAAAATAAAACCCTTTCTTGTTTGTCCCTCATAAAGTTCAAGATATTTATTAAACCACTAATATAAATTTCATACCTTTCTTCTTCCCTCAATTGCTATCTCTTCTCTCTCCAATTGTGTTTATTAATTAGTTTATTTAGATACACTGTAGGGATAATAATGTCATGGGCATGAGTCCAATCACCATTTAGAGAATTCAGTTTTACTCTGTTTCATAGCCATAAACAATTCCCTCCCTGCATTTGGTCAAAAGATTCATAAACATGTTCCTTTGATCATTTAAGACCTGGGCAAGCAGTGATAAATGAGTGCAAACCCAGACATTTTAGGAATTTTAGGAAAACTCACAGCAGATATCCTGCTATTGATTAGTAAATAACATCTTCTGAGTGTCATAAAGACCACAGATTTGAAAGAGGAAACATGTCCTCTGCAAAGACACTAGTGAATATTCTGAGGCATTTCCCAGAATGAGGAAGCATCAAGAAATTATTTCTGAAATCGCTAGAAATAATATCTGAACTGTAGTCACATAAAGCCACCAACCCATAATTTAGAAGAAAAATTATATTTACCCTAGAACTTCTCCTATGTTGATTTAAAGTAATGACACTTTCCTTGCTTTCAGATGTAAATTTCTCAAATAAAATTCTGCTTGCTTGCACACTCTGTGATTAAAAAAAAAAGACAACAGTTTTAAGCTATATAGTGGAATACTTTTAAAAGCCTATGATTACTGTTGCTTCATAGTATAACATTACCAAAAGAGCAATATACAGGAAAGGTAGAATTCTAGAAAACACCAGAGATGCATCAAAGTCTGGCTGCAGACTAAGTATTTGGCCAAAACCCACAGTTTGGCTTTGGCATTGGACTTTAGCCAAATAGATACTTCTACATTATTTCTGACATCCCTGGTCTTAGGAGCAATCAATGATCCTGTGACCTCATAGGTTGGCATTGAATCTCTTTAGTATATCAACATCAGTATTATGAACAAAACATATCATTTGGAGTTACTGTCAATATGCAACTATTCACTGACAACAAATACAAGTAAGCATTCTAAATATTAATCGGAATGAAAATTTCCTTAAATGCTTTATACTTTTAACTCAGTCAATTAAATTATATAAATATTTATTGTTGTAAGGGTTAATTGTTACACTAATTATGATTATTATTAAATGTGGTACTTCTCTATCTTGTAATCAGAGATTTGGATATATAGAAACAACTACAAGACCTAAGTTTCATAGCTTGGTGGATACATGATGAATAAAATCCTTCTACTGCTTTGTTTGCTGAAATTTTTAGGTCTCCACTAACATTTCAAAAATTCTAAATATTTATTCAATAGAAAATCAACTTTTAAAAGTATCATGTAGGGACTTCCTTTGTGGTCCAGGTGTTACGACTCAGTGCTCCCAATGCAGGGGGCCTGGGTTCGATCCCTGGTGGGAGAACTATGATCCCACATACCGCAACTAAGCCCGTGCGCTGCAACTAGAGAAGCCCGTGCGCCACAGAGCCTGCATGCCACAACAAAGACCCAGCGCAGCCAAAAAAATAAATGAATAAATAAATTTTTTAAAAGAGTATCATGCAGTTATCACTGAGAATGGAACAGATATGCAGAAGGCTATGGGTAACTTAGAAATCAACAGCATTGAATTTTTGCTCATCCTCTCTGTTGTATTTATGGAAAGTAGTTATAGCACAATATAAAAGAATTACTAGACATTGCAGAAAGATACCTGGTCACTTTCATCATTATTCTTCAAAGACAAACTATGTGACACACAAGAGATTTTGGAACTATTTTACCATATGCTTGCACAAAATGTTCAAATATGATGGAATAGCAGCTATTACATACTTAAAACAATGCTTTTAACAGTAACAAGGACAAAAATTTTAACACTGCACTTTATAGATATCAGAACAGCAGAACATACTAACAATCAATGATTGCTTTTTAAAAAGAGAATGTGGAAGGAGACCTTCAAGATGGCGAAGGAGTAAGACGTGGAGATCATCTTCCTCCCCACAAATACATAAGAAATACATCTACATGTGGAACAACTACTACAGAACACCTACTGAATGCTGGCAGAAGACCTCAGACTTCCCAAAATCTGGGTCGCTGACAGGATCTTGGTCCTCCGGCCAGGTGTCAGGCCTGTGCCTCTGAGGTGGGAGAGCTGAGATCAGGACATTGCTCCACCAGAGACCTTCCGGCTCCATGTAATATCAAATGGCAAAATCTCTCCCAGAGATCTCCATCTCAATACTAAGACGCAGCTCCCCTCAACTGTCTCCAGCACTGTAGCACCAGCAAGCTAAAGTGCTGGACCCCCTAGGCCAAACAACTGGCAAGACAGGAACACAATCCCACCCATTAGCATAAAGGTTGCCTAAAATCATAATAAGGTCACAGAAACCCTAAAACGCACCACCGGATGCATTCCTGCCCACCAGAAAGACAAGATACAGCCTCATCCACCAGAACACAGGCACCAGTCCCCACCACCAGGAAGCCTACACAACCCACTGACCAACATTAGCCACTGGAGGCAGACACCAAAAGCAACAGAGAGTACGAAACTGAAGCCTGCAAAAAGGAAACACCAAACACAGTGGGTTAATCAAAATGAGAAGAGAGAGAAACACACACCAGATGAAGGAGCAAAATAAAAACCCACAAGACCAAACAAATGAAGAGGAAATAGGCAGTCTACCTGAAAAAGAATTCAGAGTAATGATAGTAAAGATATCCAAAATCTTCAGAAAATGGAGAAAATATAAGAAATGTTTAACAAGGACCTAGAAGAACTAAAGCACAAACAAACAATGATGAACAACACAACAAATGAAATTAAAAATTATCTAGAAGGAATCAATAGCAGAATAACTGAGGCAGAAGAATGGATAAGTGACCTAGAAGAAACAATACTGGAAATAACTACTGCAGAGCAGAATAAAGAAAAAAGAATGAAAACAATTGAGGACAATCTCAGAAACCTCTGGGACAACATTAAATGCAACAATATTCAAATCATAGGGGTCTCAGAAAAAGAAGAGAAAAAGAAAGGGACTGAGAAAATATTTGAAGAGATTATAGTTCAAAACTACCTTAATAAGGGAAAGGAAATAGTCAATCAAGTTCAGGAAGTCCAGAGAGTCCCATAGAGGATAAATCCAAGGAGAAACATGCCAAGACACATATTAATCAAACTATCAAAAATTAAATGCAAAGAAAAAATATTAAAATCAGCAAAGGAAAAACAACAAATAACATACAAGAGAATCCCCATAAGGTTAACAGCTGATCTTTCAGCAGAAACTCTGCAAGCCAGAAAGGAGTGACAGGACATATTTAAAGAGATGAAAGGGAAAAACCTACAACCAAGATTACTCTACCCAGCAAGGATCACATTCAGATTCCATGGAGAAATTAAAACCTCTACAGACAAGCAAAAGCTAAGAGAATTCAGCACCACCAAACCAGCTTTACAACAAATGCTAAAGGAACTTCTCTAGGCAGGAAACACAAGAGAAGGGAAGGACCTACAATAAGAAACCCAAAACAATTAAGAAAATGGTAATAGGGACATACATATCGATAACTAACTTAAATGTAAATGGATTAAATGCTCCAACTAAAAGACATAGGCTGGCTGAATGGATACAAAAACAAGGCCTGTATATATGCTGTCTACAAGAGACCCATTTCAGATCTAGGGACACATACAGAGTGAAAGTGAGGGGATGGAAAAAGATATTCCATGCAAACGGAAATCAAAAGAAAGCTGGAGTAGCAATTCTCATTTCAGACAAAATAGACTTTAAAAAAAAGACTATTACAAGTGACAAAGAAGGACATTACATAATGATCAAGGGATCAATCGAAGAAGAAGATATAAAAATTGTAAATCTTTATGCACCCAACATAGGAGCACCTCAATACATAAGGCAAATGCTAACAGCCATAAAGGGGGAAATCGACAGTAACACAATCATAGTAGGGGACTTTAATACTCCACTTTCACCAATGCACAGATCATCCAAAATGAAAATATTTAAAGAAACACAAGCTTTAAATGATTCATTAAACAAGATGGACTTAATTGATATTTATAAGACATTCCATCCAAAAACAACAGAATACACTTTCTTCTCTAGTGCTCATGGAACATTTTCCAGGAGAGATCATATCTTGGGTCACAAATCAAGCCTTGGTAAATTTAACAAAATTGAAATCATGTCAACTATCTTTTCTGACCACAACTCTATGAGACTAGATAACAATTACAGGAAAAAAATTTGTAAAAAATACAAACACATGGAGCTAAACAATACACTACTAAATAACCAAGAGATCACTGAAGAAATCAAAGGGGAAATCAAAAAATACCTAGAAACAAATGACAATGAAAACACGATGACCCAAAACCTATGGGATGCAGCAAAAGCAGTTCTAAGAGGGAAGTTTATAGCAATACAATCCTACCTTAAAAAACAAGAAACATCTCAAATAAACAACATAACCTTACACCTAAAGCAATTAGAGAAAGAAGAACAAAAAAACCCCCAAAGTTAGCAGAAGGAAAGAAGTCATAAAAATAAGATCAGAAATAAAGGAAAAAGAAATGAAGGAAAAAATAGCAAAGATCAATAAAACTAAAAGCTTGTTCTTTGAGAAGATAAACAAAATTGACAAAGAATTTGCCAGATTCATCAAGAAAAGAAGGGAGAAGACTCAAATCAATAGAATTAGAAACGAAAAAGGAGAAGTAACAACTGACACTGCAGAAATACAAAGGATCATGAGAGACTACTACACACAACTATATGCCAATAAAATGGACAATGTGGAAGAAATGGACAAATTCTTAGAAAAACACAAGCTTCTGAGACTGACCAGGAAGAAATAGAAAATATAAACAGACCAATCACGAGCACTGAAATTGAAACTGTGATTAAAAATCTTCCAACAAACAAAAGCTCAGGACCAGATGGCTTCACAGGTGAATTCTATCAAACATTTAGAGAAGAGCTAACACCTATCATTCTCAAACTCTTCCAAAACATAACAGAGGGAGGAACACTCCAAAACTCATTCTATGAGGCCACTATCACCCTGATAACAAAACCAGACAAAGAGGTTACAAAAAAAGAAAACTACAGACCAATATCAATGATGAACGTAGATGCAAAAATCCTCAACAAAATACTAGCACACAGAATCCCGCAGCACATTAAAAGGATCATACACCATGATCAAGTGGGGTTTATCCCAGGAATGCAAGGATTCTTCAATATACACAAATCAATCAATGTGATACACCATATTAACAAACTGAAGGATAAAAACCACATGATAATCTCAATAGATACAGAAAAAGCTTTCAACAAAATTTAACACCCATTTATGATAAAAATCCGCCAGAAAGTAGGCATAGAGGGAACTTACCTCAACATAATAAAGGACATATATGACAAACCCACAGCCAACATCGTTCTCAATGGTGAAAAACTGAAACCATTTCCTCTAACATCAGGAAAAAGACAAGGGTGTCCACTTTCACTACTGTTATGCAACATAGTTTTGGAAGTTTTAGCCACAGCAATCAGAGAAGGAAAAGAAATAAAAGGAATCCAAATTGGAAAAGAAGCGGTAAAACTGTCACTGTTTGCAGATGACAAGTTACTCTTCATGGAGAATCCTAAAGATGCTACCAGAAAACTACTAGAGCTATAAAATGAATTTGGTAAAGTAGCAGGATACAAAATTAATGCACAGAAATCTCTTGTATTCCTATACACTAATCATGAAAAATCTGAAAGAGAAATGAAGGAAACACTCCCATTTACCATTGCAACAAAAAGAATAAAATACCTAGGAATAAACCTACCTAAGGAGACAAAAGACCTGTATGCAGAAAACTATAAGACACTGATGAAAGAAATTAAAGATGATACAAATAGATGGAGAGATATACCATGTTCCTGGATTGGAAGAATCAGTATTGTGAAAATGACTATACTACCCAAAGCAATCTACAGATTCAATGCAATCCCTACCAGACTACCAATGGCATTTTTCACAGAACTAGTAAAAAAATTTCACAATTTGTATGGAAACACAAAAGACCCCGAATAGCCAAAGCAATCTTGAGAAAGAAAAAAGGAGCTGGAGGAATCAGCCTCCCTGACTTCAGACTATACTACAAATCTACAGTAATCAAGACAGTATGGTACTGGCACAAAAACAGAAATATAGACCAATGGAACAGGATAGAAAGCCCAGAGATAAACCCACACACATATGGTCACCTTATTTTTGATAACAGAAGCAAGAATATACAATGGAGAAAAAACAGCCTCCTCAATAAGTGGTGCTGGGAAAACTGGACAGCTACACGTAAAAGAATGAAATTAGAACACTCCCTAACACCATACACAAAAAGAAACTCAAAATGGATTAAAGACTTAAATGTAAGGCCAGACACTATCAAACTCTTAGAGGAAAACATAGGAAGAACACTCTATGACATAAATCACAGCAAGATCCTTTTTGACCCACCTCCTAGAGAAATAGGAATAAAAACAAAATAAACAAATGGGCCCTAATGAAACTTAAAAGCTTTTGCACAGCAAAGGAAAACACAAACAAGAGGAAAAGACAACCCTCAGAATGGGAGAAAATGTTTGCAAACGAAGCAACTGACAAAGGATTAATCTCCAAAATTTACAAGCAGCTCATGCAGTTCAATATCAAAAAACAAACCACCAAACCCAAAAATGGGCAGAAGACCTAAATAGACATTTCTCCAAAGAAGATATACAGATTGCCAACAAACACAGGAAAGGATACTCAACATCACTAATCATTAGAGAAATGCAACTCAAAACTACAATGAAGTATCACTTCACACCAGTCAGAATGGCCATCATAAAAAAATCAACAAATAATAAATGCTAGTGAGGGTGTGGAGAAAAGGGAACCCTCTTGCACTGTTGGTGGGAATGTAAATTGATACAGCCACTATGGAGAACAGTATGGAATTTCCTTATAAAACTAAAAATAGAACTACCATATGACCCAGGAAACCCACTACTGGGCATATACCCTGAGAAAATCATAATTCAAAAAGAGTTGGGGCTTTCCTGGTGGCGCAGTCGTTGAGAGTCTGCCTGCCGATGCAGGGGACACAGGTTCATGCCCCGGTCTGGGAAGATCCCACATGCCACGGAACGGCTGGGCCCGTGAGCCATGGCCACTGAGCCTGCACATCCAGAGCCTGTGCTCCACAACGGGAGAGGCCACAACAGTGAGAGGCCCGCGTACAGCCAAAAAAAGAAAAAGAGTCATCTACCACAATGTTCATTGCAGCACTATTTACAATAGCCAGGACATGGAAGCAACCAAAGGGTCCGTCGACAGATGAACTGATAAAGAAGATGTGGCACATATATACAATGGAATATTACTCAGCCATACAAAGAAACGAAATTGAGTTATTTGTAGTGAGGTGGATGGACCTAGAGTCTGTCATACAGACTGAAGTTAAGTCAGAAAGAGAAAAACAAATACCGTATGCTAACGCATATATATGGAATCTAAAAAAAAAAAAAAATGGTTCTGAAGAACCTAGGGGCAGGACAGGAATCATGATGGAGACGTAGAGAATGGACTTGAGGACACAGGGGAGGGGGAAGGGTAAGCTGGGACGAGGTGAGAGAGTGGCATGTACTTATATATATTACCAAATGTAAAATAGATAGCTAGTGGGAAGCAGCCACATAGCACAGGGAGATCAGCTTGGTGCTCTGTGACCACCTAGAGGGGTGGGATACGGAGGGCGGGAGGGAGACGTAAAGGGGAGGAGATATGGGGATATATGTATATGTATACCTGCTTCACTTTGTTATAAAGCAGAAAGTAACACACCATTTTAAAGCAATTATACTCCAATAAAGATGTTAAGAAAAAAAAAAAAAGAGAGAATGTGGTTCATATCTTTGAACCTGTCAGGATATGGCCCAGGGCAATTACAGCATTGCTTACCTGATACATGATGTAAAAATTCTCCTCCTCTACTACAGGGATATTGCTAAAATTAGTACGCATGTAATAAAAGCTAGGATGCAGATGGAAAGGGAAACAGTTTTGCTACCTTAAAAGTCAGTTATGACTTCTGCTTCCAATTATGGCATGCTAGGTACTTCTACTGAGAACAACTGCTGAGAACAGCTAAGAAAGTATGTATTATGTCCAAGATAATCTTCAAAGCATCAAAAAGCTAACAAGATGATGAAGAAATACTGAGTAAAAATATAGGAAAAAGCAAAAACCTGAAAATGTAAACCCAGTTTTCAAAGATGATTTTGTTTGCAAGATGTTTGCCAAAACCGTTGCAAAGCTGAGCTGCATATCTGCAACTTTTGAGGGCAAGAATGACAGAAATCCAAGCCCAGAATCTCCCTGAGGTATGGAAACTGATTATATATAGATATAATATACAAGTATCCAAGGCTACAGGGATATTACAGGGCTATATCCTCAGATTAGGAGTGAATGCAAGTAAATCAACATTTGTGTATACTTTCAGCCTAGGTTCTGTCACAAGGTGTTCATAGAAACTCAAGCCTCAATCTTAAATTTAGGTTGAGTGGTACAGATCTCAGGTTCTGGAAAAAAAATTTTTTCTCTAGAGGAGGAACTGCCATTCCAGGTCTCAAATACTTACTAAAAATAATGTTTTAAATACAATGATAAATATTTAAAGACAGACAGGTACACAAAGAAACAAAACACCAGAACATAATAGGTTTGGAGGAAATATATAAATTCTAAAAAGAAAAATACAAAACCAAATTTAAAAATACAGAGAACAAGTTTAACAATATATTAGACATAACAGAAGAAAGAATTTATGAACCTGAACTAAAGACAGATTAGAAGAAATTGTCCAGGATCCAGTTTCAAGAGAAAAAAATGTAGCTAATACATGTGATTAAAGTCCCATAAAATGAAAGAGAGAATGGACAGAGGCAAAATATGAAGAAATAGTGACTAAAAATTTGACATAGCTGATGAAAGATATCAAACCACAGATTCAAAAATCCCAATCTTTCCTAAATACAATAAATAAGAAGAAATCTACAACTAGACACATCATACTGAAACTGTATGGAAGAAAAGAGAATAACTAAAAAGTTAGGGGAGGATGCAGAGAATTGATTATCTTCAAAGGATTCATACTTAAGACTCAATTCTCAACAGCTATAGTGGACACCAGAAAATTGTGGAACATCATTAGTGTGATAAAAGTAAATATTTGCAATAGTATTATCCCCAAGTAAAATATCCCACAAGCATGAATATAAAGACATTTGAAACAAAGAAAAAACAGGATTTTACCACTTCCCTTAAAGCAAGTTCTAAAAGATATACTTTAGCAGAGGGCAAAATGATTCCAGACAGGATGGTCTGAGATGCTCAAAAAATAGAAAGGTTCATTTTTATAGTATAATGTTATATAAGTAATTTAGTGTTGTAAGCAAAAGTGAATAGATGAAAATCTGTGTTAAAAAATAATTTTTGCCCACAAAAAAAAGAAATAGAAAGGCAAAGAGAGAGAGATAAATACATGGGTAAAACATAAGGAATATTGCATAAAATGATAAGAATAATGTCTTTGGAATTTTAAAAGATAAGGATCTAAAAATGTATCAAAGTTAGAGCATGTTAAATCAAAAAGGAGTAAATGGAATAAAAGGTTTAAAGTCATTGTAGTTTCCTGGAAGAGGATAAAGGTATTGATTAATACTAGATATTGAGGGACTTCCCTGGTCTAGTGGTTAAGACTCCATGGTTCCACTGCAGGGAGCACAAGTTTAATCCCTGGTTGGGGAACTAAGATCCCACATGCTGCATGGTGCAGCCAAAAATTTAAAAAAACAACAACAACAAAAAAACATTAGCTACTGATAAGTTAAACATATATATTCTATGGAAACCATCATAGGAATAAGAAACAATATATATAACTTCCAAAGTAGGCATGATAAAACACAATTTACCCAAATAGTTAAAAAATGGAAATAAGGGCAGAAGACCTTAATAGACATTTCTCCAAAGACATACAGATGGCCAGTAGGCACATGAAAAGATGCTCGGCATCACTAATTATTAGAGAAATGCAAATCAAAACTACAGTGAGGTACCATCTCACACCGCTCAGAATGGCCACCATTAAAAAGTCTACAAATAACAAATGTTGGAAAGGGTGTGAAGCAAAGGGAACCCTCCTACACTGTTGGTGGGAATGTAAGTTGGTGCAGCCACTATGGAAAACATTACGGTATGGAGGTTCCTCAGAAAACTAAAAATAGAATTACCATATGATCCAGCAATCCCACTCCTGGGCATATACCCAGACAAAACTATAATTCAAAAAGATACATGCACCCCTGTGTTCATAGCAGCACTATTCACAATAACCAAACATGGACACAACCTAAATGTCCATCGACAGATGAATGGCTAAAGAAGATGTGGTACATATACACAATGGAATACTACTCAGCCATAAAAAAGAATGATATAATGCCATTTGCAGCAACATGGATGCAACTAGAGACTATCATACTAAGTGAAGTAAGTCAGAAAGAGAAAGACAAATACCATATGATATCACTTATATGTGGATTCTAAAATATGGCACAAATGAACCTATCTACAAAACAGACTCACAGGGCTTCCCTGGTGGCGCAGTGGTTGAGAGTCTGCCTGCCGATGCAGGGGACACGGGTTCGTGCCTTGGTCCGGGAAGATCCCACATGCTGCGGGGTGGCTAGGCCCGTGAGCCATGGCCACTGAGCCTGCGCGTCCAGAGCCTGTGCTCCACAATGGGAGAGGCCACAACAGTGAGAAGCCCGCGTACCGCAAAGAAAAAAAAAAACAGACTCACAGACATAGAGAACAGACTTGTGGTTGCCAAGGGGGAGGGTGGTAGGGGAGCGAAGGACTGGGAGTGTGGGATGAGCATACTTAAACTACATATATATGATGGATAAACAACAAGGTCCTACTGTAGAGCACAGGGAAATATATTCAATATCCTGTGATAAACCATAATGGAAAAGAATTGTTTAAATGTCTGTATGTGTGTAACTGAGTCACTTTGCCGCACAGCAGAGATTGGCACAACATTGTAAATCAACTCTACTTCAATAAAAAATAAATAAATAAAAATTTAAAAAATTAAATCAGAATATATTATATGCAGACCACTGACATTTTTTAAAGGAATAATAAAAAAGATAAATTTAAGATAGGAAATAAAAGGAGAACATAAAACAAACAAAAGGCAGCATCTATGAAAACAAAAGTCAAATGGCAGGATAAAACAAAAAATATCAGTAATCATAATATACATAAACAGGTAAAATTTGCTTTTAAAAGAAATGAGACACACAGATCTTTGTATCTAAATATCATTTCCCATTCAAAGAAACCAAGAGTCTTTGAACAAAGGTCTGATTACAGTTCTGGTGAATAGAAAGTGTTCTGGGCCCTCTTTTTGTACCAGAAAGTCCTGTTGGATCCTTTTCCTTCTGGTCATTGGGTGTGAACAACCACCAGTACCAATTTACTTCTGGACTACCTTTCTAATACATTAATCCATCATCACCAGTTCTAACCAACGCTTCTTATAATTGCTACAATTCCTACTTCTGTTCAGACAATTCTGCCTACTCTCAATTCCCTATATTCACACTTTTCTATATACAAAGACAGAAAAATACATGCTCATACTTTATAAACACATACATGCTCATACTTTATAAACACACAGTTTAGACAACATTGTACTCATATTGCAGACCCCCCCCTATTGTGTCAGTTCATTTAGAATCAGATGCTATCAGTGGAGGATAAAGAGAGAGGGAGCAACATGCAGGGGGAGCCTTCAGACCATGATGTAGATCTGACAACTGTGGAAGGGGAAAAGAGAGGAAGGACTCGGTAGGAAGAGCTTCAGATTATGGACCAGTTCTGAGAAAGAGTCAGCCAGGCAGATGGAAAGTCTCTGAGCCAAAGTACCTGATAAAACAGTCCCACACTGAACTGGAAAGGGTCAGCTTTAGAAAGCCCCTGTGCTCAGTCACTGTCTGGGAGCAGTCCAGAGGAAGAATGGCCCTGGAGTGAATGCCACGGTAGATCTACAGGACAGCAGCTGGAGGCTGGCCAAGTATGCTCTTCCATCAGAGTCTCTTGAAGGAAATGTGAGCATCACATCTTTTTTTGTGAATGCCACACCTATTTAAACAATTAATATTCACCCATCTTTTACATTAAAGAATCTTTTATATAATTTGTTATTAATCTTCTCTTTTTAGTTCATGGCATCGTTTCCCAAAAAAAAAAATTATTATTTTCTTAAGTAAATGAAAAGTTTAGATTACACTTAAAAAAAGGAAGTGCAAATATACACAATAATCTTCCAATTTAAATTACACATACACTTTGGCCAGGAATTTCAAATAGAAAAAATACACATATGTATGCAAAGATACGTGCAAGTATGTTTTAAGAGAAAAAAAATCAAGATGCAGAACGATATAGATTACCTTATTCCACATATGTAAAAACATTAATCCGCACAAACCTGCATGACATAAATAAAAATGAAAATGTCCGAATAGATACATACAGTGTATTTGACAATAGTTGATTTCAGGGAGAAGAGGACTGGGGAGGACAGCATTCAAGATGGGGAGTGCTCTTTATGCCATACACATCTTTGTATTTGAATTTTTTCTGCTACTTGTGCAAGTTCTTAAGTAATTTTAATAGGTCTTACTACTCTGAAAACAGCACAGACAATAATATTGCTAAAGAAAATAATGGTTTAACAAAAGACAAACTAGAAAGAAAATTTTGAAAAGAAACCACAAAATAAAATAATGTTAGTAACACCAAATTAACCACATGCCACTTATATAGCTCATATAAAACAAAACAAACAACAAAGAGATGATTAAAATGAAAATATTCCTGAACACAAACAGATAACAACACAGGGCTGGCCATATTAGAGTAGAATTGCAGCATTAAATAGGCCAAAGTAGGTCATTCAAAACTGATAAGAGACAGAATTCATAAGAAAGTAAAACACTGCCAAATTCATAATAAAGATAAACAGCTTCTACTCACATAAAGTAAAAGCTATTAGTAACATATGGAGAAATGGACAAAACACAGGTGCATTGAAAATCTCAAAAAGTATATTTTAGATCAAGTGAAAGAACTATGCCACAGAAGAATGGAATAACAGAACAATATAACAGCCCTACCTATTATTAACTGAGCTCTTACCATTCAACAGGCAACACACTATACAGTCTCTTATTAAATCCCCAGAACACCCACATTACATACAAAACTCTGAGACTTCAAGAAGTTAAGATACTTATGAAAACAAAGTTAAGATACTTAAGAAAAACTTATGGTTACCAAAGAGGAAAGCAGGGAGAGATAAATTGGAAATTTGGAATTAACAGATACATACTACTATATATAAAATATTATAGATAAACAACAAGGACCTACTGTATAGCATAGGGAACTATATTCAATATTTTGTAATAACCTATAATGGAAAAGAATCTGGAAAAGAAAACACATATACATACATACATATATATATATATATATGTGTGTGTGTGTGTATAACTGAATCACTTTGCTGTACACCTGAAACATGGTAAATCAACTATACTTCAAAAAAAATAAAAATTTTTAAAAACAAGTTAAGATACTAATACAAGGGTATCCAGAAAACAAGCGGGATTCAAATCCAAGATTGTCTGATTACAAAGCCTGCACACCGCTTAGTGCGGCTACAATATAAAAGTCACTGCATATAATAGCATTGAATTAGTATTGTAGATACTATTGGGATATCCAGTAAACCACAAAGCAAATATCAATAAATTCCAAGAAACTGTTACTCTAAAGAACATATTTCTTATGTTAATAATGATAAACAATAAAAATTAAACAAAATAATTTCAACAAGTTAAAAAAACACTTTCCCCCATAAGTGTATCAATAAGATAAAGAAAACTGCAATAGAAATTATTTAGAAAATAAATGAACACACCATAAATAAAAATGTATGAAATAAGGTCAAAATACTTATATTTGTTAAAAATATGAAAGGTAAAGAAATTAAATTTTCAACAAGAAATTAGGAAAATGCCCAAATAGAGATGTCAACCTCCTGTGGAAGCAGGAAACGAATAAACAAAACATTTTGAAAAAAAGAAGCAACAAAAACTCAGAGGGGCAAAAGCTGAAATTATAACTAATCCAAAAGTTTTTTGGTCAAATATGGTAGGTTGGACTCATTTGTTTTTCTGGATGACTGGTCATGATATCTAATAGCTACGGAATCATACACCATAAACCTTGCTAAAAAAATTAAAGAGATGGTTTTACACTAGTGTGGGTATAGTAATTTGACAAGTAGAGAATAAAGCGCTTGTAATTGAAAATAAATGAGCAAAGACCAAAAAAAAAATACTAAACTAATTTCTAGAAAATTCATTCTAGGGAAGAAAAAACTTCCCGAAATATCATTAGAAATGGGAAAGAAAACAATGCAACTTTAGAAATGGAGATTAAAACTAAAGAGAGAATATATACAAACTCTGCATATAAGCTTATAAATTTCAACTGAATACATGGCTTTCTGTAAGAATATGTTACCAATTGACTTCAGAAAAAAGATTAAACATGAATAACCCAAGAATTAGAAAATAAAAAGTTTTAACTGTCAAAAAATTACCTTCCCAAACAGTTCAAATGTTTCAAGACAGTGAATTCTTCCACATTTTCAAGGTTATTCCTATGCTATTTTAATTCCAGAATATTAAAAAAGAAGAAATGCTACCCAATTAACTTTATAAAGCAAGAATGACTTTGACAACAGAGTCCAACAAAAAAATACACTAAATACATATTTCACTCATGAGTATATATTTTAAAAATACAATAAAATATTGTCTAACAGAATTCAATACAATATTTAAAAATAATACATCATAATCAAGGAATATAAAGATGTTTCAATATCAACAATGATGTTGATGACCATTTCAAACAAGGGCATATATGGACAGAATTTCTTTGATTTAATCTTATCTCTGAATTTATTATGCTAATACCCTGGTATGCTTTCCCCATGATTAACTTTTTTGTCTTATTCTTTCCTGAAATATGTGTTATCAGTAAGCTATCTAGGATCCTATGCAAATAACCTAATTCTAAATACCATTAAAAATGCATGCACCATGATGTCCATCACAGAATTATTTTAAGAGGAAAATATAAGTAGGAAGAAGAAAGGGGCGGGGGGCAAGAGAATAAAAGAAGAGGAGGAGGAAGAAAAAGAATTTTTAACAATGAAAGAAAATGGACGAGAAAGTGGGCAGCGATTGTCTTGAGGGAGAAAAATAACAGATGATTTTGGTTTTCTTCTCTTCATTTTTCTAATTTTTAAAATAAGCTGTATAACATAAAATGAGAGCAAGCAAACACTTTAAGGGAAGAAGAAAATAGATTAATAATTGTATTGGGTAGTTTTAAACTTTCTTAAACATTAACTAAAAATGCACTTTTAAAAGCAAATGAAAATATCATAAAGATCTTCTAAACAACCCAAGAAGCTTTATATCTTGTCAGTCAAATAAATGATTCATTCAGAAAGAAAAGAGAATACTCTTGTTGACTGGGTAAATTAACATGGATAAGTACAACATTTTTTTTTAGAAATATACGTATAAGTGTATGTGCATAAGTGTACATATAGTTAGGGGTTATGTGTGTATATATGTATACACATATAACACATACATATAAAAATTATTTATTTTATATGTATAATTTCTATAGTGCCGTCCAATCATTCAATTATGTCAATCTTTACCGACAATTTACATAACAACTGTCCAGTAAAATTTAATGTCATAGTCAATTATACAGTCTAATTATTAAACAACAAAAGAGAAAGGTCATTCAGTATTTTACCTCATATTTTGGATATACGGTTTCCTTTATGACAGATACTGGAACAGAGAATTTGGGTGAAGTCAGATTCCAAAACAACTTGGTAAATCCTGGATAAGCAGACACCTTTGAAAATAACATAAAAGGCTATTAGAAACCAACAAATGGTCCCTAGGGTAAATACCCAAGCTCCTATCAAAATTAGTTCTAGCTGCTGAGAAAATGAGGTGATTGGTTCCACAGTGTCTGCAAATCTGGGAAAGACAATTTATCATACCCATCAGATTAGCAAAAATATAGTCAGCAATTTCAAGTGATGCCAAGGATGTGGGAAATTAGTAGAACCACACTAGAGGCAAACTGGCCATTTCTAGTAAAATAGAAAATGTACATGCCACATAATCCAATAATTTCACTTCCAGCTACATATTCTAAGGAAATTCTTCCACATATTCATGAAGAGATATGTACAAGGATGCTGATACAGCATACGAAATAGCAAAAAACAAGGCCCAATTTAAATGTCAATTAATAGAGAAACAGATGAATAAAATGTGGTGTATTCATATAACTAAACACTGTAAAGCCATTCCAGCACAAAAATTACAAACCATAGATGGATCTTAGAAGCACAGTATTAACAGTAAAATAAGTAACTTTTAGAAAGATACATACAAAATCGTGTCATTTATATAAATGTACCTAGAACACACAGAACTATAATATTTATTGTTTACAGTCATAAGTACATCTAATAATGTATAAAATCATGGACTGGAAAAAAACATAATTGTAACAATAACTGTCCTTGAGTAAAAAGGAAGAGAAATGGAATTATGAAGAAGTACAAGAGGACTTAATTTGTTTTTAAAATGTCTTTTAAAAAATCTGGAACAAGTATAACAAAATATTACTTACAAATTTTTGATAACATGTACCAATGTGTTTGTTAGTTTGGTTTCTGTATTTATTTCTTTCTTTAAACCTTTTCAAATAAAATTTAATCAGGCATAGAAGAATTTTTAGGGAGGTGAAACTATTCTGCATGATACTAGAATTGTGGCTAAATGACATTCAGTTCTCAAAACCATCGAACTTTACAGCACAAAGAGTGACACAATGTATGCAAATTTTTAAAAAATCATTTAGGAGGTCAAGAGGAATCTCAGGATAGTAACCTTGGAAATGAGTAGGGTATATAAGACTAAAGGCAAAAGAAACTGTATGTAGCACTACACTTTGGTTGATAAAGTTGTTTCCCACAGGAATATGGGTTAATGATTCTGATGCTTCTATACTGGAATTGAACAATTAAGTAAATGGATGGAGGATGGTGGGAGCCAGGTTTGTCACTCACTGTAGGGAGTTTAAAGATAAGCAAGGGAGGAGGTTAGAATGGTACATGTGGTCATGAATTAGAGTTGTAGACATCAGTATGAACTCATGCTTAGCTTAAGTTAGACAAAGATGGTTACATATACGACAATCCAAAACCTGTGGGATGCGGCAAAAGCAGTTCTAAGAGAGAAGTTTATTGCTATACAAGCCTACCTCAAGAAACAAGAAAAATCTCAAATAAACAGTCTAACCTTACACCTAAAGGAACTAGAGAAAGAAGAACAAACAAAACCCAAAGTTGGCAGAAGGAAAGAAACCATAAAGATCAGAGCAGAAATAAATGAAATAGAAACAAAGAAAACAATAGTAAAGATCAATAAAACTAAAAGCTGGTTCTTTGAGAAGATAATCAAAATTAATAAACCATTAGCCAGACTCATCAAGAAAAAGTGGGAGAGGACTCAAATCAATAACATTAGAAATGACAAAGGAGAAGTTACAACAGACACCGCAGAAATACAAAGCATCCTAAGAGACTACTACAAGCAACTCTATGCCAACAAAATAGACAACCTGGAAGAAATGGACAAATTCTTAGAAAGGTATAACCTTCCAAGACTGAACCAGGAAGAAATAGAAAATATGAACAGACCAATCACAAGTAACGAAAGTAAAACTGTGATTAAAAATCTTCCAACAAACAAAAGTCCAAGACCAGATGGCTTCACAGGTTAATTCTATCAAACATTTGGAGAAGAACTAACACTCATCCTTCTCAAACTCTTCAAAAAAATTGCAGAGGAAGGAACACTCCCAAACTCATTCTATGAGGCCACCATCACCGTGATACCAAAACCAGACAAAGACACTACAAAAAAAGAAAATTACAGACCAATATCACTGATGAAAATAGATGCAAAAATCCTCCACAAAATACTAGCAAACAGAATCCAACAACACATTAAAAGGATCTTACACCATGATCAAGTGGGATTTATCCCAGGGATGCAAGGATTCTTCAATATATGCAAATCAATCAATGTGATACACTATATTAACAAACTGAAGAATAAAAATCATATGATCATCTCAATAGATGCAGAAAAAGCTTTTAACAAAATTCAACACCCATTTATGATAAAAACTCTCCAGAAAGTGGGCATAGAGGGAACCTACCTCAACATAATAAAGGCCATATATGACAAACCCACAGCAAACATCATTCTCAATGGTGAAAAATTGAAAGCATTTCCTCTAAGATCAGGAAGAAGACAAGGATGTCCACTCTAACCACTATTATTCAACATAGTTTTGGAAGTGCTAGCCATGGCAGTCAGAGAAGAAAAAGAAAGAAAAGGAATACAAACTGGAAAAGAAGAAGTAAAACTGTCACTGTTTGCAGGTGATATGATACTATACATAGAGAATCCTAAAAATGCCACCAGAAAACTACTAGAGCTAATCAATGAATTTGGTAAAGTTACAGGATACAAAATTAATGCACAGAAATCTCTTGCATTCCTATACACTAATGATGAAAAATCTGAAAGAGAAATTATGGAAACACTCCCATTTACCATTGCAACAAAAAGAATAAAATACCTAGGAATAAACCTACCTAGGGAGAAAAAAGACCTGCATGCAGAAAACTATAAGACACTGATGAAAGAAATTGAAGATGATACCAACAGATGGAGAGATATACCATGTTCTTGGATTGGAAGAATCAATATTGTGAAAATGACTATACTACCCAAAGCAATCTACAGATTCAGTGCAATCCCTATCAAATTACCAATGGCATTTTTTATGGAACTAGAACAAAATAATCTTGAAATTTGTATGGAGACACAAAAGACCCCAAATAGCCAAAGCAGTCTTGAGGGAAAAAAACGGAGCTGGAGGAATCAGACTCCCAGGCTTCAGACTATACTACAAAGCTACAGTAATCAAGACAATATGGTACTGGCACAAAAACGGAAACATAGATCAATGGAACAAGATAGAAAGCCCAGAGATAAATCCATGCACCTATGGTCAACTAGTCTATGACAAAGGAGGCAAGGGTATACAATGGAGAAAAGACAGTCTCTTCAATAAGTGGTGCTGGGAAAACTGGACAGCTACTTGTAAAAGAATGAAATTAGAACACTCCCTAACACCATACATAAAAATAAACTAAAAATGGATTTGAGACCTAAATGTAAGACCAGAAACTATAAAACTCTTAGAGGAAAACATAGGAAGAACACTCTTTGACATAAATCACAGCAAGGTCTTTTTTGTTCCACCTCCTACAGTTATGGAAATAAAAACAAAAATAAATGGGACCTAATGAAACTTAAAAGTTTTTGCACAGCAAAGGAAACCATAAACAAGACGAAAAGACAATCCTCAGAATGGGAGAAAATATTTGCAAATGAATCAACGGACAAAGGATTAATCTCCAAAATATATAAACAGCTCATGCAGCTCAATATTAAAGAAACAAACAACCCAATCCAAAAATGGGCAGAAAACCTAAATAGACATTTCTCCAAAGAGGACATACAGATGGCCAAGAAGCACATGAAAAGCTACTCAACACCACTAATTATTAGAGAAATGCAAATCAAAACTACAATGAGGTATCACCTTACACCAGTTAGAATGGGCATCATCAGAAAATCTACAAACAACAAATGCTGGAGAGGGTATGGAGAAAAGGGAACCCTCTTGTACTGTTGGTGGGAATGTAAATTGATACAGCCACTATGGAGAACAGTATGGAGGTTCCTTAAAAAACTAAAAATAGAATTACCATATGATCCAGCAATCCCACTACTGGGCATATACCCAGAGAAAACATAATTCAAAAAGACACATGCCCCCCAATGTTCACTGCAGCACTATTTACAATAGCCAGGTCATGGAAGCAACCTAAATGCCCATCGACAGATGAATGGATAAAGAAGTTGTGGTACATATATACAATGGAATATTACTCGGCCATAAAAAGGAACGAAATTGAGTCATTTGTTGAGACATGGATGGATCTAGAGACTGTCATACAGAGTGAAGTAAGTCAGAAAGAGAAAAACAAATATCATATATTATCGCATGTATGTGGATGAACCAGTTTGCAGGGCAGAAGTTAATACACAGATGTAGAGAACAAATGTATGGGCACCAAGGGGGGAAAGTTGTGAGGGGGTGGGGATGGTGGTGTGCTGAACTGGGCGATTGGGATTGACATGTATACACTGATGTGTATAAAACTGATGACTAATAAGAACCTGCTGTATAAAAAAATAAATAAAATTCAAAACTTAAAAAAAAGATGGTTACATATAGAAATATTATGTATATTTATTATATTTATTATGTGTATTATAAATATGTGTATTTATAGGAAGGAGTTAGTATACAGACATATATTTGTGTGAGGTGAGAAGGCCTAGAAGCAACAAAGCCCCAGCAGCAACAAGCACATCCAATGCTCTGATCTTAGTTTCTAACTATATTCTCCAATAAAGGGAACTGAGGCTCCCTGTAGAAATGGCTGATTCTATGGACTGGGGCAGGAAATACGCAAGATAAACCTGGAGCATCTGTACTACCAGTAATTAAGTGTTAAAAAAAAATCCCACAGTGATGCGGTCTGTCAAAGGGACATAGGAGACAACTGAAGGAGCTCTCAATGACCAAAGCTCAAACAATTTTAGCAAAATAATAACAATAATAATAAAGTAGTATTGTAATATAACTCAAAGTATAGCATAAACATCCATGGGTCATACTGATATAAGTAAATGACTGAATAAATAAATAAATGGGAAGAACAGACAAACATCCTGTCCAGATGAATTCAAATTAATCTTTGTAGATACTCTGCTCTGAAGGAGGTGGAGCATAGCTCCACATTCCTTAAGTGTGGGCTGCACATAGTGACTTCTTTCCAGAGTACAGAATGGAAAGGAGGCAAAAAGAGAAACTTGACAATGAAGAAAACCTGGCAGACACTACCTCAACCAGGTGATTAAAGTTAACATCAACAATGATAAGTCATATTGATAATATGTACTCTCAATATGATATGATGAAAATGGCACCTTACCTCAGTGGTCTTCCTCCCAAAATCACATAACACAATCATATCAAAAACACATCAGTCAATCCCAATTAGGGACAGTCTACAAAATACCTGACCAGTACTCTCCCAAACTGTCAAGGTCAACAAGAACAAGGAAAGTCTCAGAAACTGTCACAGCCAAGAGAAGCCTAAGGAGACATAACAACTAAATGTAATGTGGTATCCTGGAGGGGATCCTGGAACAGAAAATGGGCATTACATTATAACTCAGGAAATCTGAATGAAGTATGGACCTTAGTTAATAATAACGTATAAATATCAGTTCACTGATTTTAACAAATCTACCGTACTGCTCTAAGATGTATTGGTAGTTTCTTAGGGCTACTGTAGCAAATACAATTCGGTGGCTTAAAACAACAGAAATTTATTCTCTCAGAGTTCTGGAAACAAGAAGTCCATCAAGGTGTCAACAGGGCCATGCTCCCTCTGAATGCTATAGAGAATTCTCCTGTGCCTCTTCCTAGCTTCTAGTGGTTGCTGGCAACCCTTGGCATTCCTTGGCTTGCAGAGGCATCATTCCAATTTGCTTCCATCAGCTCAAGGCGTTCTTCCCTGTGTGTCTGTGTGCTCACAGAGCATTCTCTTCTTATAAGGACACCAGTTATATTGGATTTAGGGCTTACCCTTGGGTTTAGGGCTAACCCTAAATCCAAGGTGATCTCATTCCAAGATTCTTAATTACATCTGTAAAGACCCTATTTCCAAATAAGGTCACATTCACAGGTACCATGGGTTAGGACTTGGATATATCTTTTGGGGGCCACTATTAACCCACCATTATCATGTTAATAATAGGAGAAACAGAGTGTGGGAAATCTCCACACTGTCTTTGTAATTTTTCTGGAAGTCTAAGACTATTCTAAAAAATAAAGTCTACTATCAATAAAATAATAATAATAAAACAAACAGTAAAAGAAAAATAATTTTAAAAAATAGCTGGAAGTGAAAAACTTAATCAGGCATTCATGACAAGATTTCTAGAAAATGTGGCAAGATTTTTTAAAATAATAGCTATCTGAATCCATGGTATTATTGGTAATTGTGTTTTCCTTAACTTTCATTGACTTTGAATAATATTTAATTGGACCAAGCACTTTCCCCAACAAGATTTGTCTTTCACCAGAAAAAAATGAGCACAGATGATTTTAAAGCATCAACTTATAAGCATTACTCTAACATTAACTATGAAACCTTAAGAGGGACCATCTCCTGGAGCATGGTTGCTATACAGACTTCTGACAGTAATATGCAAAGACCCAAACACAGTAAATAAAGATTCACAATTATAAGTTGATACTGAGTCTTCAGCACTTTTATTTCTAGTCAACTATTCTTTGATCACATTTCCTCTCTACCAACAGAGTATTTATTTAGAGAAAGGTAGATTTTGCAGTTGGCACGTTAATTTGTCCACCACAGAAATTCAAAATTGTTTCCATCTCACTCATCCTCTATTTGGTGGGCACACTGCATCACTTTATGCTGTATAGACCTAGAGCCAGGAATTCCTTGACAACAGATGAATAAACTCTTCCAAAATCAGCTGACAATTCTTTTTCCAAACATCACCTAGAAATTAAGATTTCAGATATTCAAATGATATGTCACATACAATATGGTAAATCTTCCCTTGTAGTAGGTAGACTTTCAGCAGCTTAAGCATCCAGAATACAATTATTCCCCTAGAAGAAGGCAGAATACAAGCCTCTAAGTGGGAAGAGAGGAAAATCTATCACTAAACAGCACGATTTTGCTCTCAAGGAAAAACACAGACGCACTTTCAGGAGAGAATGTGTCAAATTAAACTAGCAAAGAAACACTCATCATGGTAAACTGGTTTCCCCAGCAATGCTCAGAACTTTCTAAGAGGAAATGAGGAAAATGGTTAAAAACAGTCAGGTTGGTGGCTGCTAGAACTTAACAGGAGGGTAAAGATTGCACTAACTATAAAGCAAGCTAGGTTAATTTAGTAAAACAGCACCTGCACAGCCCCTAAGGTTACTACATATGTTACAATGTAGTACAATTGTCCAATACAATAACTCATGTTCACACTGAAGACTCAATGTCAGAATATTATATTCAGTAAGGGAGAGAGACATGCAAATTAGCTTCAGGGGTAAGTTGAGCTTCATATAAATGAAATATAAGGACGAACAACAGTTTCTAAAATGTGGTCTGAGCTCTGGAGAGCCTCAAGACCTTTCAGGGGTCTTTTCAAGACCTTTCCACACTAAAAACACAAAGAGGTCATTTGCCTTTTTCACTGTGTTGAAATTTGCACTTTGTTTAAAAAAAAAAAAAGAGTAAAATTGGTGGACCTTAGTGTGAATTAAGGCAGCAGGATCTTAAAAATACCCCCACAAAGCAGGAAAAAAATGTTCATTTTATTAAATCTCAACTTTTAAGTGAATATCTTTTTAATATTCAGTGTAACAAAATGATAAGTACACATGAAGTTCTTCTGTGGCCATAGTGCAGTAGGATGGTGGTTTTGAGGAAAAACATGTGTGCTATTGTTTGAGTTCTGAACTGAACTAGCTACCATTTTTACTTGAGAGGACAAATATCAAACTACCTTTATTCAGACTTCGGTTTGTGGTAAGCATTTTCTTGAAAATGAGAAAATCAGTCATTTCAAATAAAATAATTGAGAGTATTCGTGTCAAGAGAAAAAATTTAAGCTTTTAGCAAAAATTAGAATTTTGGAAAAATTGTGTCCCTCACCATGAGCTTGCCAGGTTCCCAGTGCTAAAAGACTTTTCTGATAATATTAAAATTGAGATGTTTTGACATTATATATTAGTGGAATGTGTCAACATTTGAAGATCTACATAACTTGATGAATAGTACTTTCTAAATGACCAATGCAAAATGTTACAAAATCATGCATGGGTAAAAAAGCCATTCAAAGTACAAAATGAGGCAATAGATTTTCATGTAATAAGGTATAAAAAAGTCATTGACATGGTTTCAGATTTCAATTGCAACAAACTTTTTTACCTGTACAAATTATCATTTAATACATTTTCTTTTCAGCTAAGTTTAATTTTTTCTTTTGGTACTGGTCCAACAACCACAATTCTTGTATTAAACTTTTAACTTTGAGATAATTATAGATTCACAGACAGTTTTAAGAAATAATACAGAGAGACCCTAATCTATCCTTTACTCAGTTTACCTAAAAGGTAACATCTTGCAAAACTGTAGTACAGAATAACAAAATATTGACATTCATATAGTTAAGATGCAGAACATTTCCATCACTGTAAGTGATCCCTCATATTGTCCTGTATAGACACACTCCACCCATTCCCACCCACCCTCATTCTGAAACCCTGAAAACCACTAATCTGTTCTCCATTTCTGTAATTTTGTCATTTCATGAATGTTATATAGTAAAATCAGCCAGTGTGTAGTGTTTTGGAATTGGTTTTTACCAGCATAATTCTCTGAAGACTTACCCTTATAGGGTTTATGTATTCATTCTGCAACATGCTTAATAGTAGTTGCATGTTTATTTTGGTTTTTTACCTGCCAAACAATTTTTCAGGGTTCTGAGAAAGGAGTTTTGTCAATTAAGCATTCACTTTCCTCAACATTATAGAGCTATTCAAAGTATTTATTTCATATTGAGTGAGTTGTGGTAGTTTGTGTTTTTTGAGGAACTGCTCTGTTTTGTCTAAGTTGTCAAATTTATGTGTGTAGAGTTGTTTATAGTATTCCCTTATTATTATTTTGATGTCTGGAGGGTCTGCAGTGATATCTCCTGTTTCACTTCTAATATTGGTAATTTGTGTATTTTTTGGTTTTTCCGTATCAGTCTTGCTAGAGGTCAATTTTTTCTAAGAACTACCTCTTTGTTTCATGGATTTTCTCTATTGTTTTTATGTTTTCAACCGTATTGATTTCTGCTCTTCATTATTCCTTCCCACTGCTTGCTTTGGGTTTATTTTGCTCTTCTTTTTCTAGGTTCTTGAGGTGGGAGCTTAAATTATTGATTTGAGACTTTCTCTTTTTTACTATAAGCATTTAGTGCTATAATTTTCCCTCTCGGCACTGCATTATCTGTGTTCCACAAATTTTGATGTGTTGTATTTTCATTTTAATTCAGTTCAATTGATTTTCAATGTATTTTTTAAATCCCTTGAGACTCCCTGGATTAACCCATGGATTACTTATACCTGTATTGCTTAGATTCCAACAGTTTGGAGATTTTTCTCTGACCTTTGTTATTGATCTCTAGTTTGATTTTATTATGGATTTGTTTTATCTTGGTATATGCCCTGCAGGAACATGAAAAGAATATGTATTCTGCTCTTGTTGGGTGTAATATTCTGTACATTTCAATTAGATCCTGTTGGTTGATGGAGTTATTGATTTTTCTCTATCCTTGCTGATTTTCTAAGTGTTCTACCAACTGTTTAGAGAGGGGTGTTGAAGTCTCCAAGTATAATTGTGGAATGGCCTATTTGTCCTTTTAGTTCTACCAGTTTTTGCTTCACATATTTTGCAGCTGTTTTGTGCACACACTCTTTAAGACTACTATGTCTTCCTGGCGGATTGACCTTTTTATCATAATATAATGCCTCTCTCTGTCTCTGATAACTTTCTTTGCTGGGAAGTCTACTTTATCTGATATTAATATAGCCACTCCTGCCTTTCTTTGATTACTGTTTGCACGACTTATCTTTTTTTACCCTTTTACTTTCAACTTCTCTAAGTCATTATATTTGAAGTCAGTTTCTTGTGGACACTAAATAGTTGGTCATGTCTTTTAACCCACTCTGCAAGCTCTGTAACTTAACTGGTGTATTTAGACCATATATATATATTTTTTTTATATCTTTATTGGAGTATAATTGCTTTACAATGTTGTGTCAGTTTCTGCTGTATAACAAAGTGAATCAGCTATACGTATACATATATCCCCATATCCCCTCCCTCTTGAGCCTCCCTCCCACCTTCCCTATCCCACCCCTCTAGGTGGTCACAAAGCACTGAGTTGATCTCCCTGGGCTATGCTAAGCGCTGAGTTGATCTCCCTGTGCTATCTCCCCATGCTATGATCTCCCTAGCTATCTATTTTACGTTTGGTAGTGTATATATGTCAATGCTACTCTCTCACTTCGTCCCAGCTTCCCCTTCCCCCCAACACGGTGTCCTCAAGTCCATTCTATACGTCTGCATCTTTGTTCCTGTCCTACCCCTAGGTTCAGTACCATTTTTTTTTTTTAGATTCCATATATATGTATTAGTGTACGGTATTTGTTTTTCTCTTTCTGACTTACTTCATTCTGTATGACAGACTCTAAGTCCATCCACCTCACTACAAATGGCTCAATTTCATTTCTTTTTATGGCCGAGTAATATTCCATTGTATATATGTGCCACATCTTCTTTTTCCATTGATCTGTTGATGGACACTTAGGTTGCTTCCATGTCCTGGCTATTGTAAACAGTACTGCAATGAACATTGTGGTACATGTCTCTTTTTGAATTATGGTTTCCTCAGGGTATATGCCCAGTAGTGGAATTGCTGGGTCATACGGTAGTTCTTTTTTTAGTTTTTTAAGGAACGTCCATACTGTTCTCCATAGTGGCTGATGTATTTAAGTTAGGGATTTTGTCTGCCATTTCATTTTTGTTTTCTCCTTGTTCTCTCTGGTTTCTTTTGTTCCTCTGTTTTCTTTTTCCTGCTTTCCTGTTACATGGACATATTTTAGAATTCCACTTTTATTTATCTATGGTATTTTTGCGTATATATTTCTTTGTATAGCTTTTTAGTTTTGCTCTAGGTATTACATTATATAAACATAATAAACATAACTTATCAAAGTCTACTGATGTCTCCAATTTACCAGTTCAAGTGGTGTCTAGAAACCTTACCTCCCTTTATGTCTCTTTACTCTTCTCCATTTATAATACAGTTGTCTTAAACATTTCCTCTATATACATTTAACAGTATAATTTTTTTTCAACTGACAGACATAATTTAGAAAACTCAAAAGGAGAAGGAAACTCTATTGCATTTACCTGTGTTTTTGTTTTACATGTTTTTGTTCCTTTTAGATATTCCGAGATTTTTTCTTTCATCATTTTTTTTTCCTGTTTAGAGAACATCTTCTAGCCTTTCTTGTAGTGTAAGTCTGCTGGGTGACAAATTCTCTTAGTTTCCTTTCATCTGAAAATGTCTTGATTCCCTTTCATCCCCGAAGGATATCTTCTCTGGATATAGGACTCAGGGCTTACAGTTCTTTCCTTTCAGCATCTGAAAAATGTTCCACCACTTACTTCTGGCCTCCATGGTTTCTGATGAGAAATCCACTGCCATTAAAATTGTTTTTCTCCTGTAGGTAACACATTACTTCTCTCTTGATGCTTTCAAGATTTTTTTCTTTGTTATTAGTTTTCATAAGTTTCACTAGTAAGTAACTTGGTACAGATTTCTTTGGATTTTTCTTACTTGGAGTTTGCTCAGCTTCCTGAATATGTAGGTTTAAGTCTTTTGCTAAATTGGGGAAGTTTCCAGTCATTATTTCTTCCTATACGTTTTCAGTCACCCCTCTTCCTCTTCTCCTTCCAGGACTGTGATAACACAAATGCTAGATCTTTTGTTTTACTCCCACAAGTCCCTGAGGGTCTGTTAATTTTTTTTTCAGTCTGTTTCTCTTTGTTGCTCAAACTGGATAAATTCTATTGTTTTATCTTCAAGTTCACTTCCTGTTTCATCCATGCTACTTTTGAGCCCACCTGCTGAGCATTTTATTTTAGTTACTATATTTTTTCAATTCTAAAATGTCTTCAATTTCTTTACTATGTATCTTCAATGTCTATACTAAGACTTTCTATTTCTTTTCTGAATCTTTCCATTTTTTTTAAATTTGTTTCAGGTGTGTTCATAATTATCGCTGAAGCATTTTTAGGATGGTAGCTTTAAAATCATTGTCAGATAATTCTAACATCTCTGTTATCTAAGTGATAGCATCTATTGATTATCCTCTTACGTTCAGTTTGAGACTTTCCTGGTTCTTGGTATGATTAGTGATTTTCAGTTGAAATTTGGATATTTGGGGTATTTTGCTCTGAGGCTCTGGATCTTATTTAAACCTTCTGTTTTAACTGACACTCTGCTAGGCTTCCTCTGGTACCACCACAGTGGGGAGGGAGAGGAGTGGCTCATTACTACTAGGTGGGGATGCAAGTCCAGGATCCCCAAGTGGTCTCAACTAACACAGTAAGAGGGAAAACCTCATTACCACTTTATTAAGCTGAAAGTTCCAGCCCCAAACAGCCTTCATTGATACCACCCTGGCAGGGGTATTATAGTGCCTTCTTATACTCTGGGCAAGAGCAAAAAGTCTAGTGTTCCTTCTAGGCCTCTGCTGGCAGAGGTGAGGAAAGGACCAGGGCCACCATTTTTTCTGTGGTGTTTGGCTAGGGTAGAGTAGTTATTGTCGAAAAGTTTTGTCTTGCTAGGCTGTCCCTTTCCTGGTTCTTTGGCTAGAGGGAGTAGGCTTTTGTTTGGACTTTTTTTTTTTCTTCTGTCTTTACCTAGTTTTTTTTCTAGGTTACCAATGTTTTCAACTCTAAGTCTAGAATATGTGAAGCAAAAAAGATAACCCAAGGAACTAACTTGCCACTGTGCCATTTGTTGGGTCCCAAAGTTCCTAGTTAGTGCCTTAGTCTCTCCACCTTTTAGATCTGTCCTGTTTGTAACACGCAGGTTTCTACCTGTACTTAGCAGGAGGAATAGGAAAAAGTACTTCTACTGCATCATCCCCAGAAGTGGAAGTCTCACAACTAAGTTTCAAGAAACTACCACTTGTAAAGTTTGGGTATATTATTAAAGGAGAATATCCATAATTATGTTAAAAGTCTATTAAAATAATCTCTTCCTTTCCAACTATATATCTTCATGAAGCCAGAATTTTCCTCATATATTTCAACCAAAACAACCTACCACAAAATTGAATGCAGAAGCAAACGTAAGAACCCAGCTATCGTCTATTAAGCCAGACATTAAAGAGATTTGCAAAAAAAAAATACAATCCTAGTTTTACACTACTTTTCTGTTTTAAAAAATATAACTATTTTTCATAAAAATACATTATGTTAACATATATGACTTTATTACTGTTATTTTTAATTTTAAAAAATAAACATTTAAGCATTTTCCCAGTTTTAATTTCCAACACTGTAAATGTCAATAGATATAACCCACATAAATAATTATTGAAGTCCTCAAAAATTTTTAAGAGTATAAAAAGGGTCCTGAAACCAAAAAGTCTGACAGCTTGTAAGATAGAGAAAACTAATATTAAAGGAACTTCTTACTTCCTCTCCCAAGAGCTGTAGGTGTGGTTTGTGAGCACTCCGTCCAGTTCCTGGTGCCAATTCAGGTGGTATCCCTGGTCTTGTTGGAAGGACGGCAACATATTCTTGATTGTCACCCATAACAGGAATTCCTTGCAGTATTCTACAGGGTTTTTAATAACAACAAAAAATTGTTCTTTAAGTCATTGATAAGTCAAAGGGTGTTTTCTCTCATTTTATATCTCTGCCGAAATAAATGTTTGATATCTGTACTAAATAGATATTGTGCAGAAGTCAGATAATCCAAAATGGGAAATAATTCAACAATAATTGTTTGCTTCTGAATGCATTTTAGTAGTAATCTTTTGGTGGTTTTGTTTTATAATATTGGAATAATAAATTCACTCTATGAAAGCCTCATGATAAGAGAGGTAAAAAGTTCTCTGCCTTCTGATCCCTAACCTGCTCCTCACTCCAAGTCACAGGAAACGGTTTCATTTCTTAGACTGAGGCAAAGCATCAGCCTAAGCATAACTGCCTTCTCACATTAAGGTTTTCCCTTCCTGATTCATATCTTGCCAAGATGAACAGAAAACTGTTACGGCATTAGGTCTTTATTTCTAGGCTACAAACTACATATACATAAGAATATACACAGGAGGTTTAAAACTTATCAACAGGGGGCTTCCCTGGTGGCGCAGTGGTTGAGAGTCCGCCTGCCAATGCAGGGGACACAGGTTCGTGTCCCGGTCCGGGAAGATCCCACATGCCGCGGGGCGGCTGGGCCCGTGAGCCATGGCCGCTGAGCCTGCACGTCCAGAGCCTGTACTCCACAACGGGAGAGGCCACAACAGTGAGAGGCCCACGTACCACAAAAAACAAAACAAAAAAACTTATCAACAAAAACCTAAATTAAACCAAGAGATGAGGTAAATCAAAATCTGAAGGCAAAATGTGTCATTAATGGCTGACTTACAGACTCCTTGAAAATACATTAGCTTTTGTATTGCAGCACTTACTGTAAAAGAAATATAAAATGAGTATAAAGTAGACCTACACAGACTATAGCTATATTTCAATTTCGCTTGGAAGTAGAGCCACTGTTCCCTCTAACTTTTTGTTATACCATTATATGAATAGACAATCAGTTTATGAGCCACCAAATGTGAAGACAAAGCACACACATATCAAACTGACTACTTAACGATATGCTGAAATCCTTAGATTCCATCAAACCACCTCTTAAAAATCAGGCCCACCCAAAGCTAGGCTGGAGAAGACAGGGCTTTGCCAAAGTAGGTTCACAGGGAAGAGCTTCCTATCTCATCCAGTCAAATATTTGAATTCAAAGAGAAGATAAAGCTCAACTCCTAGCACAGTGGACATAACAGACTGCCATTCGACATCCAGTCCTCCCTCCAATACACTTTCCCCAACTGCTGAGGATGGGGAGGTGAAGACCCTCCTGCAGCCAGTGTCCTGGATGTGTTTTAGGATCTACTAACCACGTGCACTCACATATAATTTGGAACGAAGAAGGTTCTGATGTTCCTGCTGGCAAGCAGTCATGGTGACGTTGAGTTCTTCTGTGACAGGGTTCCAGTTACTTCTTTTGTGGGTAGGCTTTTTTGCCAGTGAGCATTCAAACAGACACAGCAAGGCTCCAGAGTCAAAAGCTGTGACACTAGAGGCCACACGATCCCTGAATTTCAGCTAAGGTGGTTTGTTGCCAATGTTGGCCTCCAGATTTCCCGCCTTCCTGACTGTGCCAGAAGGAGCAGCAGCTTTGGCAGCCAGTTAAACGTGCTGTATGAGTCATCTCTGGAAAACCCTCCCTGCCTAGAGCCCATTCTTCCAATCTTTCCATTGATTTTAAAAGCATCACATTCCCATTATTATAGATCCCTTTATGCTTAAAATAGCTCAAACTATTTCTGTTTTCTGCAACTGAATTCTGACTGATATATCCAGGAAAAACAAAAGAGCAGGGTATTCTATTGTCTAGAATAATGAGCGAGAGAATACATATATCAAGATCAAGGAGGAGAGGGGTGACTTAAGAAGCTATCTTGAGGCACTACTATATTTTTATCTGTTCATAAGCCAAAAACAAAGTAGTCAGAGTCATTCACATATTATTGTCTTTTCACATCCCAAATGTGCATCAAAGAAATAGAAATTCTATTTGGTTGGAAGGAAAGTGAAAGAAGTCACTGGCCATTTTAGAGTGCATAGCTCTGGTAGACATAAACTGGGGTCCTTAGTGGAAAGGCTACCCAAGGTTAGCAACTGTTCCTGTCTGACAAAGATGAATCACTTGCTTTGAAATTTTTGTCCAGATTTTCCCTGCTTCCTTCTTTATTTACAGAGAAAAGAACCAATCCTTTTTAGAGATCTCCCCTTTGGAGACCACCACCACCTCAGTGGTTCAGAATGAAAATCTCTTCATCTCCAACCTCTCCCTCACCCCCGACAGTAATCACTTGTCCTGATCCTTCTCCCTCCAGTGTTTCTCCATCCTGTTGCATTTCCTCTCAGCTAAGTCCTATGATAACATCTTTGCTGTCCCTCACCTCCAGACTTTCCCACCTCCAATCCATGTTACAGATCCCTGACAGAGTTCTCATCAGCTACCCCCTTCCAAATACTTTAGTGACTACACACACAGGGTAAAACCCAAGCTCCTAAGCCTGGCCATCAGGGTCTTCCACAGTCTGGGAACCATCTACCTTACCAATCCTACTTCCCTCCCCAACACCTGGCCCAACCTATATTCACTGCACAAAAGATGCTCTAGGTGCTGAGATTACTATAGGTGCAATAGGGGAGACAGGCAAACCGAACTACAATGCAGTGTGGCTATGAAAGTGTTGAAAATAAGACTTTTAGACCTCAACTGTTCCACGAAGCCTTTACAAATGTCCCTCTGCCCAGCCAAAATTCATCTTTGCCTCCCTAGTTTCTCTGGTGCATTTGATCTGCAAGTTCATTATAGAATATATTACATTTTATTCTGTATATTTTTTATAGTAGATTACAGGCTGGTTGGGGTGGGAGAGGCGTGATTCTTATTCATTTTCTGTCTCCCTTGAATGTGAATATAGTAGATACTGAATATGTATTGTTTAACACTGTGCCTGAAAAATCCCACAGCCAAAGTTAGCCCAGACCCTGTCCTGAGAAACTAGATTCATGGGTTAGTAAGATGTACTGCACTGCTTCTCAAAGTGTGTTTCCTAACCAGCATCATTAGTATCACATAGGAACTTGCTAGAAATAAAAATTCTTGAGCCCCATCACACTTAACGAATCAGAAGCTCTGGGGAGGAACCCAGCCTTCTGTGTTTTAACCAGCCTTACCGTTAATTCTGATGCACAATGAAGTTTGAGAACCACTGATGTACTGCAATCTTTTCTAAAACAGCCTGATCATAAGAATATCCTGGGACACTTATCAAATCTATAGCTTCCCAGATATCTCCTCTGGAGATTTTAGTTCAGTTGGTTTGGGATAAAGCCTAAGACCTGATACACTTAAACAACCCAGATGGCCCTTATACTCAGGGGAAGCCTACAAAGCACTGCTATAGTGAGAAGAGCTAGCCTTTGGAATGAGGTTAAAAACCAGGATTTTAGCCTTAGTTTGGCCGCTTGATGTGCTGTGTTGGATAAGTCACTTTTCCTTCTCAAGTCTCAGCTTCCTCATCTATGAATAGCAACAGCAATGGGATCTTTCAGGGTCTAACGCTTAGAAATAATATATGTGAAGAGTTTGCACAAATTACAAAAAACACCAGTAAGTGGTTGATATTACAATCATTTTTGTTATTATGACTGAAGAGACTGAATGAAGTTAACAAGCCCATCTCTCTCAGAGTGAGTTAAGCCGCCTTCCCAGTCAACACTGGTCTCCCATGGGGCCAGAGATATAAAATGTTCTTCTTATTATAGGTTGTGTCAAAGAAGTTTGGAGAACATTTGCTCCAGGCTGTGAGCACTCTTAAAAATCTCCGCCCACATCTTTTATGAGTTACACAAATGTGACTGTGGTTACACATCCTGTGAAGCATAGGGAAGGGTTCTCCCTCCTGCAACCCTCTCCCCTCCCTGGTGTGACTCTAACAGAGAAGTTCCCCCATCACATCTTCCCTATCCCTTCCTTAGAAAATGTACTGTGCTCCTTGGGGTACTAAACCTGAGGGAGCCTTGGCAGGATAAAGCTCACAGTCACTTTTACGCAACTCAGAAAAGATGTGTTCAGGGATATTTTAAGAGTGTTCAGGGACTTCCCTTGTGGTCCAGTGGTTAAGAATCCGTCTTGCAATGCAGGGGATGCTGGTTTGATCCCTGGTCAGGAAACTAAGATCCCACATGCCGTGGGGCAACTAAGCCCCCGTGCACCACAACTAGAGAGCCCGCAGGCCGCAAACAATAAGCCCGCATGCTCTGGAGCCCTCACGCCACAACTAGAGAGAAGCCCGCACACCACAACAAAGAGCCGGCGTGCTGCAACGAAAGATCCCTCATGCTGCAGCTAAGACCCAATGCAGCCAATAAATAAATATAAAAAAAAAAATTTTAAGTGTTCATGTAAAAAGCTTTGCCAAAGTAATACTTACATGCAATATTCTATCCCAGACATCATTTCTTTAAGGGACTCATAGCAAGCCATTACATTGCACAATCCACTTATTGGGTCACAACTGACAATTTAGAAAACAGTAACTTAAAAGCATGTTGTTTGAAAAGCAAACTCCTAGGTCTAGAAAAGACTTTAGTAGGAGTTCATCTTCTTGAAGATGCTAATCTACAAATAATTTTTTTAGTAAAGTCTTTAAAATCTACAGAAGTAATGAATACTTTCAATACTTTAAAAAATTCAGGGAATACAGTCTTAATAAATAATAAATCTAAGAAGGATAAGAGTGCAATTATACAGAATTTTTTTTTTTTACAAAATACGAATAGAGAGGGGGTAATTTTATTTTTAATCATTGTAACTTCATTGCTACATGCAAACAGTGACATCTGGTGGAATGACATTGCTTTGCTAAAAAAAAGTATTCCAACTTTCAGATATTGGCAGTTATGAAATCAGACAAATTTCCAAATAATTCTTTTTTTTTGGTGTTTCCATATAAAACAAAAATACACTAGTCCAATATCTTATCAAATATTGATAGTACATACTAATATAAATTTGTCATCCCAATTTGTATTTTTAAAGTATGCTTAAGGCTTACTTAGGTATAGGGGCTATTTGTTGAAAATGAATATAAAAATAATCTAATTGAGGTTACCGTTGATTCTAGTCCTAATTCTGCCAAAACTGATGTGAGGTGCAAAGTTTTGCCTCTGTTTCTTCATAATATGAGATGGTTAGGCTAGGGGAAGGCTAAGATCTCTTACAGCTCTGATATATGTGCTTCTGTCACACATATCACCAGCTAGACCTCAAACAGGGATTAAGTCCTATACTTTTTGGTATCATTGTCAGGATCATACAGCAAGGAACAAGGCCAAGTAAGGGGTGGGAGTGTGCTGGGGCTAGGATTAGACCTGACCATTAAGGAATGGCAGACAATGCAGGAAATAGGGACAGTGGGAGAAAGTCAGTCCCAGATACCCACAGTGGAAGGAGATGTGAAGCAGAAGAGAGAACACACTATTCCAAAGACAGAGCTACAGAACATGGGTGGTGGTGCACTGCAAGCAGCGTCAGAAAGGGCTAACACGGAATGGTGGCACATTCTAGTGGGGAGCAACCAGTGACAGGGAATACAAATAAAGGCAGTAGTCAGTGAGAGCTTTTAATAATTAAGTAATTGATGTCAGGACAGTCTCCCTCAGTTTGCAAGGCCCCAGCCCTGGCCCAGGATTCAGAAACAGGATTTCAGTTCCTAAGAGGGAACAAACAATACAAGATAAAACCCTCATCCTAATAAGCAGAAACCTTGCTTCCAAAATTGGGTCACAATAGACGAAATACAAAACATCAACGGTGAGTAAAATATGATTCTTCCTAGTTTATGTCAGCATTGGTTCTGAAAACAAGATGAGAATGAGTATTTGGAATGAAACATAAAGAGAAAAAAATAAGAGGCACTTTCACAAGTTCACAAAACAGTGGGATATAATGGAAATCACATTTAGAAACAGAGAGACCTGGGTCTGAATTCCAGCTTTTACCAGCTATATAAATATGAACTAGTCAACCTCTGAACCACATTTTCTTCATTTGGGAAATAGAATGATTTTATCTATTAGATAGAGTTGTTGTTAATACTAGATTATGCAATAAATACACAACAATATATTTTCTATTAGATAATTTTCTGCTTTCCTATTCAAATATTGCTATTTGGGAGGGGAGCCAGATAAAATCTTTCTAATAGAAGCTCATTTTATATAGTTGATTTGTAAACTATAAATAGTAAAGATAATAAGTCAAAATAATTACCTGTATGTCTGGCCTTCAGTTTTAACATAAAAATCTCAAAGGATTATAACCTGTCAAAACAACATCTTTAATGTCATTTTTGTAAAATGTATGTATATGTAATATATGTACATGCACAGGAAAAAAACCTAGAATAATCTTTAGCATAGTAATATAAACCTGCATCTCCTGGTTCTCCTACTTAAGATCTAAAAGTAATACTCTAATGCTTCCAAAATGAACAATCAAGAATTGCCAGGTAGGCAAGCCTCACCCCTCTTGGAAGATTTGCTTCTCTCCCTGCTCAGAGGCACACCGGAACAGTGCCTTGCCCCAGGGGTCATCTAAGAGGCCAAAGGCTTACCTGCAGCGAAGTGGCCTTCTGGAGGTGAACCTGGGACCCCAATCTGACATCTGCCAAGGGCATTTTCCTGGCTTGTTCAGCACTTCAGACAGGTCACTGCAAAAAGAATCCCTGAGAATTGCTGGACAACCTACTTGATCAAATAGCACTTCCAATACTTGCAGTTGCTCATGAGCCATGTGACTGACAGGGTCTTGGTGCTCCGGCCGGGTGTCAGGCCTGAGCCACTGAGGTGGGAGAGCCGACATTGAGGACATTGCTCCACCAGAGACCTCCTGGCTCCATGTAATGTCAAACAGTAAAAGCTCTCCCAGAGTTCTCCATCTCAATACTAAGACCCAGCTCCACTCAATGACCAGCAAGTGACAGTGCTGGACACCCCATGCCAAACAACTAGCAAGACAGGAACACAACCCCACCCACTAGCAGAGAGGCTGCCTAAAATCTTAACTTCACAGACACCCCAAAACACACCACTGGATGCAGTCCTGCCCACCAGAAAGACTAGATCCAGCCTCATCCACCAGAACATAGGCACCAGGCCCCTCCACCAGGAGGCCTACTGAACCAACCTTGCCAACTGGGGGCAGACACCAAAAACAACGGGAAATACAAACCTGAAGCCTGCAAAAAGGAGACCCCAAACACAGTAAGTTAAGCAAAATAAGAAGACAGAGAAATACACAGCAGATGAAGGAGCAAGGTAAAAACCCACCAGACCAAACAAATGAAGAGGAAATAGGCAGTCTACCTGAAAAAGAATTCAGAGTAATGATAGTAAAGATGATCCAAAATCTTGGAAATAGAATGGAGAAGATACAAGAAATGTTTAACAAGGACCTAGAAGAAATAAAGAGCCAACAAACAATGATGAACACCACGATAAGTGAAATTTTAAATTCTCTAGAAGGAATCAATAGCAGAATAACTGAGGCAGAAGAACAGATAAGTGACCTGGAAGACAAAATAGTGTAAATAACTACCACAGAGCAGAATAAAGAAAAAAGAATGAAAAGAATTGAAGACAGTCTCAGAGACCTCTGGGACAACATTAAACGCACCAACATGTGAATTATAGGGGTCTCAGAAGAAGAAGAGAAAAAGAAAGGGACTGAGAAAATATTTGAAAAGATTATAGTTGAAAACTTCCCTAATATGGGGAAGGAAAGAGTCAATCAAGTCCAGGAAGCGCAGAGTCCCATACAGGATAAATCCAAGGAGAAACACACCAAGACACAGATTAATCAAACTATCAAAAACTAAATACAAAGAAAAAATATTAAAAGCAGGAAGGGAAAAGGAACAAATAATATACAAGAGAAGCCACATTGGGTTAACAGCTGATCTTTCAGCACAAACTCTGCAAGCCAGAAGGGAGTGGCAGGACATATTTAAAGTTATGAAGGGGAAAAACCTACAACCAAGATTACTCTACCCAGCAAGGATCTGATTTAGATTCGACGGAGAAATTAAAATCTTTACAGACAAGCAAAAGCTAAGAGAACTCAGCACCACCAAACCAGCGTTACAACAAATTCTAAAGGAACTTCTCTAGGCAGGAAAGCCAAGAGAAGGATAAGACCTAAAAAAACAAACCCAAAACAATTAAGAAAATGGTAATAAGAACATACATATCGATAACTACCTTAAATGTAAATGGATTAAATGCTCCAACCAAAAGACACAGACTGGCTGAATGGATACAAAAACAAGGCCTGTATATATGCTGTCTACAAGAGACCCATTTCAGATCTAGGGACACATACAGACTGAAAGTGAGGGGATGGAAAAAGATATTCCATGCAAACGGAAATCAAAAGAAAGCTGGAGTAGCAATTCTCATATCAGATGAAATAGACTTTTAAAAAAAGACTATTACAAGAGACAAAGAAGGACACTACATAATGATCAAGGGATCAATCCAAGAAGATATAATGATTGTAAATATTTATGCACCCAACATAACAGCACCTCAATACATAAGGTAAATGCTAACAGCCATAAAAGGGGAAATCGACAGTAACACAATCATAGTAGGGGACTTTAACACCTCACTTTCACCAATGGACAGATCATCCAAAACGAAAATAAATAAGGGAACACAAGCTTTAAATGATACATTAAACAAGATGGACTTAATTGCTATTTACAGAACTTTCCATCCAAACACAACAGAATACACTTTCTTCTCAAGTGCTCATGGAACATTCTCCAGGATAGATCACATCTTGGGTCACAAATAAAGCCTTGGTAAATTTAAGAAAATTGAAATCATATCAAGTATCTTTTCTGACCATAACGCTATGAGACTAGATATCAATTACAGGAAAAACATCTGTAAAAAATAAAAACACATGGAGGCTAAACAATACACAACTAAACAACCAAAAGATCACTGAAGAAATCAAAGAGGATGTCAAAAAATACCTAGAAAAAAATGACAATGAAAACACGACGACCCAAAACCTATGGGCTGCAGCAAAAGCAGTTCCAAGCAGTTCCATAAAAATCTCAAATAAACAACATAACCTTACACCTAAAGCAATAAGAGAAAGAAGAGCAAAAAATCCCAAAGTTAGCAAAAGGAAAGAAATCATGAAGATCAGATCAGAAATAAATGAAAAAGAAATGAAGGAAACGATAGCAAAGATCAATACAACTAAAAGCTGGTTCTTTGAGAATTGATAAACCATTATCCAGACGCATCACGAAAAGAAGTGAGAAGACTCAAATCAATAGAATTAGAAATGAAAAAGAACAACTGACAATGCAGAAATACAAAGGATCATGAGAGATTACTACAACAACTATACGCCAATAAAATGGACAACCTGGAAGAAATAGACAAATTCTTAGAAAAGCACAACATTCTGAGACTAAACCAGGAAGAAATAGAAAATATAAACAGACCAATCACAAGCACTGAAATTGAAACTGTGATTAAAAATCCTCCAGCAAACAAAAGCCCAGGACCTGATGGCTTCACAGGCGAATTCTATGAAACATTTAGACAAGAGCTAACACCTATCCCTCTAAACTCTTCCAAAACATAGCAGAGGGAGGAACAATCCCAAACTCATTCTACGAGGCCACCATCACCCTGATACCAAAACCAGACAAAGATGTCACAAAGAAAGATAACTACAGGCCAATATCACAGATGCAAAAATCCTCAACAAAACACTAGCAAACAGAATCCAACAGCACATTAAAAGGATCATACACCATGATCAATTGCGATTTATCCCAGGAATGCAAGGATTCTTCAGTATATGCAAATCAATCAATGTGATAAACCATATTAACAAATTGAAGGAGAAAAACCATATGATCGTCTCAATAGATGCAGAAAAAGCTTTCAACAAAATTCAACACCCATTTATGATAAAAGCTCTCCAGAAAGTAGGCATAGAGGGAACTTAACCTCAACAAAATAAAGGCCATATATGACAAAGCCACAGCCAACACTGTTCTCAATGGTGAAAACTGAAACCATTTCCACTAAGGATCAGGAACAAGACAAGGTTGCCCACTCTCACCACTAGTATTCAACATAGTTTTGGAAGTTTCAGCCACAGCAATCAAAGAAGAAAAAGGAATAAAAGGAATCCAAATCGGAAAAGAAGTAAAACTGTCACTGTTTGCAGATGACATGATACTATACATAGAGAATCTTAAAGATGCTACCAGAAAATGACTAGAGCTAATCAATGAATTTGGTAAAGTTGCAGGATACAAAATTAATGCACAGAACTCTCTTGCATTCCTATACACTAGTGATGAAAAATATGAAAGAGAAATTGAGGAAACACTCCCATATACCATTGCAACAAAAGAACAAAGTACCTGGGAATAAACCTACCTAAGGAGACAAAAGACCTGTATGCAGAAAACTATAAGACAATGATGAAAGAAATTAAAGATGATAAAAACAGATGGAGAGATATACCAGGTTCTTGGATTGGAAGAATCAATATTGTGAAAATGACTATACCACCCAAAGTAATCTACAGATTCAAGGCAATCCCTATCAAACTACCAGTCGCATTTTTCACAGAACTAGAACAAAAAAATTCACAATTTCTATGGAAACACAAAAGACCCCACATAGCCAAAACAAACTTGAGAAAGAAAAACGGAGCTGGAGGAATCAGGCTCCCAGACTTCAGACTATACTACAAAGCTACAGTAATCAACACAGTATGTTACTGGCACAAAAACAGAAATATACACCAATGGAACAGGATAGAAAGCCCAGAGATAAACCCACACACATATGGTCACCTTATTTTTTATAAAGGAGGCAAGAATATACAATGGAGAAAATACAGCCTCTTCAATAAGCAGTGCTGAGAAAACAGCTACATGTAAAAGAATGAAATTAGAACACTCCCTAACACCATACACAAAAAGAAACTCAAAACGGATTAAAGACCTAAAAGTAAGTCCAGACACTATAAAACTCTTAGAGGAAAACATAGGAAGAACACTCTGTGACATAAATCACAGCAAGATCCTTTTTGACCCACCTCCTAGAGAAACGGAAATAAAAACAAAAATAAACAAATGAGACCTAATGAACCTTAAAAGCATTTGCACAGCAAAGGATAACATAAACAAGATGAAAAGACAATCCTCAGAATGGGAGAAAATATTTGCAAATGAAGCAACTGACAAAGGATTAATCTCCAAAATATACAAGCAGCTCATGCAGCTCAATATCAAAAAAACAAACAACCCAACCCAAACCAAAAATGGGCAGAAGACCAAAATAGACATTTCTCCAAAGAAGATATACAGATTGCCAACAAACACATGAAAGGATGCTCAACATCATTAATCATTAGAGAAATGCAAATCAAAGCTACAATGAGGTATCACCTCACACTGGTCAGAATGGACATCATCAAAAAATCTACGAACAATAAATGCTGGAGAGGGTGTGGAGAAAACGGAACCCTCCTGCTCTGTTGGTGGGAATGTAAATTGATGCAGCTACTATGGAGAACAGTACAGAGGTTCCTTAAAAAACTAAAAATAGAACTACCATATGACCCAGCAATCCCACTATTGGGCATATACCCTGAGAAAACCATAATTCAAAAAGAGACATGTACCACAATGTTCACTGCAGTACTATTTACAATAGCCAGGACATGGAAGCAACCTAAGTGTCCATCGACAGATGAATGGATAAAGAAGATGTGGCACATAAATATTACTCAGCCATATAAAGAAACGAAATTGAGTTATTTGTAGTAAGGTGGATGGACCTAGAGTCTGTCATACAGAGTGAAGTAAGTCAGAAAGAGAAAAATAAATGACGTATGCTAACGCATATATATGGAATCTAAAAAAAAAAAAAGTTTCTGAAGAACCTAGGGGCAGGACAGGAATAAAGACACAGATATAGAGAATGGACTTGAGGACACAGGGAGGGGGAAGGGGAAGCTGGGACGAAGTGAGAGAGTGGCATGGACATATGTACACTACCAAATGTAAAATAGATAGCTAGTGGGAAGCAGCCACATGGCACAGGGAGTTCAGCTCGGTGCTTTGTGTCCACCTAGATGGGTGGGATAGGGAGGGTGGGAGGGAGACACAAGAGGGAGGAGATATGGGGATATATGTATATGTATAGCTGATTCACTTTGTTACACAGCAGAAACTAACACACAACTGTAAAGCAATTATACTCCAATACAGATGTCAAAAAATAATTAATTTAAAAAAAAAAAAAAAAAAAAAGAATTGCCAGGTAAAGCTGTCTGATATTAACTTTGGGCAGCCAGAAATGGCCTACCTTCATTCAAAGATGAGTACACTGGAAAATCCAATATCAGTTCTATGAAGAGAGTCTGCAAAGCATAGGAAAGAAATATAGTATTCAAAAAGATATATGAAGAACATTCTTTTAGAAGAGTTTTATTATACAAATCAAAAAATATTTTGAAAGGGTCTGCTCTGTGCTGTGAAAATAAATTTTTTTAATGCTATCATGAAACAGGTAAAAGTTCAGATAAAACAAAAGACTTGGATTTTTCTTAAGAGTCTGATAGAATTAAGAACAAATAAGAAAAATGCTATAGTGATAAAAAGTGGTAATTAGAACAAATTTTTAAAATTTACATCTCAGAAAATGAAACCATTGATATAGAACATAGGTTTGAGAGATGAATGTAGGCAAGGAGATGATAAATGTAGGTGACGGGTAGTGAAGATGCAACATATAGCTAATTGATATTCCTGAAGAAATGTACCAAATAAACAGAATGAAAACACTACTTGAAATAAAACACGAAAATGCCCTAAACTGAAGAGCTGTATTTGCATATCAAAAGGGCTTTCCATGTGCCAGGAAAAAGTAATTAGAAAACAATCCACTCCCAAACATATGCTAGTGAAATTATTTAATTTAAAGCAAAATTTAAACCCTATAAGCATCTAGGAGTGGAGAAGAAATAAATTACATGCTAAGATTAAGCTAAGATTTAAATTTCAGATTTCTGTCTCACAACATTAGATATAAGACAATGATACAAACAAAAAACACATAGACAAATGTTGACAAATATGTCAGATTATAGGAAAGAGCAAAGAAGCAAAAGAGAAAGAGAGAGACTACAAAATAAGATGACAAGAATAATACCAAATGCATCTGATATGACAATAAATGAATATGGGGTGATCCAACCTACTATAAGAGAATTCATTTCTGATTGGCTTAAAAAAATGTTCAATACTATGCAATCTACAAGGGACACAACTAAGAAAAATTAAAAGTAAAAGAAAGGGCAAACATATACCATATAAATAAAGCAAAAAATAAGTTGAGTTTCACTTTTCATCCATTTGGTATACAATCTACAAGGAAAACAGAAGGATCACAGTTAACAGTTTCCTGAATTTTCTTCCATGTAAAAAATTTGTTGTACATAATCACATATCTGTTTATATACTTAGTTCTAACTCGTTTCAGCACACTCTACCTTATTCTTTACTGCAATTCCAACACATCCCATCATTGGATGCACTATAAAATGTCTTCCATTGATGGACACTTAAGTTGTTTTCAGTTTTTAGTTATTATAAGGACAATTACAGTCCTTAATCACTTATCTTAGTTAATAATAGTTATCAGCATATAGATCATATTTAAAGCCATGGTCCTGGATAAGATCACCTTGAGAGTATAGTTAGAGGAGAAAATCCGAGGTCCAAGGATAAGCTTTAGGCACTCCAATATTTTGAAGTCAAGAGATGAGGAGATACCAGCAAGAGAGACTAAGAAGACATAGCAAAGGAGGCAGGAATAGAACCAAGAGAGAATGCAGTCCTGAGGCCAAGGGATAAAGGTGTTGTATGGAAAAGCAAGTGATTAACTGTGTTAAGTGTTACTGAGAAGTCACAATGAGGACTGTGATATCTTAAAGCAAATTTGATCATGTCATTCTTCCTCAAAAAATCCTATCGGTGGTGTCTCCATATACTGTGAATAAAAATCTCTCCCCCAAGTCCTCACAGACATGCTCTCACATACACAAAGAGAGCATCTATAAATCCTACATAATCTGACTCTGGTGACCTCTCCAGCATCAACTGCATCACTGCTCTTCCTACTCACTACTGCTTGACATCTTTCCAATTCTCAAATGGGTTCCAACTGTCCACAGCATGGACTCTCAAACTTCAATGTGCATACGAATCACCTGTATTTTTAACAAGCTTCCAGGTGATGGTGATGCTGCTGGTCTGTGAACTATACTTTTGAGTAGCAAGAAACTAAAAAAATTCTTTCCCCTCTTCCTAGCTATCTTCTATTTATTCCTCAGATTTCAATTTAAGTATCATTTCCTCAATCTCCCCCAGATAATTGGGAACTCTTCTTACATGCTTCCATACACTGCACATCTGCATATTAATTGTCACATTCACAATAATTAATTCACCACCTTTCTTCTCTGCTAATCTCCAAATTCCCTGAGGGCAGGGATTATGTTTCTCTTGTTTGCAGATGCTTACCTAGTGCCTAACTCAATGCCTGCCACACAGTAGGTACACAAAAAATATTTACTGATCAATTTAATGATTATTCAGATCTGTACTTCGTGACATAGAAAGATAATTACAACATAATAAGTTTTAAAAATCAGGTTACAAAACATTTTTTACACAGCATTATCCAAGTTTTGTTCCATATGATTTATTTGCACACAGATAAGTCTGGAATCATATACTTAAGAATAGTATTATCTCTGGATGGCAGGATTTTGAGTAACTGTTTTCCTTTTTTGTATTTTCTTGCATATTTGTATTTCTATTATTATTTTGTAGCAAAATAATAAATGAAATTAAGCTTTGAATTCTGACATTTAACTTTTGCTTTTCTAATTTTTGTTGTTGTAGTCACTGCTGTTTTAATGTATAAAACTAACAGTCTGTACATGTTTTTCTAAACTGTGACTAGGAATTTCCCTTGTAATTTGAAGTTGAGTTGAGGGCTAAATCTGGGATCTATGGTCTAAGCACTGCTTACCACCAGAAGCTGGCTATAAGGGTACCTGGCTTGAGAAAGTCAGCCATTTTTGCCAAGACAGCATTTTTGCCACCAGCTCTCTCTTTCTTGATGGTGGATCAACAAAATACACAAGCCATTTTACATAGAAAAATCAGTGAAATAGAACGTAAGTCCATAAATAGTCTTGATAACACATTCAAATTTAAGGTATGAAAAGTTGGCATTTCAAATTAGTGAGAAAAAGAGTGTTTATTGAATAAACGATATTGTGCAATTGGCTAGTCATTTGGGAAAGAAACATTAATGCTTATTCTTCTTATCAAACTAATTAAAGATGAATCAAAGATTTAATTTTTTAAAAGAAAGCCATAAAATTACTAGAAGAAAATATGACAGAATATATTTCTTTAAATTTATTTGTTTGTTTTTATTTTTGGCTGTGTTGGGTCTTCGCTGCTGTGTGCTGGCTTTCTCTAGTTGCGGTGAGCAGGGGCTACTCTTCATTACAGTGCGCAGGCTTCTCATCATCGTGGCTTCTCTTGTTGCGAAGCACGGGCTCTAGGCGCATAGGCTTTAGTAGTTGTGTCACGTGGGCTCAGTAGTTGTGGCTTGCGGGCTTAGTTGCTCCGCAGCATGTGGGACCTTCCCGGACCAGGTAACAAACCCATGTACCTCACATTGGCAGGCAGATTCTTAACCACTGTGCCACCAGGGAAGCCCCAACAGAATATATTTAAATTGAAGTGTAGAAAAGCCCTTTCTAAGAATGACTAGAAGACTAGAGACACCAAGAATGACACCAAGACTAGAACACATAAAGGAAACTATTGCCAGTTTTCACTACTTCTGTATTAGCATACAACTTCCGGATAGCACAAAACAACATAACAAAACTGAAAAGCAAGCAAAACAATTTTTTAAAGTCTACATTATATATGATAAAAATCTTTAATATAAAAAGATCACTTATAAATCAATAAGAAAAAGATGAATGATAACAGAATATGAATTGGTAATTCTCAAAAGGAGAAAAACAAATAACCAAGAGACATCCAAAAATATGCTCAATCTTATTAGAAATGAATAAAACAATAAAGAGATATTTTTCTTCATCAGATTAGGAAAAGATCCAGAAGATTGACAATTAGTGGTTTGGCCAGGTTGAAAGGAAATGAACAATATCATAAATTGTTGGTAAGCATATAAACTGGTGTGATTTTTCTGGAGAGAAGTTCAGCAATGTGCATCAAAATTTTTAAACCAAAAATTTTAATAAATAATTCCACACCTAGGAATTTTCTTACACTGCAGCATGGTTAAGTTAGCAAATATTATGAAGTAATTTAAATGTTCACACATAACCTTGAGTGGAAAATATAAGTCTATAGAATGCCATCTATGGTTTAAACACATGTTTACACAGAGATGTTCAGAAGGCTACTCACCAAACTGTTAACACTAATGTAAGTGTTTAAACACTTTTAATAATTTCCCTTATTTTAAAACCCAAAATCTAAAATTCCATGGTAAGAGTTCTAATTCTTAGATGTCTATAAACTTCTCTTTACAATACAGAAACTTTAAAAGCAAAAATATGATCAATATGGAATATTTTTATAGTTCTAATCAAAACTGCTATTTAGCAAAATAAACATGTTTGAACAGTACATTGCTATTTTAAATAAACTTATGTACCCACACTATCCCATTAAAATATCCTTGGTGTTTCCCACAAATAACAGTTTCTATGTGCAAAATTAGGAAAGCATTAAAACTATATAACCACAAGTATTATACTTTGTGGAACTGTTCATTGCACAGAAAAACCAAAAAGCCACCAAGTGAAAGGGTATTCATTTTTTATTCACAGTTACCTTTCTTGAGACAACTTATTAGTGCAGAAAAAATTATACATTTCTCTGAACTTGTAGGCTCAGCAGACAGATATATTTTGAAAAGGTTAAGCTATGTTTAGCAAGGTAATCCTCAAGAGATGGATGCCAGAGAATTAAATATTCAGTACTTAAATTAACTTCTTATTTGGTACTTAGGAACAAATTGCCAAGAATTATCATCATCAAATAGAACATTTATTGACTCTCTTGGAAAAAGAAAGTGAGACCTACTTGAAAAAAAAATTTAGAATTGGAAAGAAATCAGTATTTTTAACACTTTGCATGAATAATAGAAGCTGTAAGCCAAGGATGCTTGGCTTGCAGAGTGCTAATAGAAATGACTCAATATAGTAGTTTCATAACTACTGGATTATGTTTATGTCTTTATGTCCACTCTCAGCTTTAGGCTTTTCAAAGACATTCCAAAGAAGTCATATGGAACTTCTATAATCTACCAGAGATACTGGAGCAATTCTGAAATTTCTAAAATTCTTCACATATAATTTTATTCATAAAATTATGAATAACACATAAATCCCTTAAAAAAATCTTTTTGCCTAACAGAAAATAAACATGAGAATGAACTTCTTTTGGGGATTCATACTGAATGGCATTGTGATTACTAAACACAGGGAAACCATGACTTTAAGCCTTAAAAGAACGCAGTAAGGTGCTACAATTTTTACTAAAAGTAAAGTTGGAGGAAATGGGATCAGAATATAGCATGAAAAGTGTGGGTCAGTTACTTACAATTTTTTGATAGTGTTAATTAAAAGTGATCTTTTAAAATATTATTCTTATATATCTAGAATAGTTCAAATATAGCACTAAACATACATCTACTTAAATTTAACTTAACATTTAATATTTGAGTATTTTAAAAACCTGTTATAGATGATTTTTCAGGATTCCTACCAGCTCTTCTGAAAGACAAGAAACTTTAGAGTATGCGTTCTCTATGTGCAGGTGATATCACCCCCAAGGGAGTGAAAATTAGTGGCTGGGGAGGGCAGGGGGTGAAAAAGCTTACTCTTTTTATGTATAAGTAAGGCACAGATATACATACAGTACCATAAACAGGTATACAGTATATCTAGAGCACTACAATATAATTGGAGAGGGGAAGTTGGGTGGGGGAGTCTAAAAAGCCTTCTTACTGGGGTGATAATGAAAAAAAAAGTTTGAGAAAAGTTAAGTTAGGGGCTTCCCTGGTGGTGCAGTGGTTGAGAGTCCGCCTGCCGATGCAGGGGACACGGGTTTGTGCCCCAGTCTGGGAAGATCCCACATGCCATGGAGCGGCTGGGCCCGTGAGCCATGGCCGCTGAGCCTGCGCGCCCGGAGCCTGTGCTCCGCATCGGGAGAGGCCACAGCAGTGAGAGGACCGCGTACCGCAAAAAAAAAAAAAAAAAAATGTTAAGTTAAACAAATCTGGATTCTTTTTTTTTTTTTTTGGCTGTGTGAGGTCTTAGTTGCGGCATGCGGGATCTTCGTTGAGACATGCAGGATCTTTCGTTGTAGCTCGCGGGCTTCTCTCTCGTGGCGTGCGGGTTTTCTCTCTCTAGTTGCGGCGCACAGGCTCCAACACACATGCACTCTGTAGTTTGCGGCACACGGGCTCTCCAGTTGAGGTGCATGAGCTCAGTAGTTGTGGCATGTGGGCTTAGTTGCCCCGCGGCATGTGGGATCTTAGTTCCCTGACCAGGGATCGAACCCGCATCCCCTGCATTGGAAGGCGGATTCTCTACCACTAGACCACCAGGGAAGTCCCACAAATCTGGATTCTAATCACTATCTAGAGATAAAACTTGGGCAGGTTACCCGATATTATAAAGCCTAAGTTTCTCCATGAATAAAATGGAAATTATGACTTCTCCCTTATGATTGAAGATTTAAACAGGAAAGATGCAAAGCACACAGCACAGTGCAAGGAATACAGTTCCTGTTAAATAAACGTTAGCCCCCTTCCCTTTTCTCCTCTCATGTGAGGATGCTATAAATTATATACTCTCCATAAAAGAATACTCACATTCTGAAGGGAAGTGAGACACAAGGAGAAATGGAAAAAGGTCCAGAGGAAATGACATTTGTACCTGATCCCTGGACCCAAGCATGCCCAATGATGCTGAAATCTAAAAACTGGCTTCAACTCCCAAATCTGTGATGTTCTTAGCTGTATAAGCCTGGCAAAGTTGCTTGGTTCTTATAAGCTTCAATTTCCACATCTGTACTCCACAGAGTTGTTACAAAGAACAAATGAGATCATGTATGTGACACTCTTTGGGAACCATAAACCACTAAAGTTACCTTATACGATAGGGCATGGTTCATGTCAATAATGGCAGGAAATGAAGACACTGACCTAGACTGTGTATGTACCCGGAAGGAATGGAAAGGACCAAAACTGCTCCTTTCAGAAGCAAGTCTTCAAAATCTAAGCCTCAAAGGCAGAAATTCTTTGGCAGTTTAAATCTAGTTTAAAACAAAATTACCAGTGGAACTCTTACCTATCTCTTTGCTCTTCATCTGTATAGCGATCATCTAAGAAAGAGGTTCCACATACTCCAAGTACAGTATTGTGGCCTTTCTTGTCGGCTGTATGATACACTCGAGAAGCCAGGCGCAAGTCAATGGGCAGCTCTTGGGCTGGGATAGTGGCGCACAGATCGTGAAGGGTCCGAGTGGAGTAGTCTCGTGGAATTCTGCCACAGAGATAAGAAAGCGGGCCTCTTTTTATCATTTTGTGCTCTTTAGACGCAAAGTACATTCACAATGACAGTTTAGTTCAGGCTCTAAAAAAGGAGGTCTAAATGTTGGAGAGATCACATTTAAAACTAGTACAGTAGTTTCTAAAAAATCTAATATTACAATCTCAGGCCATTGACCAGATCTTCAGCCATATATACAATTGCCTGCTGAAGATCTCAACCTATGTATCCTACAGATATCTCAGAATCAACAGGTCTAAAAGCAAACTCATTATCATCCCACCCCACCCAAACCTCTTCTCTCCGGAACTCTGTAACTCAGTCAGTGACACCATAACCAGCAATCATTCATTACTTCTTTGCTACTCTGCACAAATGCTTGTGTCCCTGAAGAAGCACAACAATACAGTACATTATCCATTAACTAGCATCAGTGGAAACCTGGGTCTCTCTAAGTTAACGTAGCACCTTCCTTCCCACCATGCTAGAACTTGCCTCTTTCCTGCCTTTCCAAAATAGAGAGGAGGGCATGACGATCTGCTCTCTTAATCCCCACTGTCACACTTGCCATACCATCCAATCAACAAATACTTTTTGAGCATATATTATGTACCAGACTTTGTGCTAGGCGATCCACACACATCGTCTCTAACTTCCACAATGAAACTACATGGGAGGTATTATTATCCTTATTTTGGAGCAGGCTTATTTTGCATAGGTCACAAAATTAGTGAGTGGCTACTAGGATCTACACACAATGCTGCTAACTATAAGTCAAATTTCTTTCCTATTAACGTCTATTAATGACCCCTGAGGAGAAAGTGGCCCTTAGCCAGTACTACTCCATCCCCACCTCCCTACTAAAGCTATATTCTTACATTAACCAAACGACCTTTTCATCAAATCAAATCAAATGAACTTTAGATCTTTAGATCGTGGTCTCTGTGACCTCCAAGCCACAGCTGGCAATACTGTTGACCCTTCTTGAAATTGCTCTTCCTCCATGAGCTTTTGTCAGCCTGCACTATCCCAGCTCTCCATCTACCTTTCAAGTTCAGCATAATTTGACTTAGTCGCTGGTTTTTCTTTCACCATCTTCCCAACTGGTATGGGGATTCCAAGGTTGAGCTACTCTTTCCACATTAGAAAAACCATCTTCAGTGTTTCAGCTCTTTCCTCTGTGCTGAGGGCTCCCAAATCCCATGTCTGGTATCACTATCTCACCTAGATGCCTCATCTTCCAGATACAAAACATTGGGGTCATCTTTGTCTCCTCTGTCCTTCACCTGCTTATCCAATGAAAAGCTGAGCTTCTCCCTTGGACAGAGCTGTTCAGGTGTGCTCCTTCTCCCCGCTCACTTCTACCACACGCCAGTCGGAGTCCTCATCACCTCAGCTTGCAGAGCAAAGGTCTTCCAGTCGGATTGAGCACTGCACCCTGTCTCTTCCCCCTTCCATACATCCTGCAAAATTCTATCACACCGATCTTCAAATACTCCTCTCTCCAGCACAATGTTTCTAACTTCCTCTTTCTAAGCTTCAAGGCTCTTAGCATCTGGCCCTACTTCTAGCATAGAGTTTAAGAATGTAGACTCTGCAGTCAGACTTCCTCTGTTCAACTCCTGTTTAAAATTATCACTTGGCAATAAGCAAGTAATTAATTTCTTTATACCTCAGTAAGTTGAGAATAACAACGTTTGGTAAGCTGGGAATTACGACATTAGTGCATCCTGGGTAAAGTTGCTTTATAAGAAAGAAAGGAATGAATGCATTTAAAACAGTGTCTCTCACATGGCAGGTGTTGTCTCCAGGACAATTCACAGGGCCAGAAAGACCTCTCAGTTCTTTAAGTTATGGATATGTTGCTTATCTTTTTGTCCATGTCTAAACACTCTCCAAACAATAACTCAAGGACAAACTTCTCTGCAAACTTTACTTTTTTTCTTTCTTACAAATCTCTTTTCATACATTCCCCTATTCTTGTCCCACCCATTCTGACCCTTTATCTAATGGGTTAATGCAGATCCGTCCACTGACCACTCCACGTACCTGGATAGAAGCATAGTATAAGTATGCTAGTATAAAGCAAAGTATAAATATAGACTTTGCATAGTATAAATATAGACTTTGGAGTTAGCTGGGCCTGGATCAGAATCCTAATTCTAACACTTGCAAACTCTATTACTGGTCTCTCTGAAGGTCTTCTACAAAATGAGAACAAAAATTCTTAACCCTTGCCTTATAAAAATTGATAACAATAACAGTTCCTGGTCTCTGGAACTCTCAAGAAATGCCTGTTTATTTTTATTGCTGTTGTTATTTATTTGCACTGCATAACATCTAACCCATTGCTAGCCACAATATGTACATCATTGAATCACTAATAGAGAGTGGTTTATGTCATTTCCAAAACAGCATAGGGCCCCCAAAAAATACAGGACATGAAATTTGAACATGTTTAAGTGGAGGAGGAAAAGAGAGGTAAATCTAAAGCATTTGAAAACGTCTGAGACAAAGAGACATAACTCGGGGAGTGAAAATGGGTCTCCAGGAAGCCAAAGACCCCAGGCACTCAGGGTTCCTAAGAACGGACTGGGAAGAAAAAGAGGAGAGAAAAAGGTGAGTTCTGATGTCAAGCTCACCTACATCTTCATTCTATCTGGGACAGGTCCTGGCTAGTGGAATGTTCTTGAGATTACATTACAGATTTTCTTTTTTCCTTAAAAAAGCATCAGAACCAATCTGAATTCCTATGTTCCCATCATACTCTAATAATATAGATCTGCAAGTCAATCTCCCTTGGTTGAGCTAAATATAAATAACACTGTGTTTTCAAGGGATGGCTGAATTCCTAAGGAAACAATTTAATTTGGAAGCTAGTCACTGGTGAGAAAAGCTAGGTTAAAAATTGATTAAGAAAAAGGAGCAGTGAATAAAAGATTTTCCAAAATTCTCTTTTATCATATAAACTTTTTAAATATCAGATTTTTATTCCTCTGCACCTCATTCTTATTTCTTTATAATGGTGATTTCTGATTTCAGTTTTAATGAATTAACACAGTACTATATATATCAAGAAGATCTACAAATATTTTTGGCATGCTTAAGAAAGGCTGTGTGTTTTTATAGCACACTCTCCTTAAACAGGACTATTTGTCATTCTTTGAAACACTAAGACATAAAAAAGAAAAGACTCTCTCTGTGTGTGGCCACACTACTTTGCCTAATGCACTAAATGCAAGGTTTTTTAGAAAAAAAAAATCAAGAAGTTTCTGCTTCATTGATAATCTGACAGTAACTATTTATTGAAGGTAAAATACTTGTTGTCTGCTGTCACTATTTGTTTTAATACATAATCTTGCTAACTAAATGAGCTTAAAGCAATGCAGATAAGCAATGGCATGTACAGGGTCACTTAAATGCCAATTTGACTCTTTCATAAACTTTGGAATTCTTTTCCCATGAGTCTACTCTCAGCTACTAAATTGTGAGTCATATCCATTTACAAAGTTTAGGCTGGCCATAAAAAGGTTGCCTTCCATGTCCTGCACACTTTTCAGTGCCCTAAGCAACAACAAAAGCTAATAATTAAAGCTTCTTTAAGCCCCCATAAAGAGTTAAATGAAGAAGAATCTAGAATAAACCAACCCATAAAAACCTAGTGGAAAAATAAGGAGAAAATAAGTTTCAACAAGATGACCGGCAAAAGATAGACCATAAACCTAAACTGCATTTACACAGTATTATTCAAAATTATGGTTGCACCCCTGTGTAAAAAGAAACCCTAATGAAATATGTGGGGGGATGGGAATGAAACATGAAATGATAGCAGAGAAAAATAAGGCCGTCTAAATTTCCAAATCGACTGGCCTATGGACATTTTGTGCTGGGTTGTCTTTTATTTTATCATAACAAAATTAACGAATATAATGAGCAGTTAATCCAAATCAGGCACTTCAGTGACCAAAAATATCAAATCTAACATGTTAATATTTTTATTCTAGCTATTGCTATGTCATTAAACTAAGTATATTGGTCAAAAAAAAAAAAAAAAAAGAGTAGAAAGAAGTGTAGAGGACTTCCCTGGGGGTCCAGTGGTTAAGACTCCACACTTCCAAGGCAGGGGGCGTGGGTTCCATCCCCAGTCAGGAAACTAAGATCCCACGTGCCACGTGGCATGGCCAGAAAAGAAAAAAAAGTGTGGAGTACAACATACATATCCCTAACTGTACTATCTGCCACCAACTCTTCCTGTGAGAAGGTTTAAGTTGGATCTCGACACAAATTCCTGAAACATTTAGTTTTCCTTTAAAAACACACTTTCAGGTATCAATGCTACTACTGAATAACTTCTCTTCAGACACTTAAATTTGTAAAAGTTAAGGAAGTTACTTTTTTTTAGGTAGGTTTTGATCACACAGGGGCTTTGAAACCTTTCTTTGTCTCTGTTGTGTAATTCCTAATTTACTTTTCCGCCTTCGCTTAACTTCTTTTCCTTTGATTTGCAACAATTCTGATGATTTCACCTTGGAAAAAACATAAAATGCGCCATTAAGGAAAGCTGTAGCCAAGCGTTAGATCTTTCTCTCTATTTAATGGTGCATGGTATTTTTAAACTCCTAATTTCTATGTGTATTTTATAACAGAATATAAATCCTAAAGGTGGAGTTGATATGTTCTTCTAAATTTTTTCCTAAATTCTACCATATACACCTTCATAGCAATAAAAATATTAGTATCATATTTATTCATAATATTCTATTTACCTCCTTAAAACTATTAAAGAAAAATATAAGATTTTTTTCCCTCCATAAATCTACTATTCTTGATTGGTATTTCTAATAGAACTTACCTTTAGCTACTTAAAGTTTGGCATGACTGCTGGTTGCAAGCACAAGCCAAAATGACCTTTAATGCTTTATAGAACTATTTTGAACAATGTTTACCAATTTATGCCTCTTACAGTTTTACTGTTTTCTATTTCTACTGCTTGGGAAAAATCAAATGCATTTTTGTCTCTTAAATAATTGCCTTTTAATCATTATAGGTATTAGGAGTATTGTTTTCCTAGATTCCTTAGGAAATTTGCAGAATTCATGGCAATAGTTCATCTAAAGATATTTTTCTCTGTGGGTTGCTCTGTCCTTTTTTGAGACTAGATTTAAGGAAGAAAGCAGGGAGGTGTTCCTTGGGGAAAGCAGAGAATGACTGAGTAAATAGAAGGAGGCCAGATAAAGGGAGGTTCTTCTAAATTAGGTAGAGGGTTTGGGCTCGATGCAGTTGTAAGCAGAGAGCTATTGCAATGTCTTTGGTAAGGAAGTGATGATGAATAAGGAAAGCTCAGAGTACGGGTATTCCGTCTCACCATCCAGTTCATGTTTGAATTTCCTCTATATTATCTCCACCAAAGGCCATCCATCCCGACTTGAACATGATCAGAAACAGAGGACCTAGATAAATCCAAAGGTAGCCACTTTCTCTTTGAAATCTTTCAAGTTGTTAGAATTTTTGTTTGTTTATTACTGAGCCTAACAACTTTCATCCACCAGTCTCAATTCAAACATCAGGATCATACAGGAATGATCTGGTTCTCTTCCATTTGACAGACAAATATTTGAATACAGTTGACTCCCCTGGGCATTCTTTTCCCCCACATAAGCATCCCCAGTCCTTTCAACTCTACCTTACATGACATGGTTTTGAAATACTCTTGTCATCCTGAGCACTCTCTTCCAGTCTACAATTTGTCAGTGTCTCTCCTGGGGTTGGACACCCAGATCTGAACACAATATTTGAGGTGCGATGTGATCAGATCCACCAGGAGAAAGATGATCCTCTTTTAGGGTAATCATCAATCAATGCAAATTATGATTGCACATGTCTTCCTATCACAAACCTAAATTATAACTTAAAACCGTGAAGTCTTGTCCACATTTGCTCTAAGTCATGCCATCCCATATCTGTGCACTTAGTTTGTGGAACCAAAGAAAGAACCATACATACATTTATCCCAATTAAATTTCACCTGAGGTCTGACCAAGCAAATCTTACCAGTCACATTTTGGACATTACCTGCAAATCCAATCAGTAAATCTTCCATATTCTCAACCAAATTTTCAGAAAATAAGCTGAATTGGACACAGCCCTATAACAGTCCACTAGGGACTTTCATGACTAATTGCCCTTTGCATAACTAGTTATAAATCCACCTGGCAGTTCACCCAATTGTAGTCTTGTCTACAAAATTGTCATCAGGAGGCTTTCATAAATGGATTGCTGAAATCCAAAAGATAATAACAATAACTAATATTTATTAAGTTTTCTGGTATGCCAGGCTCTTCCCCATGATACTCATGTGTTGACCCCCAGGTCTGACACCATTCTTATGTTCATTCTAGTAATTCTCAAAAAAGTAAATAAATAATAAGGTTGGTCTTCCATGGCTTGCCCTTAGGGAACCCATGCTGGCTCCAGGTGATTACTCCTTCCTTTTATAAGGGTTCAAACACAATTATTTTAATGATTCATTTAATCATTCCAGAGTTTTGTCCAAGGTCAGTGCACACATTACAGAAACCATAACTCTTACTCTTAAAAGAAAAAATAAAACTCAGATTTGCAGGGCTTCCCTGGTGGCGCAGTGGTTGAGAGTCCGCCTGCCGATGCAGGGGACGTGGGTTCGTGCCCCGGTCCGGGAAGATCCCACATGCCGCGGAGTGGCTGGGCCCGTGAGCCATGGCCGCTGGGCCTGCGCGTCCGGAGCCTGTGCTCCGCAACGGGAGAGGCCACAGCGGTGAGAGGCCTGCGTACCGCAAAAAAAAAAAAAAAAAAAAAAAAAACCCAACTCAGATTTGCAGTTGCCAGTCTCCAGGCTCCTAGCACCTCTCCCATGGCAGCAGCTCCTCAAAGCCGCTGCTGACAGGGGCACAGCAGGCTTAAACCTATCTATCTGAGCCAACAGGATCAGATATCTAAGCTAACTCTTAAAATCTTTTACCAATCTCGGGCTTCAAGTTTCTTTTTTCAATTCTTTTCTCTTCTTTCTAAACTAAGGATCATCCTCCTTGTCAGATTTAAGAGAAGCAAAGTACCATTTTATCAGCTTCCCTTTCTCTTTGTCATAGTTCTGTTTATTTAAAACCTCAACCTTTCTCCAAAAATAAATTAAGACCACTCTGTCATCCGTTGTCATCACACTATTCATCCATAATGACAGGGTTATCCTTCCTTTTTTCTCTCTTTGCTCCAAAACTAACACCAAAAAATACTTTCTTATTCTTAGCATTATTCACAGGCCTCAACCCATTTTGGATCTTAGCTCTCCTGATATAATTGTTATAGCCACATGCCACTTTTATGTTTATCTATGGATATGTGTTTCTTCTTTCATCTTCTGTATACTTTTAAAACTCTGAATGCAATAGATCACTCAAAATTGTTTTATGAAAATTTGCGGGGTTGGGGGGGGGCGGGTTTGGGGTATCCCACATCTCTGAAACTTCCTTCTACTTAGAATCTCAGGACATGTGCTAGCTATATATTTTTTTTACAGACTTTTTCCCTCCTAAAATGCTCAACAATCCTCTCATCGGTTCTTCTGTCATTTCTTCACAGAGTCGCTATTATCTAATTTCTCCTTTTGTTGGTCATGACTTAGACCAGAGACCTAATAACCTTTATCATACTAATGAGCTTCTAAGGATAGAAATGGTCAATAAAGTAACAACTGATTAAATTCTCTACTTTTTTTGCTGAATGAGACTGTCTGGCATGTATCTGAGCAGTGAAAGTCCTGCATTTCTCCTTTATCACACTTCTCTGAGTGATGTCAGAAGAAGTTTCCTTGTCCCCCCAGTCTGGCCTGGCTTGCTGGAGTATACTGTTCCTCATTCCTGTGCCAGAGATGCTAGAGACTAACGTTATGGCCTCAAATGTCCAAACAGGGTAAAGCTCACGGATAATGACTGATCTTGAGATGTTACCACAAATAAAAGAAATCCAAGGTGAAGATTTGGTGGGATGAGTCAGAAAACTTCCAGTACTATTTTCTCTGGCATTTCAGATATGTCCCACAATATCCCACAACTATAAACCATAAAGTCTTATCAGACATTCTCTTCTCCTCCTTTTGAAACGCTTCTGGTTTCAGTTTAGAATCCTCTTAATCTGTTCTCTAAGTCTCTCTCACCAAACCATTCCCCCTAGTTAAGTGAGGAACACTCCATTCATAGTCATTTTTGCCACTGTGAGTCTTGTACTTAACCAGATACCTGTTCATTGTTGTTATAAAAGGGCAGTGCTGCAAAGCGGCAAAGAGTGAAGGATCCAGAATTAGACCACCTCAGTTCAAGTCCTGACTCTACAACTTAGCCATACGGTTGTACCTGTGCAAATTAGTTATCTTCTTCATGACTCATATTTTTTAACTATAAAATGAGAGTAATAATAGGGCTGTTATCAGGGGGAAAAAAAAGATAACATATGTAAAATACTTAGCAAAGTGGCTGAAACGTGGTAAGCACTCAATAAATTCTAGTTACCTTAGGAAATGACTGTTTTTAGCAAAAATAAATAATTTTGCATATTTCTTAATAATATTTAATATCAGCCACAGCAAACCAAAAGAATGAACATTATGGGACTTTTTCAATGAGGGATTCAAATTCCTGACAGGCCATTGTGGTTAAATCACTGTCCAGAAAATCCATTTCCTTCTTTGACACATTTAGTAGCTAACCATTTGCCCCTCATTTTATTTCCAAAGTCCCAATGCTCAGGTAGGAGAATAGATAAAAACACTACCTGTACCCACAAACCTAACACTCTTTCAAGATGCCAGTGTTTTAAAAGATGCCTTCTAAGTTCTCCACACCTAGAAGGTGTCAGCCTAACACACAGGCTGCACCTGCAGTAGTTAGCAATGAGTGGGGTTACTCAGCCTTGGCAAGCTTCGCTTCATACCCCAAATGTGAGCTTTAGGAAGACAGCATGACTTCTGATGGAGTCATTCACCAATCACAGCATAAGTCCCTTCCCCCGACAGCAGTGGTGTCACCTGTTACTTGTGGATCTTCCTTATGATCTATTATTGCAGGAAGATCCGTATGCTAGTGTCATGCAGGATGAACCTAAGAAAGTAGGACTTGAGAAATGAATAAAAACCAGGAGGCAACTGTACTAATCCAGACATAAGGTCAACTGTAAAATGAAGAAAAAAATTATAAGCAATAATATTTACGAGGAATCTAGGCCTTGGAGGCTGATTATTTTGTGAGAGGCAAGAAAACAATAAGGTCATGGATAAATCTAAGGTTTCAGAGTTGGGATTTTGGGGCAAAAGCTGAAGAACTGTTAATGGCTAGTTCACTTGGGCGAAGCACAGTAGTAGGATCATGGTCATTGGTGGGGAGAGGGAAACCCAGAAGGAGAGGGGCTGACTAGAAAAGTTGTTTACGCAAGAAGGGGTATCCATCTAAATGTGTCAGAATAGACTGCTGGAGATAATACCAAGATAGTAAGCTGTGGTTCAGGAAAAAGTGGCTTTTTAAAAAATCCTAATAATAATATATCTATTTTTAAATAAACTCATTTATTCAAGTCAAAAAGTGACTCAAATTAAAGAAATGTACTAAGTAAATAATAGTAAGGCAATATACAAATATGGTAAAATTATGCATAAATCAAGTGGAATAAAATTATAAATAAAATAAAATTCTCACAGTAGGAAAAAACTCAGGGAGTAGGATAAACCTAAATGGGGCAAAGGCTACAAAGTTCACCCAGTCCAGGTCCCTGGGCTACAGGTTCCTGACTCTCTCAAGATGGTAACAGGAAGACTCTTGGTCAATTTCTGAAAGCCCTGAGGTTCCCTCACTCCTTAAAAATCTTTATTCTCTCCCCAGAGTTGCAATCAGGTTTGAGACTAAAATCTCTGAGAAAACAGAAGTCCCCTTCTCCCAAATGAGCAGCTTTCACACATAAGGCCCTTTTTTCAGGCTGAACCCTCCCACAGGCCTTGGCCCTTTCTGGGCCATATCTTCACACCTACACATCCTCATCTTTCATAACTCTGTTTCCAACATAAGTAGTGTTTTACCTTTAAAGACAGCTGCTTGGTTGTTTTTGAATCACCAGTGGGCTGTTCACCTTCCAAAGGTTTACTTGATTCACCTGCTGACTGAATTTCCAAAGTTTCCTGAGGCTTAAATAATATGCTTTCTGCATCTGAGACTCCCCGTTCCGATACGTCCTCTTGTTCAATCTGGAAAGTACTTGATACAGCTTCAGGAAGCTTCTCAAGCACATTCTGTTGGGAAACGTAAATGTACAAATACGCTCTTTTTATTGGTCCTTCCAAAGTTTTAAGTTATGCAATGTTTTCTCTCTGACAACAAATGACTATGAAAATGCGTGACTGAAATTAAGCAGAGGTAGTAAGTGAAGATTTAGAAAAAGAAACTCAAATTGACTTAAGAAAAACATGAAGCGTGGCAAATTATTTTCCTTGGCCCTTGTCTCAGAAAATACTGCTACCCCCCCTGTATTATGCAACAACTCTAAGGAAATAACAAGACTCCAATCTTACCCTGATTCTCACCCACACTCACACAGAATCAAGGCCCACTGAAATATATGACCTCTGCCCAACCTGAGGTTCTTTGGTCCTAAGCAATGAGATGCCTGCTAGCCAAATGTTCTTCCAGAAGCATGACTTCAGTCCCTCAGAGAAGAGCTGACACAGAAGCCCCAAGAAGACCACCGAGACACCCCAGCTCCATGCCAAGCCCTAATGAAAAATTCTCACAAAATATCACTCCTACACCTGTTTTGTGTTTCTTAAAAAGGTCTCACTGATGGGCTTCCCTGGTGGCGCAGTGGTTGAGAGTCCGCCTGCTGATGCAGGGGACACGGGTTCGTGCCCCGGTCCGGGAAGATCCCACATGCTGCGGAGAGGCTGGGCCTGTGAGCCATGGCCGCTGAGCCTGCGCGTCCGGAGCCTGTGTTCCGTAACAGGAGAGGCCACAACAGTGAGAGGCCCGCGTACCGCAGAAAAAAAAAAAAAGGTCTCACTGACTTAATGTGCATCTCACCAAGCCTTTAAGAAAGTATCTTTATAGACATATTTTGGGTATTACCCAATTTTAAACCAAGATTATTTGGGATTATGAGCACTGCCTCAAATTAAGAGATGAGAAAACCAGTCTGATTTACATAGAATCTGAATTTCATAGAATGACTTGAAAATGCAATTGTATCACTTTGCTCTCTGGCACACTCATTTGCTAATAAGTAAAATAAAAGGTAAAGATGGCATATAGTAGTTCCAAATACTATTTAAGTTTCTTTATTATGTAGGAAAGGATGGCTAAACCAAGAAATATACTTTTGTAAAACATAACTTTAATCTAGAGCTCGTGTTTTTATAAAGCTACTCAATGGTGCTGGGGAAAGAGTAAGAGCTTTGTAACTAGACAGGACTTAATACAAATCCTGGATGTGTCTTATCAATAGATGTGTAATCTTGATCAAGTTACCTTAACCCTTTTTAGTCTCATTTTCCTCACTGGTAAAAAAGGGGTTAAAAAAAGTCCTTCCATAAAATGGCAGAATAGCTACACAAGGGTAACATGTGTTATGAGCCTATATTGTCTACCTATGACAAACTCATTCATTTTATGTTCCATAGCTTTTGGAACTGTTCATCACTGCCTTTCTTTTGACCTCGTCTGCTCCTGGCTTCCTCAACACACTCTACCAGGGTCTAGCTGGGGAGACTGAATAGATGAAGGTTCCACCCTTCAAAAGCTTGAGAGGGAAAGGGTAATCCTCCAGCTTCAACTGACCCTCTCAGAACTCTGCCAGCCTCGCCTACCCAGAAAGCCATTAGTGATCTTATCACTACCCTGTGGCCTGTTCTATTTTAGCATATATCACACTATATTACATTCGTCTAAGTAATCATCACTGTAATTGTCAACATATATGAGCATTATCTCATTTAATTTTAATCTTCACCACTACTCCATGAAGTAGAGGAACTCTTTGTAATCCCATTTTATGGATGAAGAAACTGAGGCTTAGTTAAGTAACCTGCCCAAGGTCATACTGAGACTAAGTAGCAGGACAGTGTTTGAACCTAAACAACCTGAATCCAAATTGTACTCTCTTACCCTTTTTTTAGCCCACACAGTAGACTACTGGTTCTCAAAATGTGCTCCAAAGACTCCTGACAGTTTAGGCCCTTTCAGGGGATCTACAATGTCAGAACTATTTTCATAATAATATTAAGGCTTATTTTCCTTTTTCACTGTGTTGACATTTACATTGATGATGAAAAAGTACTGAGGAGTAAAACAGTGAGTCAATACTTTTCAAGTAATTAACACATGAGGTACAAAATCATGCAGGGGGTTAAAGGTCTGTTCAAGGAGCAAGGTAGACCAATTAATTTTAAAGTAATGATACACAATAAGTTCATTTATCTGGTTTCAGATTCTCCACTGCAACTAATCTTTAAGAAACTACCACTTATGGAGTTTTGGTGTATTAACAAAGACGACCATCCATAACTATGTAAAAAAAAGGTTATTAAAATGAGTCCCTTCTAATCTGTATCAGACTAGACTTACTTAATATACTTCAACCAAAAGAACACATACAACAGATTGAATGCAAAAGCAGATATGAGAATCTAGCTCTCTATTAAACCAGATGTTAAAGACATTTGCAAAAAGTGTGAGACAATCCTACTCTTCTCACTGAATTGTTTTGTTTTGCACATTATCTTTTCCTAAAAATATGTTTTATGTTAATGCGTAACAGGCTGGTTATTATTTTAAATGAATGAATAAATAATTTCTGTTTTTCTCAGGTTCAGTTTCTAGTATGGTAAATATTGGTTGATCGAATCCACACAAACAAAAACTCCTTTGGGTCCTTAAAATATTTTTTAAGGGTTTAAAGCCATCCTAAGACCAAAAATTTTGAGTACTTCAAAACCTTCAAGTTTGAGAATTCCTTAAAAAAGAAATTGTGTCTCACCTGTCTTTTATACCTCAAGCACTTAGGACATTATAGAACTTGTGCAATTATTTGTGAATGAATGAAAGGAAATTATATACATTTTTTCTCTACTATGTAATTAGTCTCTATTTAGAATATTTATTAAACAGTATTGTACTTTGTCTCTTTATATACTGGTCTACTCTATACAATGAGTTCCTCAAGCGCAAGAGCTGTATTTTCTATCTTTGTATCAACCATGTCTAAAACAATGCTCACCACATCATAGGAAAAGGAATGAATGAATTCCTTGATTTTTTTGATAAGTATGAGAGGAAATCATTCTCCATGATGATTCGAAAACAATTATATTTAAAATGGTGGGTACTTGGAAAGATATTGCATTAAGAATGTTCTTTTTTAAAAGAAAATAAATTACATCAAAGAACTAAGAGCACTCTGGCCTGTGGCACTGAGAATGCTCACAGCTGAGGCTGCCATGCTCTAACAGTAGGGTGCCTGGTACCACTTAGAAAGAGCAGGCCCTCTCCAGATGGGTGCTTGCTGGCCACTGCTGCACAGACAAAATCTCAGTCCAGGAAGCATCTACAAGTCTAAGGGATAGGTACAATGAACAGATAGAGTTCTGTTCTCTGACACAGAGCAGGTACCCAAAAAATGTGTTTGGAATTAAAGATACCACAGAGGAGCTTTTTTACCATGGCCAGGTATCAGCTTAAAAGGTATTATACCTCTAAAGAAGTGGGAAGCTTCCTCTTAAAAAGCCAGTGACCAGAAGAGGTCCAGTAATTGCTTGTAAATGTCAAAGCTGAGGGTATGGTTCCTACAGAATTACAAAGCAATTAATATTTTTGCTTAAATGTTTATTCTAAATAATCAAGATGATGTATAAGCTAGGTATCTGATAATTGGCCTTTTTCATAGTTTCCTTCAAAATGGAATAATCTTTTCTTAATACTTCATATGAATATTCAGTGAATGGTATTAAGTCAAGTTTATCCTACTAATGAAGATTTCTATTTTTCTGAACCTAACTGATCTTGTATTATCAGTTTACTACACCTATTAGAAACTTACAGTTCAGAGGTTTTGATATCTACCTGTAAATGGTGTCACCTAGAGGCAGCTACCCTAGATATCAGTTTTAAGCCCATAGCATATGTGGTAAGGCTTCAAAATTGATTTATCCACATATTGTACCATATATCCTGGGTCTTGAGACAGATGATGAGAATACAGAGGAGAAAAATACATGATCTCAACCCAGAAGCATCTCAAACTCTAGTAGTCAACCATTTGTAGTAACTCTAACATTACAGGATCCATGATTTTTGGCGAAAAGAAAAAATTCAATACGTTTTCTAAACATGATATATTATCCTAAAACTGAATTGTGATCTGAATTTTTATGTGTGTGGAATCATATTTTCAGGAAATAAAGGAGCTTGTTATTTAATGATATCATTTTACAAATCCTTTGTAAAAGACGGATCATCGTGCCATCATTTGTTTTATGTAAATGTGGATTTCTACACACAGGGAGGCACTTCCCATTCACAAAGAATGTGTTCCAGATTGCTTTGAATCCCATAAGTATTTTGCCAATGATGGATGAAAAAGAAGTTCTATTTCTGAAACAAACTTCTGTCACCAAGTGTCCATATTTCTCTACAAAATATGCCCCTTGTCAATGCTTTTCAGAATTCTTCTAGGTAAATAAAGAATAAGGTGATGCTTTCTTAGAAGCTAATAATTTTTAATTAATTCTCCAGCTACCTTCTAGATCTAAATGTCTTTAGACGAGAAGAATTGTTAAAATCTTTTCCTTCTGAAATGAGTTTTGGGCCTTAGCTCCGAAGGTCTATGATAGGCAGCAATGGTGAGCCATAATAGCCAAGACTCTCAATGTGGTATTAGATTAGATGTGCTTAGAGTTAAACACGCCTCTAAAATAAGTCAGAGGAGAATTTTTTTAACTCTCTAGATAAACATTCAAGCAACAGAAGCAGACTATTACTTCAATATAGGCAAGGAGGATTTTTTATTAAAGACTTTACCATTTGAGGTTCCTTAATACTTATCTGCAGTCCTTGCTCTGCTTGCACTTGCGGTGTTTTTGGCCAGTACACTTTTCCCATTAAAGAAATATCCTTGAAGGAGAAAAAGAAAACAATTAAAATAATGTCAATTTTAAAAATCACTGAGACATATTCTTCAATGCAGTAAAATGCTAGTCAATATGATGCAGTAAGTGAGAAATATAGAACAAAAGATACAATAAAAATATTGTGCCTATTGTTCCAATTTTAAGGCTTTTTAAATTACTGGGCTCTATAGATATATCATCAGATTTAATAAGACAATTAGGTAGTATTAAATCAGATACCATAAAATGCTGCTTTTAAATGGCTGCGCAAGAAAGATAAAATCTAAAGTAAAATTTAATCGAACCAAGAGCGAGAAGGAATATAAATATACTTTAAATGCTAATGGAGGGGACTTCCCTGGTGGTCCAGTGGTTAAGACTCTGTGCTCCCAATGCAGGGGGCCCGGGTTCGATCCCTGGTCAGGGAAATAGATCCCACATGCCACAACTAAGAGCCTGCATGCCACAACTAAAGGAGCCCACATGCCACAACTAAAGATGCCACAGGCCAAAACGAAGATCCCGCACGCGGCAAGAAACTGCATGCCGCAACTAGACCCAGCGCACCCAAATAAATAAATAAATAAATATTTTTTTAAAATGTTAATGGGTAGAACTGTTAGTGTCATTTTTATCATTACTAATGCTAATTGCTATGATATATCCTCAACTCAATTGCAGTGGTAAAAAGATAGTGCACTACAGTGTCCAACAATGAACAGGAATAAAGAGACCCAGCTCCTGCCCAAATTGTAATGTCACAGACCTGACAGCAACAGGCAAGTTATCTTGCTTCCCTTTACCTCAGTTTTATCATCCTTAAAATGGATGCTCATGACTTTTTAAGGGTCCTTTCTCCTCTAGCCTTTTAGTAATGTCAGTAGCAAAATATAAGCATTCCTTGTACTTTAAAATACTGCTTTTCTAACTTTGCTTAATTAAAAAGATTCAACTGAGGTTACTAGCTTCTACTTCTGCTCACTTGTCAAAAATAACTATAAAACTAGACAAAATATAAGGACAACTCTTTTAGGGTTGGACAACAGGCAGTGCAAGACTATAATGACTAAGAGAATGGAAACAAAAAAGGCTAAGAGCTAAATCACCCCAGATTTCTGCCTTACACAATTTCCAGACCACAGCACAAGGAGAGAGAAATCACACAGAGCACAGGTATCTCACTGAGTTAAAGAGACAGAAATTAGAGTAAGGAAAAGACAAAGAGGGTAGAATTTGTAGGGCACATTATGGGGAGGAGGGAGCTGCATAGAGAAAGAGCTCCAGAAATCTGCATAGAATCCTTGAGTCTTTGGCTGAACACCAATCTGCTTGTACAATGGTGAAACCCATGAGGCCAGACAAAGAAAAACTGCCGGGGGAAAAAAAGCAATTACCAAAGAACCGAAGCCACAATTCCCAGAGCTCACACAGTGCTAGGAGTCATTAGATCTCCCACCAGACATTCTTAATACATGGTATTGGGTTGGCCAAAAAGTTTGTTTGGGTTTTTCCGTAAGATCTTATGGAAAAAACCGAATGAACTTTTTGGCCAACCCAATACATTCATTACAAACCTCAGATGGATCATACATTAGTCCTAGAGTAACAGGTTCTCTGGACATTGACAATACTTTAAAATAATACTTAAAAAGATCAAGCTGATCTTCAAGTAGCTTAACTGCCTAACAGAACAAACTCTGACCCTTTGTAAAGGAAGACAACAAAATCCAGTACTCTACAACGTAAAATTTGCAATGTTCAGCACCTAATCAAAGTTACTAGTCATATGAAGAGGCATGAGTATGTAATACATAACCAGAAGAAAAAAACAGAAAAAGACCCAGAAATAGCAGAGACATTGGAATTAAGAAATAAGGATCTTGAAACTTCTAACATAAATATTATAAATTTCAAAGATGTAAACATAATGAGGAGCAAATGTAAGATAAAAAACAGAATCAAATGGAATGTCCAGATAAAATGTCCACTATCTGAAATAAAAATTTCACTGAGTGGCATAAATATCAGAGAAAACACTGCAGAAGAAAAGATCATTTAAAGACATAGCAATAGAAACCATACAAAATAAATCACCTAGAGAAATAAAAATTGAAACAAAATTAACAGTCAAACTGACATATATTTAATTAGAGTCACAGAAAGGAGGGTGTGAAGAGAGCAGAAAATATTTGTACAAAAAATAGCCAACATTTTTCTAAATTTGATAACAACTATAAACCCCTGGTGCAAAAAGCTCCATGAACCACAAGCAAAAACACACAAAGAACACTGCACCAAGCACATTATAATCAAAATGAAAAGAAAAAAACAACAGTAATACAGGAAAAAATCTTAGTAGCATCCAGAGAAACAATAAGTACAAAGACATAAAGAATTACTGGCAACTAATTACCACAAATTAATACTGCAGGTTTCGTGTCAGAACAGTGCAAGACAGAAGACAATAAAGCAACATATTTAGAGTACCTGTACTGAAAGAAAACAACTGTCTACATAGAATACCATATCCAGAAAAAATATCTTTTAAAACTGAAGGTGAAACACTTTTGTAGCAAACACAAGGTGAAAAATTTGTTGCCACCAAACTTGCCCTACAAAAAATGTTAAAGGAAATTCTTCAAGCAGGAGTAAAACTTGAATGCACACAATGAAAATAAATGATAAAATGATTTAAAAAGTGGGTAAATAAAAAAGACTTTTTCCCTTTTTGAAGTTTTAAAAAATATAACAGACTGTTTAAATTAAAAATGATATATTTTGAGATTTATAACTTGTATAGATATGAAGTATACACAAATGAGATCACAATAACAGAAGAAGGGAAAAAGAAGTATACGGCTATAAGTTTCTTATACTATATATGATTTACTGGGATAAGTTAAAATATGCATATTGTAAACCCCACAGCACTCACTAAAACAATAAAACAAAAAGGTAAATAAGCTAACAGTATGAAATAGCATGAAATGCTAAAAATTAATCAAAAGAAGGCAGGTAGAGAGGAAAAAGGGGGCAAAGAACAAGTGTGACAAATAGAAAGCAAATAGCAAGATATAAATACAAACCCAACCATATCAATACTTGCATGTAAATGGTGCTAACCACTCCAATTAAAAGACAAAGATTGTCACACTGCAGAAAAAACAAGATCCTACTATATGATTGCTATGGGAAACCTACTTTAAGTATAAAGACACAAATAGGTTAAAAGTAAAAGGATGAAGGAAAATATAACATGCAAACACTAGCATAAGAAAACTGGCATGGCTATATTAACATCAGACAAGGCAGACTCCAAAACATGAAGTATTAGAAGGAAAAATCGGATCACTGCATAGTAAAAAAAAAGAGTCAAGTGCCTCAGAAGACATATAGTATGCACTGATGACAAAGCTACAAAGGGCATAAAACAAAAACTAAAAGAACTGAAAACAGAAGCAGAAAAATTCACTATTATAGTTAGATATTTCAAACAAAGACTATCTGGCTCCAGAGACTACACTTTTTACAAATATAAAAACTAAACAGCTAATTTTAAATGTGAAATCCTACAAAAAATTCTTCACCACCTTTTAGCTTTATAAATACATCATTAAAGTATAAAAACATGACAACAATGAACACCAAATTCAGGATATTGTTCACATCTGAGGTGGAAGAGAATTACTGGAAAGAGGGTACAAAGGGGGCCTCTACTTTACTTGTAATTTTCTATTTATTTAAACAATCTGAAGTGAATATGGTAAAAAAAAGAAATAAATTTTGAGAAATCTGAGTGAAGAGTATGTGTTCTACAATTGAAATATATCATGATTAAAAAAAGATATTTCTCCACATATTAAGGTAGGTAACATAAAAATGTCAAAAATGGATAAAAACATCTTAATAAAGAAACCTACCGCTTACATCACTTGTAAACATAAATGCAAAAATCCCCAATTAAAATATTTGCAAATCTAATCAGCATATTTAGAAACAATGCATCTTAACAAAGGAAATTTTTCCCCAAAATGGATGGATAACTCATTGCCAATTTATGAGATTAACAGATTAACATGGAAATTCATATGATCCTTTCAATAATTGCTTACAAAAATCATCAATAAAATTCAACCTATTTCTGAGTTAAAAGTAACTAGAAATATATTAATTAGACCATATATTTGGTGGAAAAAAGAAAATCAATTGAAAAACTATCAGACCAGAGTAGAGGTAAAAGGCATGTCTAACAAATTCAACAAATGAAATTTCATACCAGCAATAACCGGTTAAGATCCCATTCTCAAAATAAAAGTTAGCTATTAATATAAGCAATGAAATGAATGAATCTCAAAACCATTGTGTTGAGCACAAAAGGCCAGGTTAAAAGGGCATCAAAATGGCCAAAAATAGCCTCTCCAAACTACCCAATAAGTGTGAAGACAAAAATATATGAAAATTTAAAGTATTTGTCTAATAAGTCCAATGTCCTTCTTCAATGACAGTTTCTATTAATTTTTTTCTGTGTCTGGGCCATATTTTCTTGTTTATCTCTGTGCCTCATAATTTATTGTTGAAAGACTTATAGTAACCTAAGGAGCACTTGTTCATCAAAGACTAATGAATCTCAGTAAGAACAATTAGTTTTTTACTGTTGTAACTTTCTATTCCCATACTCTTCTGTCCAGCTCAGCTGTAGCCTTGAAAAAGAAAGATAACAATAAAATAAATATTTTAGTGACTAGGCCATATAAATGTGTAGTTTGATTGTTCTGAGTCAGTCTCAGCCTATCAGTAGTGATGCTATCACCTAGAAATGCTTGTGAGCACTCAACTGGGCTCATACTATTTGTGTCAAGCCCCCACAGACATTTCTCTGACTGGAGGCACCATTATGATTGCAAGGTATACCTCAGCAAAACCATCTGGGAACTTTGAAAAGTCAGGCTTATTATTTATGAGTCCTGAAAGATACACAGCATACCTGGGGCCACACAGTGAGATCACAGGCAGATAGAGAGAGGGGGGTGGGGGGAGAATGGACCTGGGGTTCTGACTTTATTAGTATAAAGGGTGGGGTGCCCAGGGTTTTACAGGTTCACTCACTATTGATGAATTTAAAACATAAGGGTGGGAATCAAAGTGTTCAGTCAAGCAGTCAGTTATCTAGATCAACCAGAGATTTCCAAAAGGGGAAACTTCATGCGTGAGGCGGTCTGGCTCTTAATCTAGTTGTGTAGCTGGCAATGTGTTTATTCAAGATGGATGTCTTTGAATTGGATGCCTCAGGAATCAAAAGTTTAATGTTAGGCAATTACATTAAAATCAAAAAAGCTAATTGTCAGGCGCTTACACTGCACTGAAGTACATACCAATGGCTGTGCACATGCTCAGAAAAGAGCTAGAAGCCCTAAGTTTTCACATCTGACTGACCTTGAGGCTGTAGGCAAGCTGGAAGTGAGGGCTAGTGCAGAGTTCTAAACTGCCTACCTGGGCACTGAAGGTGTGTCCCAACACACAAAAGAGCCCCTTAGCAAAAACTGAAAGACATTGGTTCCACGCATTCAAGGAAATCTATATTCAGTCATCACCTGATCACTAAGCTTAGCAAGCAGAGACTTCAGTGGCCATACATGACTACAAATACAGACTTTACAAAATTAGTTCAAGAAAGCCACTAAAATTTTTTAAATGATAACAATAAAAATAAGAACTACAACAGCAAAACAACAACAAACCCTGGGGGGGGAGAAGGAGGACCTTATTTCCACAATTATCACATTATATTATTTTAAATGACCAATTTATAACAAAAAATATGAGATATGCAAAGAACAAAGAAAGTATGGCTCAACACAGGAAACAAGACAATCAAAAGAACCATCCTTGGGGAAGCGCAGACGTTGGACAAAGACTTTAAATCACCATGTCTAAACAACTGAAGGCAAGTATGACAATAATGTCTCATCAAACAGACAACATCAATAAAGAGATAGAAGTTATAAACATGAACCAAATAGAAATTCTGAAAAGTTCATTAACTGAAATGAAAAATTCAATAGAGGTGCTCAGTAGAAATTTGAGCAGACTGAGAAGAAAAATTGGTGAACATGAAGATAGGTCAGTTGAGGTTATTCAGTCTGAGGAACAAAAAGAAAAAGTAATGAAGAAAACTGAACAGAGCCCTAGAGACCTGTGGGACACCATCAAGCAAAATGGGAGTTCCAAAAGAAGAGGGGAAGGCAGAAAGGATACTGGAAGAAATAATGGCAGAAAATTTCCCTGGTGAAATCATCTACATATCAAAGAAGTTAAGCACACCATAACCAAACTGTCAAACTATTCAAAAACAAAGAGAAAATCTTGAAAGCAGCAAGAGAAAAGCAACTCATCACCTATAAGGAATCCTCAGTAAGATCAACAACTGATTTCTCATCAGAAACCATGGTGGTTAAAAGGCAGTGGGATGACATATTCAGAGTGCTAAAAGAAAAAAAATGTCAACCAAGAATTCTAAATCCAGCAAAACTATCCTTCAAAAATGAAGGAGGAATGAAGATATTCCCAAATAAACAAAACTAAGAGAGTCTGTCACTAATATAATTGCCCTACAAGAAACACTAAAGTGAGTCTTCAGGCTGAAATGAAAAGACACTAGACAATAACTCAAATACACATGAAAAATAAAGAGCACTGGTAAAAGTAAATAGGTAAATATATAAGACAATACAAATAAAATTTTTGTAACTTTTCTCTCCTATCTGATTTAAAAGAAAAATGAATAAAACAATAATTATAAATATGTGTTGATGGACACATATTGCATTAAAAATGTAATTTACATGACAACAGCATCACAAAGAGTGGGGAACAGAGCTATACAGGAGCAAATTTTTTATATTATTGAAATTAAGTTGTATAAACCTGAATCAGATTATTATGTTAGGATGTTAGTTATAATTTCAAAGGTAACCATTAAGAAAATAAGTTAAAAATATAAAGTAGGGGTTTCCCTGGTGGCTCAGTGGTTGAGAGTCCGCCTGCCGATGCAGGGGACACGGATTCGTGCCCCGGTCCATGAAGATCCCACATGCCGCGGAGCGGCTAGGCCCATGAGCCACGGCTGCTGAGCCTGCGCATCCGGAGCCTGTGCTCCGCAATGGGAGAGGCCACAACAGTGAGAGGCCTGCGTACCGCAAAAAAAAAATATATATATATATATATATATAAAGTAAAATAAATAGGGGATAAAAACAGTACAAAAAGAAACCTACAGCTTTTCATACTTTTCATTAGTTCAACATTTTAGAAAACCATACCATGGGTACTGAAGAAGATTACACTACAGTGAAATAGAGATTCCATAGTGAAAGCTTACTAGAACCAGGAAGTGAGACTCAGAGCTTGGCAAGTCAACCTACTCAATAGATAGGGCTCTGAAAAACAGTGCAAGGTAAAAGAAGCCCACAAACGCATTCAGTTCATAAACTTCTAGACTTTTTTTTAAGGTCATATAATTTTAATGATTTTTAAAAATTTTTTATTTTATATTAGAATAAACTTCTAGGTTTAAAGAACATATTCATTTCATGAATAAAGAGAAAAAGGCAACTTAAGGCCTATGGAAAACCATTGCAGGATAAGGGAAAAGAGACAACACTCTGAAATACCAAAGGAATAAATTTTTTAAAATTGTGTGATGTGCTCAAAAGATGCAAGAAGATATGAATTCTGCCAAAAAACATAGAAATCCATGCAGAGTAAAGATACTGAGTTGAAACTGCAAGATAAAAATGAAACAAACTGAATCAACTAAGAAGGTTCGCAGAAAAATAAAATGCAATAATAGTATTAAAATATTTAAATACATCTTAAAAAGCAGATTTTAAAATATGTTAATGAAAAAAATCAAATCAGATGGTAGAGGACAAATTATAAGGTCTTCCAAAATATAGAGGAAAATGACCAAAGGGCGATGGGGGGGATGGAGGTGGAAGCAATGGGAAGATAGTAATAAAATCAGAGAAAATGAAGAGACAATGTGAGGATAAATGATGTTTTTTTAATGTAAAAGTAAATAAAAGCAAAAATGAGTAGCTGGATACAAAATGATTTAACTGATTTTTTAAAAAGGTATAGGTAAGTTAAAAGGGTTTGCGTTGTCACGTTCCAGGGGAAAAAAATCAGTGAAAATAAAAGCACACCTAAACATATGCTATAAAATATTTAATTAGAAATGTAGCAGATGTGTAAGTTTGTGCCCAGAAAAAGATATTCTGACAGATTGAAGCAAATGCTGACCTGTCGGCAGAGTTCCTAATGGTCAATTTGGGCAGGAAATGCAGAGAGGGTTTAAGGCAGACAACAGTGGGAAGGTTGGATGATTAGGAAAACAGTGGAATCTGTCTCAGACACTGGTGCCTGGTCTTTAGAAGCTTCTACAGACAGAAGCTAAAGGAACACTTCACAGGTGATTCCATGAACCTAAGAGACACACAAAGAACTCCTTGACAATGAGCCTACACAAGAGAGAACAGGGACATCCTCTCCTTTTGGCTCAGAACTCTGCATGTCTCCTTTGCAGTGGGGATCACAGATATACTCAGCTCAGAAAACCCACCATACATGAAACAACCTTCGAGAAAAATTATTGGAAGATGCAATTAAGTGCTCCAAAATAAAAAGTTAAAGTATAAAAACAGATGAGTAAAAGTGGTATGCAATGAAACTTTAAACATAAATAATAGTCTAAATAAGTTTTAAATGGCTAACAAAACTGAATGTAAATGTCAAGAATTACATTTTAAAATACAAGCAAACTACTAAAACCAACCTAAGAGAAAGCAGAAAATTTGATCAGACCTATAGCAAGAGATTGAATCAGTAATCAAAAACCTTCCAACAGGGCTTCCCTGGTGGCGCAGTGGTTGAGAGTCCGCCTGCCGATGCAGGGGACACGGATTCGTGCCCCAGTCCAGGAAGATCCCATGTGCCGCGGAGCAGCTAGGCCCGTGAGCCATGGCTGCTGAGCCTGCGTGTCCGGAGCCTGTGCTCCACAACGGGAGAGGCCGCAACAGTGAGAGGCCCGCGTACTGCAAAAAAATAAATAAATAAAATAAAAAAATAAAAACCTTCCAACAAATTAAAGTCCAGGACCAGATGGTTTCACTGGTGAATTCTACCAAACAATCTTTCTCAAACTTTTCAAAAAATAGAAGAAGAGGAAACACTTCCTGACTCATTCTGTGAGGCCAGCATAACTCTGATACCAAAGCCAGAGAGAGACATTACAAGAAAAGAAAACTATAGACAATTTTTGTTATGAATATAGATGCAAAAATCCTCAACAAATTACTGGCAAACTGAACCAGCAGCAAATTTTAATGATTATAAGACATGACCAAGTGGGGTATATCCCAAGTGTGCAAGAATGGGTCAACACAAAAAGCAATCATTGTAATACACCCCATTAATAGAATGAAGGGGAAAAAAAAAACAAACATGATCACCTCAATTGTTACAGAAAAAGGATCTGACAAAGTCCAAAACCCTTTTGTGGTTAGGACAAAAACAAAAAACACTCAAAAAAACTGGGAATAGAATGGAACTTCCTCAACTTGACAAAGGATATTTATGAAAAACCAAGAGCTAACATTATACTCAATGGTAAAAGACTGAAAGTTTTCCCCCTAATATCAGGAACAATGATGCCCAATTTCACCACTTCTATTCAACATAGTACTGGAAACTCTAGTTGAAGGAATTAGGCAAGAAAAAGAAATAAAAGGCATCCAAATTGCACAAGAAGAAGTAAAATTATCTTTATTCACAGATGATATGATCTTATATATAGAAAACCATAAATAATACCAAAAAACTATTAGAGCTAATAAATAAATTCATTAAAGTTGCAGGTACAATATAAAAATATTTTAAAGTATTAAATTTCTATACACTAACAATGAACAATCTAAAAATGAAATTAAGAAAACTTTCCATTTACAATAGCGTCGATGAGAATAAAATACTTAGGAATAAATTTAACCAAGTAGACACAAGACTTCTATAAAACATTGCTGAAAGAAATTAAAGAAGACCTAAATAAAAGAAAAAACATCACAGGTTCATGGATGGGAAGACTTAATATTAAGATGGCAAGATTCCCCATAGCAATCTACAGATTCAATGCAATCTGTATCAAAATCCTAAAGGCCTGTTTTTGCAGAAATAGAAAAGCTGATCCAAAAATTCAAGTTGAATTGAAAAGGACCCTGAATTGGCAAAACAATCTTGAAAAAGAAAAATAAAGTTGGTGCACTCACACTTCCCTATTTCAAAACTTACTATCAAGCTATGGTAACTAAAAACTGTGGTGCTAGCATAAGGACAGACATCTAAATCAATGGAATAGGACTGAAAGTCCTGAAATAATCTCATCCAACTGTTAATGTTTACAAGGGTCCCAAGATCATTCAAAGGGGTATAAATCATCTCTTCAGATAGTGCCAGGACAACTGGATATCAACATGGCTCCCCGTCTCACATGTTATACAAAAATTAACTCAAAATAGATCAAACACCTAAGCGTAAGAACTGTAAAATTATTAGAAGAAAACGTAAGGGTAAATCTTCATGACCTTGGATTTAGTAATAGATTTTCAGAAATGACACTAAAAGCGTAAGAAAAAAAAATTTGGACTTCATCAAAATTAAAAATTTTCATGCATCAAAAAGTGAAAAGAGGGCTTCCCTGATGGCACAGTGGTTGAGGGTCCTCCTGCCGATGCAGGGGACACGGGTTAGTGCCCTGGTCCAGGAAGATCCCACGTGCCGTGGAGCAGCTGGGCCCATGAGCCATGGCCGCTGAGCCTGCGTGTCCAGAGCCTGGGCTCCATGACGGGAGAGGCCACAAAAGTGAGAGGCTCTATAGAACGGGAGAACAACCTATTTACAAATCATTTATCTGATAAGGGTATGTATCCAGAATATAAAAAGAACTCTTAGAACTCAACAAAAACAAAAAAAATCCCAATTAAAAAATGGGCAAAAAAAAAAAAAAAATGGGCAAACGATCTCAGCTTGAAGTTAATAATACTCTTTGGCAATAACACTAGTAATTTTGAAGTTGAGGAAAAGCAAAAGGAGGTAATCAAAGGAGCTGTCCTGATTATTTAGCTTAAGAATTTCCCTCCCTCCCTCTTCCTACCCGTTGTAACTCTCCTGCCCACCCCACTCTCTCTGACCTTAATCTAATACTAATCATTCTTTAGTGTCAATGACTTCAGCATTTCTCACACAAGTATGCTTTTCCTCTCAGAATCACTTGTTCATCATTAATATTATAATATTACCATGCAACAGAAAACTGTCTAGTGTTCTTTCCTTTGGCACAGCCTTGACACTAATATGCAATAAAAATATTCCGGGAGTTGAAGCACTAACTCTCTGCTTTACAAAACCCTGTGATTTATTTAGTGAAAGTGAGAAGGAAATCACAGGAGAGAAAATAGCCAATAAATTTTCATTTTTATACAGTCAAAAAAAAATGTGCAAAGGACTTGAATAGACATTCCTCCAAAGAAGATATACAAATAGCCAACAAGCATATGAAAAGATATTCATTAGGGAAATAAAAATCACAATGAAATACAGGGACTTCCCTGGCAGGCCAGTGGTTAAGATTCTGCAGGGTGCGGGTTTGATCCCTGGTTGGGGGACTAAGATCCTGCATGCCACGCAGTGCAGCCAAAAAAAAAATCAAAATGAAATAGCACTTCACACCAGATAGGATGCTATAATAGGAAGAAAAAACAGACAACAACAAAAGCTGGTGAGGATGTGGAGAAATTAGAACCCTTATACATTGCTGGTGGGAACGTAAAGGGTGCAGCCACAATAAAAAAGTTTGGTGGTTACTCAAAAACTTAAACATAGAATTACCATATGATCCAGCATTTCCACTTTTAGAAAAATGCCCCAAAGAATTGAAAGCAGGTATTCAAACAGACATTTGTAAATCAGTGTTCTTAGTAACGCTATTCACAATTGCCAAAGGGTGGAAATAACCTGAATGCCTATCAACTGACAATGGAATATTATTCAGCAAAAAAAAAGAAGCACTAATACATGCTAAAACATAAATGAACCTCAAAATTATTATGTTAATTGAGACACCAGACACAAAAGGTCATATATTGCATGATTCCATTTATATGAAACATCCAGAAGAGGTAAATCCCTTGAGACAGAAAACCAACTTGTGGTTGCCAGGGGCTGGAGAGGGGCAGTAGATGCAGAGTGACTGCTTAATGCATGTGGGATATCCTTTGGGGATGATGAAATCATTTTGGAACCAGATGGAGGTGATAGTTGCTCAACATCGTGAATGTACTAGATGCCACTAAATTGTGAACTTTAAGGTGGTTAATTTTATGTTATGTGAATTTCATCTCAATGTGAAAAAAAAAGTGATTGGGTTTGATGAGCACCTGAAAATATTCCCTGCTCCTTCAACACTTCCTTATATAGCAATAAAATTTATACTTGATAATTCTAAGACATTGTCCAATAACAAAAGAACTTATTTTGCTTGTCTGTATTATAGTAAATTTATAGAAATAAAATTCACATTTGACGTTTTTAAAAGACATGTAATGTGAAAAATAATGATTTATTGATAACAATTTAGTTAGTGTTAGATCGAAATTTTAACATAAATTTAGTAACATACATGAATGTGGAGGTAACAGGTAAGAGTTACTACCATGGTAGTCTCAAGTGAGAATCACATGGGAAGGCACTGTGATAAGATGATTGAGTACACATGCTTTGTAGTCAAACTGCTTCAATTCAAATCTTCACTCAGTCACTTTAGGGCAGACTTGAACAAGTTACTTAATCTCTCTGGGCCTTGGTTTCGTAAAATGGAGATAATAATAGTACATATCTCTTATGCTTATTGTGAGGAATAAATAATACATGGGAAAAAAATCTTATATGTAATAATAGCTACTACTGTTCACATTGGAATAAAAAAAAATAAGGATGCCTATTGTCACCATCACCATTTGTTATTATACTGGAAATTCTAGATATGAAATAAATAAAACATAAGATTGTAAGAATAATTTAACCAAATTACTGTGATTTAAAGAGGCTATGACTATATGCCTAGAACCCCCAAAAGAATCTATTGCAAAAGTATTAGAAATAGTGTTATTTAGACATAAAATCAATTCACAAAAACCAAATT
>NW_021703778.1:113361394-113561715 GCF_005190385.1 Monodon monoceros | reverse complement strand
AGAAATAGTGTTATTTAGACATAAAATCAATTCACAAAAACCAAATTTAGAAAACGAGAAAAGGAACAAAAGTCACAAAAAGCAACAAAAAATATAAACTACCAAAACAGTGCCTTAACAAATGTGAGGAAAACTAAAAAACTTTACTGAGATATAAAAATTGCCTTGAATCAGAAATCTTGGATTTAGGACTCAGAATAAAAGCAAAGATAATTCTTTAAAGAAACGCAATTAGTATTTTGCCTAACATGTATTAATTCTATTTTGTCTCCCCAACTGAGTCAGAAACTATAAGGAGTAGCATTGTTCTGCATCTTTCACAGGGTCTGGCACACTGTTGAACAAATGTTTTAAAATTTGAAAATGTATACAGCCATGAGCAGTCCAGCTTCACAATCCTAGATACATTTTTCATGTGTTTCTCAGGGAAGTTTCAACCTGTTGTGTCTAACTTAGAATCCAAAATGTCAGAGCTGGAAGGAACTTGAAAGATTAGGAAAGTCTGAAGGAAGCCCAAATTTCACAGACATTGAAACCAGAGCTTTAAGCCCCAAAGCGTGCGGGGTAGTATTCAAAACAAACAGAGTCCGTGGTCTTTCCCCTAAACTGCTTCCAGCAGATGGACCAGCAACAGAAGCAGCAGTGTTCCGCTGGCCTGTCAGGCAGGGCCAGTATTTTTTCAATCATCTTTTAAAAGTGGTGGGGAGGGCTTCCCTGGTGGCGCAGTGGTTTAGAGTCCGCCTGCCGATGCAGGGCACACGGGTTCGTGCCCCGGTCCGGGAAGATGCCACATGCCGCGGAGTGGCTGGGCCCGTGAGCCATGGCAGCTGAGCCTGCGCGTCTGGGGCCTGTGCTCCACAACGGGAGAGGCCACAACAGTGAGAGGCCCGCGTACCGCAAAAAAAAAAAAGTGATGGAGAGAGCAACTTCCCCCTACTCTTCCTCAAGCAATCCAGTTCTCCCCAAGTGACGCTTGCTGCTAAGATAGAGGCCAAAGTGTATTTCTACCACATACTCTTTTATGGTTTCGTCAGCACTTATTCAAGGTGCACGGCCTTTAAATAACTCACTATGAAGTTCAAGTTTCAGAAAGAAGGAAAGAAAAGACATTTTTATGGCCCTAAGCAAATACTTGTCCACACAGGTTATTTTCTTGAGAAGCTGCCCTGATTTGCATTGACTTTCTCTTGCTTCCCGCAGGCAAAACCCTGCCGGCATTGGCCTGTAGAATCCTGCTTACAGGCACAAGAATGTGTCAGAGCTGCTTTGCATTCATTCTTAACCACATTTGACTTTTTTTTTAATTAAACATTTTATATGATTGTTCTGGATGGCTGGCCCCTGTATTCAGTAAACTGTCAGTTCTAAAAAATATGATTTAAAAAAACTGAACCGGAATGGCAGCCATATAAATGTAAACATCAAAATTGCTACAGACACTATCTATAACTAAGTATGTATGGTAGCTTTTCCACAAAGTCCTAACAGAATAATGTCCATTACTTAAGCCTGTTCAAAAATATATATTTCCAGAATACAGTGTTTCAAGTGGATTTTCACTTCTTATATCACATTTCTGATAGGTGCTATATACTATAAAATTATATAGTGTTTTTAGAAAAAAATTATTGAAGTATTCATAAAAGGCTTGTTTAATCCAGGTCATCTAAAACAGAGGCAATCAATAAAATATCTTCAGAATATGATAAAGCCTACAGTCAAGTAACACACTATCCTTTACTCCCTGACATTCTTACTAGGGAAGACAACACAAAATCTGGGCTTTTCCTTTCAGAAGCCTATAAATAAATTTTAGTTAATATGCCTGCTTCTAGCTTATAGTATCTGCTGTATCAGATATGACATTCCTTTGAATTAAGCACCAACTATTTAGTGAGTTATAGCCAGCTATGTGACAGCTCTATGCTACAGAGCATCAAGGCTAGGAATCCCTGAGAAATATGAGGCAAGATGCTTTTCTTCAAGAAGTTTACAGTCTAGGGACTTCCCTGGTGGTGCAGTGGTTAAGAATCCGCCTGCCAATGCAGGGGACATGGCTTCGAGCCCCAGTCCAGGAAGATCCCACATGCCACAGAGCAACTAAGCCCGTGCGCCACAGTTGCTGAGCCTGCTCTCTAGAGCCCGCAAGCCACAACTACTGAGCCCACGAGCCACAACTACTGAGCCCACGTGCCACAACTACTGAAGCCTGTGCACCTAGAGCCTGTGCTCTGCAACAAAGAGAAGCCACCGCAATGAGAAGCCCGCGTACCACAAGTGAAGAGTAGCCCCCGCTCCCCGCAACTAGAGAAAGCCCGCACGCAGTAGTGAAGACACAACCCAGCCAAAAATTAATTAATTTTTTTTTAAGTTTACAATCTAGTTAGAGAGCTGAAAATAAGAGACTAGAAACAATGTTTTTTAAAATGCAAAGCAATGTATTCAATCAAGCATAATTATTATGCACAGGCTCCAAGTTCAGTAGGGATTTAGTTTATATAGAGAGATGAGGATAAGTGTATAAATACAAGAAAATGCACCAGTTCCAATTATGCCATTGGGAAATAAAATTGGGGAAGAGCTGGGTTCTTGGGTTGGAAGGGCAGAGGAAGAGGGAAGTGACAATGGCGGTTCTCATTTCATGTCTTAATATAAGACCGCCTGAAAATATGTGCTTGTGTCAATTCGTTTTGAAAGTTCCTATATCCCTCTTTTGTTTACTTAGTCAACAGGAATCTATAAAACTGGAACTTTCAAGACACAAACTGAAGAAGGATGAAAACATATTTGTTATGGTTTCTTTCAGTTTTCACTGTTCTAAATCAAATAATAAGTTCAATTAATTTTCTTTAATGTTTTCTATTGTAAAATCATTCAAACATTTTTAACTAAAATAAAACTCAGCAAGTTACTACACAGCTAACCTATCTCTAACGTTCAGCAAAAACATTCGTAGTACCATTTGCAGATCTTATTACAAAAAGGCTCTGATAGCCAGTGTCCCAGATGGTCCCCAATGATTTCCATCTGGTGGTAATCATGCCCTTCAGTAGTCTCCTACTCAGTGAATACGGCGGACCTGTGTCATTAGTAAACTAGAGGGGAAATGACAGTGTGTAGCTTTATCATATAAGATACGGCAGCTCCAACCTTGCTCTCTCTGAGAACACTAGCTCTAGGGGAAGCCAGCTGCCATGTCATGAGGACACTCACGCAATCCTATGGAGAGGTCCACACGATAAGGAATTGAGGTCTCCCAGAAACAGCCAGCACCTAACAGCTAGTCTTGTGATTGAGGTACCCTGAAAGTGGATCCTCCAGACCCAATCAAGTCTTCAAATAATGGCAGCCCCCAACAAGATCTTGACCACAATCCCATGACCTTGAGCCAGAATCATCCAGCTAAGCTGCACCTGAAGTCCTGACCCACAGAAACTATGTGAAATAATACATATTCATTGTTTTAAGCTGCTAAGCTTTGGGGTGATTTGTTACAAAGAAATAAACAACTTAAAAAGGCACTAAAGGTAAAACTCTAGCTCTTCAGATATTTCATGGCATTTCCTAGAGAACCTAAGATCTCAAGATCTCAAAACAATTACAATTCTTTATTTAGGTAATTATGCGTTTTCTTCCTTATTACCTATAATTACATAATTTTTCTTAGCCCTTTTAAAAGATATATATTGTTTAAGAAAGTCCATTAAAAAGTTAAGTATTTTGTGCTAGATCTTTAAGCAATACAAAAAGTATGTGCATTAGCAATAAATACTGGGTGATATTTAACACGCCTTTCTTTGTCCCACATACTTATCCTGTACATCACGAAACATTATCATCTAACATTTCATTACATATGTCAGCAACTTTAAAAGACACATGCTATGCACCATTACTATAGTATTTGTGAAAACCACAGAATTAGAGAGAATAAAAGAGCTTACACACCAACACCAAGAACACCAAGAACATGGTCCTTTGTCCTATTACTAGGTAAAGTCAATGAAGGAAATTCTGTAACTCCCCTGAGAAACACAAATCTATAAATAATATCCAACCTATGTTTATATTTTAGGCAATGTATACACCTTCCTTAGTTAAGATGAAGAATGACTAATGTCATCCATAAAGGACAATTAATAATCAGATTTCATTTATCTCTTCCCCATACTAAACTCCAGCTCCTGCAAACTTTTCTCATATGGATCTGGGAGTGGAAATGGTAAGTTTTCAGAAGAATCCATAAGAATATTCTTGAAGCCTCCTCATCTCACACATGATTTAATAACATAAACACTTCAATAATAAAATTCAGGTCTCCAAGAGTAAGCTTATTTTTATTTACAACATTCGACAAGTATGTATTTATAGTGACTACTAAGTATGAGGAATTATGTGGGGTGATGTGAGGGATAAAAAGACAAAAGATAAATAATGTTGCCTCCAGGTCATTTACAGTCTTACAAGACAGATTTGGCGTTCATTTGATCCATCCTACTAAAAACAGAAAGACAAGTAAGACTCGATTCTGACCACTTGGGTATTCACAGCCTAGACAAACACATATATTGGTGTGTATGTAAATAACGATAATACGTGTCATAAGAGAGGCAGAAAGTAAATTTGTACCACGGAGTTAGGGCAAGGAGGGGGCAAATTAAATATTTTTAGAATAGAAGGCAGTATTTCCCTAAAGTGGGCTATGAGAGAAAGGTAGGATCTAAATGTGTCTGGGGCATACAAAGGGCATTTCATGTGGAGAAGGACTCTTTGGGCAAATTTTTAGGTCCTTTCTCTTCCTTGGGGGCAGGCACACACATGTCACTTACTGAAGATAAGCAGGGTGAGGATGGAAAAGATCTTCATATTGGCTCCCTCACTTCCCCCACATCTATTTCCAAGGGATGGTAATGAGTCTTTTGGCTGTGTGTGCTCACCTGATTCTCTAAAATGGCTTTTCTGACAAGCAGGATCCAATTCAAAAGGGAAATCACTCTATTCATCTGGTTTATATGAAGTTGTAAGAACTTGTACCAGATTATCTATATCCTTCATTTCCCTCCTCCTACTTTGCAAATTTCTGAAGCAAGAAAGTTCATCTCTGGGGGGAAGCAAGGAGCTTACTCAAGTCATCAAGTGATTCAATCAACATTCTCAGTCGGGAGCATCAGAAACAGACTCTTGCCATACAGGAGGCATTGAAAGACTGGCAAGAGTCACAGAATCAATGGGAGAAGGACCAAAGGAGTCACAGAATCAAGAAGAGAGAAGCATCATAATAGTGTTTCAGCAAGAATAGACTTGCCAGGCTTCCTCATGGCACAATGGCTCTGAATGAATCCTTACCAATTGTGCCACTACTTGGCACAAGTAATGATGTGCCAATTCTAAGCCTAGGGTTCAAGGGGTCTTGCATGTTGCTCTCTTGAGCTTCTGCTGTCACCATGAGAAAGGCATGCTTGGTCAAACCAATGGCTCCAGGGTAAAAACATGCATGAATGTGCCTGCTCTAGATGTTGGTCCCAGAGGGGAGACACAGGGCAGAATCGCCCCAGCTAAAGTCTCCAGCTGACCCACTGATACATGAAAAAGCCGAATAACTCACAGACACATGTGCAAGTCCAGCCTAGATCAACTGACTTGAGCCAATTCACAGATGTGAGAGCTATAATAATACTGTCTTAAGCCACTAGATTTGGGGAGCTGTTTGTTACACAGCATTAGCTGACTGATATATCTGGTGGTTGACATTAGATTGCAAGAGAAAAGTATGAGGCTAGCAAGGTTAAATCATGAAGGATGCTCTATGCTATCTACGCTTTGGAGTTGGACTCTATTCTGTGGTCAGCAGGTATCCAGTCAAATTTTTAGTCAGAAATAACATAATAACAAGTTTCTGGTAAATAAACTTAGTGGGGGGTAAGAACTAGCAGTTGGTACTGAAGATCTTGAAAGGATCCATGTGAAAGCTGATGAGGGTCTAACTTAAGACACAGTCAGTGGAAGGAGAAGGTTTAAAAGAATATTCTCTTTAAATTCTCATTCTCCATTCCTTAAGGATATCCTTACAGATCAAAAGAAAAGATTAATAAAAAAAATAACCTTCAAGTTTTTGAAATATAGGGAGGCTCTCTTGAGTCTAAATGGAATTCAGATATGTTTGGACAGTCTGGCAAAGTCTGATGGAACAGACTTCCCAAAATCTCATCTGCATGAATATGGAGTCACTTGTGGAAAAAACCACAAAGAATAAAAAACCTAGCCATGATGAGCAGAACCCCACAAGAAAGCCTTGATCTGAGAGAGGTGACAATTCTCTCAAATTTGTCTCCTCGTCCAGCCCATCAGGACTCATGTCTGATTCATAGTAGGTATGTGTTTGGGGGGATGAGTGTTATAAATAAACAATGAAACAGTTAATTAACTTAACATCTCGCTAAGGGATGAAGAAGAGTCCTTCTCCCCAACCCAATCCCCCTGCCCTAACCAGGGATAACTTGTTTAAAAGCAAGATCTTTTTTTGTCGAATTCATGCTTGAAGGTCCAGCATGTAAAGTAGATCAAAAGGTAATCCTGGGACTTCCCTGGTGGTCCAGTGGTAAAGAATCTGCCTTCCAATGCAGGGGACGTGGGTTCGATCCCTGGTCAGGGGACTAAGATCCCACAAGCTGCGGGCAACTAAGCCGGCGCACCACATCTACTGAGTTTGCGTGCCTCAACTGGAGAGACTGCGTGCCACAAACTACGGAGCCCACACACCCTGGAGCCTGCGCACCACAACTAGAGAAGAGAAAACCCGCACGCCACAACTAGGGAGAAGCCCACGAGCTGCAATGAAAGTCCCGCGTGCCTCAACGAAGATCCTGCGTGCCACAACTAAGACCCAACGCAGCCAAAAATAAATAAATAAATAAATCTTTTTTAAAAAATCTATCTATATACAAGGGAATCCTGCACTTAGGTGAGGGCTGATGGAGAGTGTTGGGAGGGCCAGTGCCCTGTCCACTCATTCTTCCTGCCCACCTCCACAGGATCCCAGGACTCCCTGGGACACTACAAATCACTGTTCTTACTAAGTTACAACATAATATAGATGGGCCGATCGAAGAACAAATTTACATTTAGAACTCATTTCGTTTGTAAATTCCTTTATAATTACATATTCATTTGGCTCCAACATTTTTAACTATATATGCTGGAGTAGGGTAAGAAAAAGAAGTAAGCTATTTAAATCAAGGCTCTTGCATGTGCATGAGATGACAAGCTTGACTCAGCTGCTGCCTTAGTTCCCGGTACAGCCTCAGAGTACGAACATCACACCTAAGGAGTATGATTCCGGTTTTAAGGACATGTACAGCCCCAAAACATAACCAGCCAGGTCATCTTGGGCTCAGCCTAGCTCCCCTGAACTTACTTGGAGACTGTGGCTGTCTCATATGGCCCCTTTTCCTTCAAGATATTCAAGGGTAGTTAGGACTGTTCATCGTTTTCAACTTAAGTGTTGATTTGGGAACCTGACCCCCTCATAAGATAAAACTCCACATTAACTTTCATCATGGCAATTCTGTGATTTTTTCAAACAGTCAACAGTGGTACAAATGACACTGTTTTCTCAAAATTTTATGTATGTTAATACCATGAACTCACGTCTGAAGCAATTGCCATAACTAATAAAGTAAAAAAGTTTCAATTTGATAACGAGAGATAAGAGAACTGATGATTTAGACTAACACTTGAAATCAACATGTAAATCTTGGTAATTAATCATCATATAATTTATATTTCAAAAGAAAAAAGCATATACTTCAACGATTACAGTTTTGTGAGACCAAGATCTAAATTTTAGAGTGGAAGCATAGATATATTCTGAAAAATGTCATGAGTTTCCATAATCATTTCACTTCACATCCATTTCTAAAGTGAAGGTGAAAGACTTTTTCAGATATTTTACTTATCCAGGGCTTTTCTAAAAACAGAAAGCCAAGATTAGCCAAACCAAGAATAACCCCAACCGCAAGTCCCACCAGCTCACATGCACTTTTAAATAACAACAGCCAAGGGACTTCCCTGGTGGTCCAGTGGTAAAGCATCCGCCTTACAATGCAGGGGATGCGGGTTCGATTCCTGGCCAGGAAACTAAGATCCCACATGCTGCGGGGCAACTAAGCCTGTGAGCCACAACTATTGAGCTCACGTGCCTCAACGAGAGAGCCTGCATGCCTCAATGGTGACTCAACGCAGCCAAAAAAAAAGAAAGAAAATAAATTAGTTAAAAAAAAAAACAATGGCCAAGGTCCTTGCGGTCTCTCTTTTGTTCAAAAGAGGAAAACCTGATCACATAAAATGACAGTCTTTCATAATACAATGTAAGTCAAGATTTGGCAAAGGATGGCCCACCTACCAAATCTGGCCAGCCACCTGTTTTTGTTCGGTCCATGAGCTAAGAATGTTTTTTACATTTTTAAGTGGCTTTTAAAAATCAAAACAAAAATATTTCATGACGTGAAAATTATGTGAAATTCAAATTTCAATGGCCATTAATAACATTTTTAATTTCATCAATAAATATTTTTGGAAATTTGTATTCTCTCATTATATAAGTACCTACATACTATTCCTGATTTTTGCCTCTTGGCGCACAAAGCTTAAACTATTTACTACCTAGTACTTTACAGAGAAGTTTGGTGACCCCTAATGTAAATGACTGATAAGTAATAAGAAATCACCACTCTGTGGGAAAAATGCATATCTAAAGAGGACCAAGGGAATGAATTTTTCACTCTGAAATTTCAGACAAAACAAATACTTTTAAGAATTGGTACATATCAACAAAAGAAATCAAACTATCTCCTTATGTAGAGTTACATGGGTTAAACTGATTTTATCACCTCACTACATACTGTATTGTGTGAAAAACAAGAGAAATTGGGATCTCCTCTCAGAATTAACTTTACTGGGAGTTTAAGTCAAAGAATTAAGCAACCACTCTACTTTTCCCTTCTGCTTTAAACTTGACAAGATTTTTATTAATCAAAATGATATTTTATAAAATTGATATCTGTGAAAAAATCTACTTAATGACAAGCAATGTATTAAATAATTTTCAATTCATGAAGCATACCAATACAGGTATGCCTTGTTTTATTGCACTTTGCTTTATTGCACTTTGTAGATAATGCATTTTTTACAAATTGAAGGTTTGTGGCAACCCTGAATCAAGCAAGTCTATCGGTGCCATTTTTCCAACAGCATTTGCTCACCTGGTGTCTCTGTGTCATATTTTGGTAATTCTTGCAATATTTCCAACTATTTTCATTATTATATTTCTTACAGTGATCTGTGATCAGTGATCTTTGATATTACTATTGCAAAAAAGATTACAACTCGCTGAAGGCTCAGATGATGGTTAGCATTTTTTAGCAATAAAATATTTTTCAATTAAGGTGTGTACCTTTTTTAGACATAATGCTACTGCACACTTAATAGACTACATTATAGTGTAAACGTAACTTTTATACTCACTGGGAAACTCAAAAATTTGTGTGACTCACTTTATTGCAATGGTCTGGAACAAACCCGCAATATCTCCGAGGTATGACTGTAAATGTTTTATTTTTCTTTATAGATTGTTCAAATCATTCATACTGATATAGTTTCCCAAATACACTGGGTCCTTTCCTGGTTCAGTGCCCTTGCTTATGTTTGTCCCTCTGTCAGGAATTTTCTTTCTGAATACCCTCTTACAGTGGTTCTTTCCATGTAGCATATGTAGATAAATAAGACATTTGGGAGGTTTGGGGGAGGAGGAGGTTTTCTTTTTTTTTACTGGAAAGTTTCCAAACCTTCCAAAACTTTTGAAAACAATTTTTTACTGAAATATCTCTCCTCCTTGAATGTTCACTCAGAATTCATTGTTCCCACAATGCATTACTTATACTTCTATTTTGCATTTATGCCATTCTATCTGATTAGAATGTGATTTTAGAATCATCCACCTCTACGTCTTTACAGATTTCAAGAAGCTGGTTGTCTTCTGGTGTTCCTCATCTCCAGAGTGGCATCCCCAAAGTGCATATGCAGAAAGGAGGAGCTATCTTTGACATCTCTCCCCTCCCTCACCTCCCAAATCCAGTTCATCACCAAATCCTTAAATTGCTGCATAAATATTTCTGGAACCCCTACCATAGCATCTTAACTGTTACAATCCACAACCAATCTAACCACCTCCTACCACAGCCATTCATTCCCCACACTACAATCAGGATAATCCTCTTAAATCAAACTCTCATCCATATACACACACTGACATCCCTGACCATTTCATCTACCCATATCACAAGGGATCCTAGCACCATGTGGCTTGCAAAATTGTGCTGGAGTTTGAAGCCTGTATGTTCCACTAGATCATAAGGGTGTGATCTGTTTACAGTGGCCGCTCAAAGACATTTCATGATTGGGTTTCATGATTGGATTAATGCTCAGCAACACCTCATTCTTTGCATTCTCAAGGTTGCCAACTACTTTAAAGGAGTCCATTTTGGAAGTTCCATACTTAATTCTATAATTTTTGGAAAATCTTTTGGAACTGCCTTCAAAGACAGTTTGCCATCCACAAAAGAAAAATTGTCTTTGTTTTCATTGCTACACCTGGATTTTTGACCCAGAAAGGTTTTACTCCAAAGTGTTCACCCATTTTATTTGAAACACATTGCTTTAAATGACATTTGCTTGTTTCCAAAATATCTAACCCACCTTCAAAAGCTAGATACTTGACAAGAGATAGGCAAAAGAATGTGCCATGAACTATGAAAGCTAAGAATTACTGAGCGCTTAGAGTGCTCCAGGCATCACTGAACACTTGACAAACATATTCAACAAACCCAGGTGATAATGACATTTATCATTCCAACAGTTTTCATATTAAAAGAAAACAACAACAAACTGAAATTAATAGCAATGGTTAAGACTTTGTAGGAAAGTACCTTATGAATACCTGCAAATGAAATATTGGGTAATGGTAGGTATTGGGTAGTGGTAGTATCAGATTAATATTTATCTTTGCATTTCCTGGGAATCTATAGCCTTATTTCATTATTGTTTGTTGATCCCTGTTCAAAGTATTTTGGGTCCCTGCATGATACTGAGTCATGCTGAATAAGCCTGGGAGGAGCTGTTAGAAAAATAAAAATCTAGAACAGGGATATGATATGCCTACATTATAGATACAGCAAAAAGTTGAAAGAAAAGGAAGGTTACTTCAAATTGACACATAGGTAGTTCTAGAAGAAAAGAGTAATCCTGGTTGGCTGTTCGTACTCTATAAATTCAAGATAACATAACTCATATTAATAGTGTGGTAGCAAAGTAGCAATATAGAAATTAAAACACAAGGTTTTATTTTTAAACTGCTGGAAATAGCTTAAAATGCAGAAGTTAAATGGAAAATAGAAGAATTAATGTGAGAAACTATCCACTTTATACATAAGAGTATTTTTTCTTTTTTAGTCTTTGCTCTTCTGGGTACCATTCAGTTTCTCAATTTAGATAAACATATTTGTCATTTAGGTTTTATCATAAATATTCATCTTTACAGTATCAAAATTCAAGGGTGGTATTTGGCCATGATTCTTATTTTTCCAGTCTTTGTGTCAAAACCTCTAGGCCTGCTACACTAGACATGAAAGTGGTTTAAACAGCTAGGGCGTGAGGTGGGGGTGGGGGTGAAAGGTGTCAGTGGCACACCCTAAGAGCAGCCAAAACAACTCACTCACAGAGTTTCCAAACCCATCCACAGAGTAATGAAATCACACACTTAGTATGGATTTAGAAATTATTTAAGGAACAAGTTGATAAATGAGAAAGCATAATCTCCAGATTAGCATTAATAGATTATAATCAACTATAAAATCTAGCCTTATTCTCTATAAATTAGAAAACAAAAAATTTTAATGACTCAAATACCTGACTTACCCATATTTCTGAGAGTGCTAAAATACAATCATACAAAAATCTATAGGATGCGGCAAAAGCAGTCCTAAGAAGGAAGTTCATAGCGATAAGGCCTTCCTCAAACAACAAGAAAAATCTCAAATAACAACCTAACCTACCACCTAAAAGAACTAGAAAGAGAACAAACAAAACCTAAAGTCAGCAGAAGGAAGGAAATAATAAAGATCAGAGAGGAAATAAATAGAGATAAAAAAAAATCAATAAAACCAAGAGCTCATTTTTTGAAAGGGTAAACAAAATTAACAAACCTGTGGCCAGGCCACCAAGAAAAGAGAAATGATCTAAATAAACAAAATAAGAAATGAAAGAGGAGAAATAACATCTGATACTGCTGAAATACAAAAAACCATAAGAGAGTACTATGAACAATTATATGTCAACAAATTGGACAACCTAGAAGAAGTGGACAAGTTTCTAGAAACATATAGCCCACCAAAACTGAATCAAGAAGAAATAGATAATTTGAACAGAGCAATCACTAGAAGTGAAATAGAAAATGTAATTAAAAACAAACAGACAAATGAACAAAAATCTCCTTGCAAACAACAGTCCAGGACTGGATGGCTTCACTGGGGAATTCTACCAAATATACAAGGAAGAACTTATACCAATTCTTCTCAAACTCCTCCAAAAGACTGAAGAGGAGGGAACACAACCAAAGTTATTCTATGAAGCCACCAACACCCTGATACTAAAATCAGACAAAGAAACTACCAAAAAAGAAAATTACAGGCCAATATTTTTGATGAATATACATGCAAAAATTCTCAACAAAATATTAGCAAACAGAATCCAACAACACGTAAAAAAGATCATACACCATGATCAAGTTGGATTCATCCCAAGGTCACAAGGATGGTTCAAGATATGCAGATCAATGTGATATAACACATCAACAAAAGAAAAGACAAAAACCACATGATTATTTCAATAGATGCAGAAAAGGCATTTGGTAAAATTCAACATCCATTCATGAAAAAAACTCTTAGCAAAGTGGGTATAGAGGGAACATATCAACATAACAAAAGCCATTTATGACAAACCCACAGCCAACACAATACTCAACGGTGAAAAGCTGAAAGCCTTCCCACTAAAATCTGGAAAAAGACAAAGATGCCCACTCTCACCTCTTCTATTCAACATAGTATTGAAAGTCTTAGCCACAGCAATCAGACAAGAAAAAGAAATAAAAGGTATCCAAATTGGAAGGGACAAGGTCATTATATGCAAATGATACGATACTATAGAGAAAGAGAATCCTAAAGACTCCACACAAAAACTACTGGAACTGATAAATGAATTCAGCAAGGTAGGAGGACACAAGATTAACAGACAGATAACTGTTGCATTTCTAATAGAAAGGGAAAGTTTAAAAAATCCCTTTTAAAATAGCATCAAAAAATAAAATATTTAGCAATAAATTTGACCAAGGAGGTGAAAGACTTATATGCTGAGAACTATTAAACATTGATAAAGGAAACTGAAGATGATTCAAAGAAATGGAAAGATATCCTATGCTCTTGGATTGGAATAATATTGTTAAAAGCAATCTACAGATTTAATGCAATCCCTATCAAATTACCTGTGACATTTTTCACAGAACTAGAACAAATAATCCTAAACTTTATATGGAACCATAAAAGACCCAGAATTGCCAAAGCACTCCTGAGGATAAAGAACAAAGCGGGAGGCAGAACCCTCCCAGACTTAAGACAATACTATAAAGCTACAGCAATCAAAACAGCGTGGTAGGGGACTTCCTTGGTGGCACAGTGATTAAGAATCTGCCTGCCAATGCCGGGGACGTGGGTTCAATGCCTGGTCCAGGAGGATCCCACATGCCACGGAGCAACTGAGCCCGTGTGCCACAACTACTGAGCCTGCACTCTAGAGCCCACATGCCTCAACTACTGAACCCCGTGTGCCTAGAGCCCGTGCTCCGCAGCAAGAGAAGACACCACAGTGAGAAGCATGTGCACCACAACAAAGAGTAGCCTCCAGTTGCTGCAACTAGAGAAAGCCCATGTGCAGCAACGAAGACCCAATGCAGCCAAAAATAATCAATAAGTAAAATAAATACATTTATATTTAAAAAAAGGCATGGTATTGGCACAAAAACAGACATGGGGATCAGTGTAACAGAATAGAGAGCCCAGAAATAAATCCACACATCTATAGTCAATTAATCTTTAACAAAGGAGGCAAGAATACACAATGGAGAAAAGACAGGCTCTTCAGCAAGTGGTGCTGGAAAACTTGGACAGCCACATGTAAATCAATGAAGTTAGACCACACCCCCACACCATATACAAAAATTAACTTAAAACCGCTTAAAGACTTAAATATAAGACCTGACACCATAAAACTCCTAAAAGAGAACATAGGCAAAACATTTTCTGACATAAATCCTAGCAACGTTTTCTTAAGTCAGTCTCCCAAGGCAATAGAAATAAAAGCAAAAATTAAAAAATGGGACCTAATCAAACTTACAAGCTTTTGCACAGGTAAGGAAACCATAAACAAAATGGAAAAATAACCCACATAATGGGAGACAATATTTGCAAACAATGCTAACAACAAGGGATTAATTTCCAAAACATATAAACAGCTTATACAACTCAATAACAAAAAACAAACAACCCAATTAACAAAGGGGCAAAAAACGTAAATAGACATTTCTCCAAAGAAGACATACAGGTGGCCAACAGGTACATGAAAAGATGCTCAACATAGCTAGTTGAGAAATGCAAATCAAAACCACAATGAGGTATCACCTCACACCAGTCAGAATTGCCATCATTAAAAAGTCTACAAATAATAATTGCTGGAGAGGGTGCAGAGAAAAGGAAACCCTCCTACACCGTTGGTGGAAATGTAAATTGGTGCAGCCACTATGGAGAACAGTATGGAGGTTCCTTAAAAAACTAAAATTAGTGTTACCATATGATCCAGCAATCGCACTCCTGGGCATATATCCAGAGAAAACTCTAATTCACAAAGATACATGCACCCCAGTGCTCATAAAAGCACTATTTACAACAGCGAAGACATGGAAGCAACCTAAATGTCCATTGACAGATAAATGGATATGAAGATGTGGTTTGTGTGTGTGTGTGTGTGTGTGTGTGTGTATATCACAATAGAATATTACGCAGCTATAAAAAAGAATGAAATAATGCCATCTGCAACAACATGGATGGACCTAGAGATTATCATACTAATTGAAGTAAGCCAGACAGAGAAAGACAAATATCACTTATATGTAGAATCTAAAAAAAAATGATACAATTGAACTTATATAAAAAACAGACATAGACCCACAGACATAGAAAACAAACTTATGGTTACCAAGGGGGAAAGGGGCGGAGGGATAAATTAGGAGTTTGGGATTAGCAGATACAAACTACGATGTATAAAACAGATAGACAACATGGTCCTACTGTATAGCACAGGGAACTATATTCAATATCTTGTAATAAACTATAATGGAAAAGAATATGAAAAAGAATATATATGTATAACAATCACTTTGTTGTACACCAGAAACTAACATAACATTGTAAATTAACCATACTTCAATTTTAAAAAAAGAGTAAGGGACTTCCCTGGTGTTCCAGTGGTTAAGACTCGGCTCTTACAACTCAGGGGGTCTGGGTTCGATCCCTGGTCAGGGAACTAGATCTCACGTGCTGCAACTAAAAGACTCCCACATGCCACAATGAATCCCTCATGTGGCAACGAAGATCCCATGTGCCGCAACTAAGACCGGGTGCAGCCAAATAAATAAATAAGAGTAAAAAACAATAAAACAATTATCTCAGACAAGCTTTAACTATAAGAAGACATTGCTTTAAATAAACACTCTTCTAATTGGGAGCAAATATATTAAAGGAAGTTTACTTTGGACATGACTCAAAAGACAATAAGAACCTCAAAATGTATTCTGCAAGACTTATTTATTCTTGTGTCTTACTATTGTAATGCGTATACTAAGTTGCAAATAAAGGCATACATTAAAAACAACAATAAACATTGATAAGCTGACCTAAGAATATCTTGTAAATATTTTATTATTTTATCAAAAATGCTCTATGAAATGTAACCTCATTTTACAAAAATGAAAGCCCAGAAGCAAAAGAAGTCAAACTGCAGAACCTCAGAAAGATTTAGGAATTGGAGGCAACAATCTCCAAACGTGAAGGTGCAAGTGAGGCTGAAGACAGCCTCCCTAGACACCCCTTCATACAGCCAAATAACTGTCTCTCCCACACCAGAGCACAGGACAGAAAGGGTTGAAAATAAAATACGCCAGCAAGAATGAATACATCAATACAAAAAAAGAAAAATTGAGAAAATTCTCCCAGAACAAAGAGGTGACAAGAAGGAGGAAAATAGTAGGGAAATATATAAAAATAAAAGAATCACTCCAAATAATAGGAGAACCAACACCCAAATAATAGCAGTTCCAGAGAACCAACATTCAAATAATATGAGTTCCAGAGAGAATTGAGAAAACACAGATGAAGACTTTTCTAAATAATAAAAGGAAATTTCCCAGAACTGAAGGGTATGAGTTATTAGAATGAAAGGGCTATGGAGGGCCCTTAAATGATAAATGAATGATAAAGGATCCATAAATGAATGATAAAGGATCCACATCATGTCATTGTGAAATTGAAGAAAACCTGGGATAAAAAGCTTTTGGAGAGGGGAGAAAAGGTCACTAAAAAGGAATAGAAATGAGAACATCATTGAAGTTCTCACCTGCAACCACAGATGTTAGAAGAAGATGGAACAACACTTCCAAAATTTTGAGTAAAACAACTTGCAACCTAGCATTCTGTGACCAAACCACTAAGTGAAGGTAGAATAATGAAATTTTCACAAGTGAGATCTTTTATAAAAGGTACCTCCCGTGTATCCTTTCTTGGTAGTTAGTAAATCAAGAAAGGGGAAAATATGGGATTCAATCAACGGATGTTGAAGGCAAATGCCACAGCTAAGTAGTAGCCCAGAGAGCAATTAATCCTGATCTTACCAGGAAATCAAATAACTCCAAAAGGAATGTCTCAAAGAAAGAACATGAGAGATTATATGACGTATCAAAGAGCTCAGGAATAAATTAGTGATGTTTACATAAAAAACTAAGAAATTTGGGAAAGAAAGAAAACCTTTGCAATCGTCAATTCTAGGAAAAAGTAGTTACTCAATAAAGAAAATGTTAGTTGTGATATCTTCCTAAATAATATATTTCAAATACCAAAAATTATGATTAACTATATTGAGAAAATAGGAAAGTGTATGTGCCATGGGGTGGGGGTAAGTGGTAGTAAAAGCACTAAATTGTCATGTTCCATAAAGGAAATCAATAGATGCTATCTAATATTAAAAAATCAGAAATAGCAGCATTAAAATATTATTTAGAAATACAAAGATATATGTAAGATGAAATAGCTAAAAGGTTGAATAGTACTTTTCTATGGGGAGTAGAAATGGGAGGTATGGAACTGTTGTTATAAACCAAGTAGTACTATACAACTTTTTAAACTATATTTATGTATTATTTTGACCAAAATTAAAATTAAATTAAAAATAAAACAATAAATAAAGCAATAAAACAACAACAACATTAAATCCGTTTCTTCTTGTGTCTTCACTCTCTCTCTCTCCCCACCAGGTCTTTCCCCTTAGCATATAAACATCCTTTCAAAGAAAATCCTTATGTAACCTCTTCCAGCCATAGTCCAGATTCTTTTCTTTCCATCACAGCCAATTTTCCTGCAAATTATCCTCTAATCTACTGCAATAGATTAAGTTGAACCATGTGGAAAAGTGTTGATCTCATCATTTTTTACCTATAAAAAGAGGGTTTCATATGGTTCAACCTAATGGCTTACTCTTATTACCACCAAATTCTGAGTCCATCACCTGAATATGTCCTGTCGTCTGTTTCATTTCTACCCTGCTCTCCAGCCACACTGCCTGGCCTTAATTCAGACATTCTTCATTTCTTTCTGGATTAAGGCTTTAACCTCCTAATGCTTGCTTCCCACCAGGCCATGTTGGCACTGCTGCCGGAATGGTCTTTCTAAACACTCACTGTATCATGTCACTCCCCTACTTAAAATGCATCCCAATACCATCAGAATCAAACCTAAACTCTCTCTCACAGCGAAACGCTGACCACTGTCTACCTCTCTTGCTTATCCTCCTCCGTTCTCTGTACCCATCCTAGACTGACCACAGCTTTGCATTCTATACTTGAGTCATACTAAACATTCAGTGTTTTCTTAAATGATCCCAAAAGTAATCACGGATGAAAAATATATAAAAATTCAATTTCTTCTATGGGCCAAGTCAATACTGAAAAGGCTGATTATGTTCACTAAAATATTCAAACGCATAGTGACAGGGAACTAAGAATAAGTCGTATTGAAAGAAGAAGAGAGAGAGAAGGAAAGAATGAGAGAAAGAAAAAGAGGAGTGGGAAAAGGCAGGGAGGAGAGGAATCTGGAAGAAAACAGCTTCACCTCAATTTTACTGTGTAACAACTATGTGAAGAAAATTTGCAAACATTACAACTAATCTGTGTTCAGGAAATTGTTCTCCATTTTCCAAAAAATGATAAAACTAAGACCAACTTATGGTTAGCCTTAAGGAATATATGTACCAAGTATTAGTACTTCTATTTATCTTTTGGTGAAGAACTGCGTCATTAAATTTTAAAAGCCGTCCAACCAGTTCTCAAACTAGCACCTCATCCAACAAAAGTTCAACTGGGTTTGGAGTTCTGTTTAAACTGACAGCTGTGGTTCAAAAAGCCCCCAAGGTCAGCAATATAGTTTACATCAAATGGCCCAAAGGTATCCTGTGGTTCTGTGGTGGTTATTTTTTATTCTGATTTGCAACTATCTAGTTAATAGCTCTCTGCTAAGAATGTGGCATATTCAAATGCAAAATATTTTTAGAGTATCTCTGAATCAATAAAAAAAAAAAAGAAAAAAAACAATTGTTCCTCACCTGTTCACTGTGCAGACATCCTGCACCCTCACAGATCTAGCCAAGACAGGAAGCAGGATGTAAGCAAAAAAGGCCTTTGAGCAGGTAAAGAGATGTCAGCAAAGGCTTGTGCAGAGGAAACTCACAAACTTTCCCATAGGAAAGCTTGGGAGGCCCTCCCTTAGAGGCTATTTACTCTCACTTTACAAACAATATTACCAGGCTTATTTACCTAGTTTCAAAGCCTAAGGCAGAATAGAAATAAGATATTAGGAAGAGAGCTATGAGAGAGGAGCTACTTACAGCATACTGAAATACCGACTGCAAAACAGAGACAGTTGTCAGCCTAATGGGAAGGAGGAAACAAAAATTATAAAAAGAAAACAAGAGAACTCAAAACACAGTTGGATACAGGGTGTGGGGGACAAACACCCCGTTCACCCAATAAGACCATGGCATCACTTTATTACTGCATAGGATAAGGAACAACTTCCAAAATGGCATCCTTTGTCCTCAAGAAGAGGATCAACTTAGCACCTCTGCTAGGGCATACCTGAGCTAGGTAATGGGAATGCAAGGGGGGACAAGTCCCGCCCACTTTTACAAAGGGGAAGAAGTATAACAGATTTTAGAATATGTTCCTACTGGAAGAGTAAACATTTTAAAAGGGCATATTTTTCTTAAATCCAAATTATTAAGAAAATTCAGCATCTACAATGGTTCATTTGCTAAGGGACCCTCATGATGACAGTTACAAAGTATCTGAAATCTAGGTGAAATATATATTGAGTTGTAGAATCTAAACTACACACATGTTTCAAATAACTGTTAAGATAATATGTAACATCAAAGAACACAAAAGTAGTAGTTAGAGGATCTGGAGTTTGCTCCCTTTGCTCCACCACTAACTGTATATGACCTTGGCAAGTCAGCTGAGACTCTGTCTCCTCATCTGTCAAATGAGGGTCTGAAGAGATAGTTTTCAAGAATCCACTGACATTTCCCCCCATCCCACATACCCAATATTCTCCCTTTATTCAGCTTGGCAATTCTGGGCCCATGGCCCTAAGCAAAAGGTGCTATTGCAGAACATACAATGATAAAGGAAGAGTCCTTTTCTGGCTTTCAGGTTTCAAAATCCAGGGAGCCTTGTGGAAAAGAAGAACATAGGACAATAACAATGGATTTGGGAGGAAGCAAGACGAATTTATCTGAGTAATATGTCCCTCCTTCACAGATAGAAAAGAATTGAATTCCTGGACCAGAAGAAGTTTGTGGGGAGGTGATGAAAACATAGATGCTAGTGGATCCCTGGGATAGGGACGCATACCCAGCTCCCCAGGGCTAAGCCCAAAGGAAACAAGAGGGAGATGTGTTCGTAGGAATGGAGAGCAGAAAAGATCTGAGATCACGTCCCATGGAGAATCCAAGAAGCAGCAAGATCCCTGAGAAGACATGACCATGTGGGAGCATCAAGGCAGATGGAGCATTGTATAATCTTACAGAGTTTACCAGGCCCCAGCGTGTCTTGAGAACAGCAAAATGACTTCTGTATACCCAAGAGTGGCAAACACAGATGGGAAATCTGGGGAAACTGAAGGAGCCTTAGAGATGGGAACAAGGGGCAACTCAGCAGGGAGCTCTGTAGACTGATGATGGAGGGGAGATCTGTCAAGCAAGTGGCATCTGTTGCCCATCACCAGGAGTAGAAGTCCAAACACTTCTGCCCACTGCATCTTGGTACTGGAGGAAAGCACAACACAGTCAAGCGCTGGAGGGAGGGAACAATGTTACATAGAGAAGAGACAGAGTAAGATCAGCTTCACCAGTGGCCGGAGGTCCGCCATGGCCAGCAAGTCCGTCCCGACGGCCAATGCGGGACCATAGGCCTTCCTACACCCCTCTTGTGCTGTACAACAAAGGGCCCCATCCCCTCCCTGCAGTGGGCAGATAAAGTAGTGGGGCTGGTCACATGCCATATAATATACACACTTAAGCAGAACAAAGACATACATTTTGAGTCTGAAACAGGAAAAGATATTCCCACACAAGGATACAAGTCCAACACAAGCTGTGAGGACTCTATCTTTTGGTAGGGAAGTATTCCAAGCCCAAGGCCCATTCTTATGTGGCTGAGTTGGAGGGTCAAGAGACTTCATGTATGAGACTCCCTTTCTCAACATGACCTAAGTGGACCACCAGATGGAAGTATGTCCCAACAAAGATCAGAATGGGATGTAATCTTAAGGGATTCTGTAAATATCCCTGTCCTAGAGATAGGGAATCCCCAAATTGCCTAAGACCAAATTTCTGTGGTCCTGATGGAATAAGAACTCCAAATAAAGACTAAATTGAGTTCTAGAGAATAAACATATTTCTTGCACATCTGTGTTTGGAGACTGAGATTCATACCCACTACATGCTGAGACAGACTCCATAACTATAAAATCAAAAGACTAAACCACAGAATAAGAAATAATCTATGAATAACTCCATGCCAATAAATGCAGCAAAACTTAATTTAAAAAATTATTGTCTAGAAATACATGTCACAAAGTTGACCTAGGGGGAGGGAGGGAATTGAAAGTCTGAATAAACTAATAATCATTAAAGAAACAAATAATTTTTAAAAATCTCTCTTTACCCAAGACACAAGCCACAACATTACAAGTGAAAACCACCAAAGTTTCAAGGAACAAACAACCCCTCTCTCGTACAAACTGTTTTGAGAAAACAGAAAAAGATAGAAAGCATCCAACTTATTGGCTAGTACAACCTTAATACCAAAAATGGACAAGGACTGTACAAGAAAAAAAGTATACACCAATCTCACACATGAACATAAATGCAAACACCCCAATAGAAATTCTCGGTGTATGAAAACATACTGTAACATAAACAAGAACTTTCTCTCAGAATGCAAGAACAGTTCAGATGCACTACCACATAACAACAACAGAATAAAGAGGCAAAAAAAGAATTCAATAAAATTCAGCACCTGTTAATGATAAAAATTTTTAGCAAGCTGATAAAGGAAGCGAAAATAAAGAGCATCTATCAAAAAGCTATAGTAAACATCATACTTAGTGGTGAAACTAAAAACCAAGCCTTTGTTTTAAAGTCAGATATAAAACACTATCATCACTTTTATTCAACACGAATTTTATTAAACAAGAAGTTCTACAGGCTAACTATTGGAACAAATAAGAGAGTTAAGAGAGGTTATGGGATACATGATCAACACATTAAAACCAATATGCTAATAAACAATTCGAAAATGTAAATAGAAAACAATCTCATTCACAAGAGCAATAAAATCTATAAGGCAGATATAGTTACATGTGTATAGCTAAATGTTATAGTTAAAACTTTATGGTTAAACCTTACAGCGCTCATCTAACTTGACCCAGGAGGATCTGACACAGTTATCACATCCTTCTGAAAATAATTCCTTCACTTGGTTTCTAAGATCCCATATACCTTTCTCCTGGTTTTCCTCCCATACCTGGCTCTCCTTCTCAGTTTCTTTTGTTCATTCTACCTCTTCTCCAGCCTCTAAACATTGGTGGGCCCCCAGGCTCTAAGTCCTTAGATTTCTTCTCCTTTCCAACTATACTCTTCCATTTGGTCATCTCTTCCAGTTTAATAAATTCAAATACCACCTAATCCCTGATGAGTCCCAATCTTTCTAGCCCTAACCTTTCCTCTGACCTCTAGAATTATAAGTAATTACCTATTCAACATCTCCACTTGGAATTATATTAGGCACCTCAAACTTAAATCAACCCCACAACCTAGCTCACCCTTGGTCTTCTCCATCTCAGAAAATGAAAACTATATTCTACCAGTTAGCTTCACCCACCAAAAACTATAGAGTCATGCTTTACTCTTCTCCCTCCACATATTTAACCCATAAGTGACCTTCAGAATGCATGTTTAGACCATTTCTCACCTCCTTTCCACCACTATCACCATAGTTGGACAAAGCCACCATCATCTCTCATGTGGATTACTGCAGTAGGCACCTAACTGGTCTTCCTCCACCACTCCTTCCCCTGTAATTTACTGTCCACACAGTAGTCAGTTGATCATTTTAAAACAAGGTCAGATCATGTCACACCTCTGCTCAAAACCCTCCGAGGTCTTCCCACGTCACTCAGAGTGAAACCCAAAGTTCTTATGAAGACTACAGCACTCTATGCATCAGTGATTCTCAGCAGGGATGATACTGCTTCCTAGGGGACATTTATAAATTGCCTGAGGGTGGGGGCAGCATTTTTGGTTTTTACAATGGGAAAGTTCTACTGGCGTTTAATGTACAAGGAAGGACGAGGGATGCACCAGACATCCTGCAGTTCACAGGACAGTCCCACAAAACAAAAAATGTCCCTCATCGTGTATAAATTTTTCAAATGTCTGGGAAGGGTTTCTGGTGGGTGAAAAGCATTTTATAAATATCTGAGGCCAGACTCTAACCCCATTTTAAATATTAAAGCACAAAATATTCCCCTTATTTAACCCACACTATGTTTTCCAGGAATGCAACTACTATGTAAACCAAAGAAAGATTGTACCTTATTTTCTTGGGAACTTCAACAAGAGTTTCTTACCATTTTAGAGTATCAGGTCAACCAAAGGCAACTCTGCTAATAGTTTGTTCACCAGAACAACACACCTGTTTCATTATGCATCGTTAGCAGTTGCATACAAATATATACAAGAGGATAGATGAAGTTCATTTTGTAAACTTAGAACTGAACATAATTAATTTAGCAAAGACATGTGAAACACAGAAATAATATTTAATTAATAAAGGGACTAACTATATATCATTACCAATCTATGTAATTCTTAAATGCTTTTAGCAAAGGATAATAAATTTGTCATAAAAATTACATGTTGAAGTTATTTTTTTAATTTTGAATAGCCTGGTTTGGGTTTTCTGTTTGTTTGTTTGTTTGTTTTACTCTCAAACTGTCCACAATGGTCCATTTCTCCATGTCTTCTTGTATTACTCTTTTTTTTTCCAGTCCATCCTGTAGTCTCATCATCTATCAAAAGATATGGATTGCAAGCTCTAAGTTCTGGACTCTGTGTCCTGACATCTGTTAAAATTTCAAGTTGGGAGATATGGGGCTTTTTTTTGATGCTTTTTCACTTTGTCCCCCGTCACAAACAAAATTTATTTTGACAGTACACTTATAAAGAGGCCTAGCTCATTCTCTCCATTTCAAAAGTCTTTAATTGTTCATAGCATACTTCCCCACTTCACTTAAGGTTATTTCCCATTTTCTCTTATCATACACACATTAAGTCTAGTCTGCTATTATTTATCTTAATAATAAGTGCCACCTGTACTGCTTTTTCATTTTTTGGTCTTTCTTATAAATTATGACCACTTATATTCCTACACAAACCACATTCATTATCAGTAGATACAAGCAGCTAACAACTTTATTATGCTTTCCAGTGTAGTCGTTTATAATTATAATTTAATTATTCATCACTCATTTTTTCTTTACATTACAAATAGGGCATTATATTGAGTTTTGACATTACATAGGTAGGTAGATGATAATTATCTATTAATTTCACTTCAGGTTAGTAAAAGGGGTAAAATTATATGCAAAGTACATGCAATAAGAAGGGAGTGCTAAGTCTGATAGTATTGAGAACAACTGCCTTGGCTGATCTGGCTCTTGGCTTCCTCTCTGACTTTTCTCCTATCATAGCCCCCATTCAAAGCCCCCCACCTTGCTGTTCCTCAAACACCACAGAAATATTTCTGCCTTGAAGATTTACAATGTTTCTTCCCTTTGCCTGGAATGATCTTCGCCCATATATGGCCTGCTCCATTACTTCCTTCAGACCTCTGCTCAAACACCATGTTCTCTTACAGTCCTTTCCTGACCGTCCAATTGAAACATCTCTCCATTATTCTTCTTTATGTCACTTATTGCCACCTGAGACATTACTGATTTGTTTACTCTCTGCCTCATGTCTCTAGAATGCAAAGTGGCCCAAGAAAGGGGCTTCATTTGTTCATTGCTGCTTCCCAGTGTCTAGTATGGTGGCAGATATGATAGGTACCCGATAAAACTGAATGGATAGGCTAATGTCTTAAAGGCCAAAGAATGTGCTGGTAGGAGCCTGAACCTAGCAGGTGGGTTCCAGGTCCTTCATTCCCCATTGACACAACGCTGCCATGCTATTAAATGTTTGGGATATTGAACATCTGTTGAATATTTCATTTGAAGAAAGGTTCCACAACTGAAAAGTATTGGAAAGCCATTGGCCTTTCAAGTTAGCAAAAATGCAAAAGCACAGTAATACACAATGCTGGTGAGGACGTAGAGAAACAGATTGGTATTCATTATTTGTGGTAAAGTAGGTGGTTCACTGTTACTGGGAGGAAATATGAACTGAGAGCCTTTAAAAACTGCAGTATATTTAACACGTGCTGTTTTATTTAAGATCGTTTTACTCTCACAGTATTGTAAAATAAGCATTATTAACTCCACTGCACAGATGAGAAAACTGGGGCACCAATAAGTTTAAGTAACAAATAAATTACAAGTCAAGGATCTCTATCTAGGTCATCAAACTGCAATTCCAGGGCTTTCTCCACCAGTTTCCATTGTCTGTGAGTTCTCTTGTTAGGTTATCTAACTCCTTAAAGCTAAAAACTGTGTCACATAAAAAATGTTTCAACACTTAGTACCTAGTACACAATGCTAAACATTGCAGGTGCTCAATAAACCTTCGCTGGAAGAGGGAGTAACTCTTTCAACCACAAAAGTCTCCATAGACAGTGCAAGACCCATAGAGACAATAACAGAAACTGACCCAATATCTCTTCTACCCTCATACTAACAGAATGTGAACCCTGTCACACAGCTGCCCAGAATAGTGACTTCATTTTCATCATCTTTTGTAGGTAAATGTGGTCATGTAGATAAGTTCTGGCTAATGAAATATAAGCAGAAGTGGTGGACAACTTCAGGCACATGATCTTCTTGCTTAAAGGCTTCCTGCTGGCTGGAATGCAGATGTGATGGCCAGAGCAGCCAGACTGGACCTTGAGATGACCTTGGTAATGAGGGGTATACTCAGAGAAGCAATAAGAAGGCAGGATCCCTGACTCTACAAAACACCGTATCAGTTCAACATTACCTTTCATATGACTTTTCTATAAGAGAGAAATAAACTTCTACCTTGTCTAAGTCACTATTATTTGGGGTTTCCTGATTATCTTGCACCCATTAGCTGCCCTGAACTAGTTCTATTACGACTGCCACTTACTCCCATTTCCTTGATACTTGATATTGGGCTAAACTGATTTGGCATTGTACTAGTGACAACCTATATGAATTATGCATTCCATTTAGCATTTTCAAAGATTCCATTGTAAATGGATATTTAATAAGCTTTTTCACTTAACCCTAAAGAGCAATAGAACAGAGTCATGCATAAAAAGCCATAATTCAGTGAACTGTTTAATAATCACTTTCCAGAGTAATAACTGATTGTCAAAGACTGTACATCTAGGCAGGTCTCAACAGCGTAATGAAATCAGAACAATGAAAAGTGTCCCAGCTGTCTCAATCTTTCATTTCTTCAAAACCCTATTTCCAATGATTAAGAGATGAAGAGCTTGATACTAGAGATGTTCTTGAGGGGAAATCTGGCTGAAATGATGAGGTCTGGCTTTATTATAATCTCCTCCTGTGTGCCTAATAAATTTGTAGTAAGCCAAGCAAAGGACAGGAATTTTATTTACTGTATTATCTGTGAGATCTAAAAAGAAGATAGACTACCAATTTAAAAAGTGGGAAAGGGGTGGAGGATGCAGGGGATTTTACTCATTATCAAGACTGGCCAAATCTGATGACCAGAATGCCAATTAACATGTGATCATGGCAATCCTGCAGTCTTACTTAGATAATATCCAAAGCGTTGACTCTTCCTCCTAGCTGTTGGGAGTTCTTGGTAAAGCCACTGACACACTCCATTCTCTCAAGTCGAGGAGTCTCAGCAAGACCCCAATCCATCACAGATAATATTTCAACTATGTCAAAAGAAGCTCTCCTTCCCCAAAAGGATGGGGACTCATAACCTATACCACTGGGCTAGAAAGAAAAAGTACATGCAGGCATTTCTTCACCTTGAGAATAGCTAAAAGATTTTAAAATAAAATAAAGCTAATAAGATGAAGTAGACATGGGTCAGACTGTTATTCTGCCACGAGAGATGGCAGATAATGGCAATTTCATCTTTTATTCATATTAACAGCAACCTAAGTTGGCAGAATCAGTGGTACTTGATTACGTATAACTGGTTAGTGATCATATAATCAACTGCTAATGCCGTCACTACCTATAATTCATCCCACCTGTATTCTTTCCCTTTCTGACACAATCTTAGCCCAAGTCCCATTCCACACACACCATCTCTACCACCACCACACTGCTCTGTGAGCAGCAAATCCTTGCTTCTTGCTGACCTCCCAGGCCTAAGTGTGTTGGGTTTAGAAGTCACCAGCAAGAGGCTATGGGTGGCCATCTCAGGACAGGAGAGTGTGATGGGCCTCTCACTAAATGCAGAGTCATCACAGGGATCTGAGAGGGGAAAACTCATAATGAGAAGTAATTCTGGTTACCTGGGGTCTGAGTCTTAAGACAATAAGGAGGGAAAAAAGAAAGGAAGATGGAGCAAAAGAGGAAAAGGAAGTGCCATCAACATGATGTAGTAAGAATAAAAACAATTCTGGTCTCGTTGTCAAAGGAACTAAATTGGTTCTGATCCCAACTATGCTAATTGGCTGTACGGCCTTGCAAAAGTCACTTTCTCCCATTGGGTCTCAGTTTTGTTATCTAATGTATAATACAAAGTTAATTAGGTTATCTTCCAGCTCCAGACACTATTTTAATGAAAAATGAAGGTAAGAAAACACTACGGAAAAATTTCACTACGGAAAAATTTATCACAGGACTCTGAAAGTCCTTTTCCATATAAGGACACAAAGTAAAATATGTAAAAGAAAATTTATTAAATGAGAATGTATTATTTTTAGTTTCAATGCAATAGACTAAGAATTTAACCTTTTTCCTACTATGTTCAAAAAAACTCGTACAGATAATAAATATGGCTGATGTGTCAAGCCATCCTTCTCTATAGTGAGACCAAGATGCAGTGCAGCCCTCTGTGGGCTCCCAGATCCCGGGAGAACCCCTCCACGCTGGGGCCTGAGCCGAGCTCTCCTTTGCAGATGGCCGCCACCGGCTTTGTCCACTGTCCCACTGAGAACGAGCCCGACCTGGCTCAGTGTTTCTTCTGCTTCAAGGAGTTAGAAGGCTGGGAGCCAGATGACGACCCTATAGAATAACATAAAAAGCATTCATCTGGTTGTGCTTTCCTTTCTGTCAAGAAGCAGTTTGAAGAATTAACCCTCAGCGAATTTTTGAAACAGGATAAAGAAAGAGCCAAGAACAAAATTGCAAAGGGAGCCAACAATAAGCAGAAAGAATTTGAAGAAACTGCAAAGAAAGTCCACTGTGCCATTGAGCAGCTGGCTGCCTCGGAGCGACGCCACCCACCGTCACTGCCCCACAGAGACACAGACACATCGTTTCCAAGGCACAGCCCTCAGGGTTACCAGCTTTACTCTGGGGCCTCTTAACTGTGCCTTAGGGAAGGAGAACATCAACATTTTGAAATTAGAATATTTAAACAGTATTTTTGGTTTTTTTCTTGAAGGTGGTGCCAGGAGCTATTTCTGTTGTACAGCTGGTGCTAAGTACAGTGACAGATTCTCTCTTTTCAAAAAAAAAAAAAAAGATGCAGTGCACTTTACAGTGGACTAAGGAAACCAGGTACTTGTGAAAGAATATTCTCCCCAAAATGACATACATGTTGGATAATGTGCTGGATAGTGTGCTGGATACTATCATACATACTGGATAATGTGCTGCACAGTCTATTAGATTACTTCCATTTGGGATGAAAGATGCTTAAACATGACTGTAGTTGGCTAATTCTCAAGATTTTGATTTTCCTGTCAAAACTATTTATCTACCCATCCTTAAAATCCACGTTTACCTATTATGCTTTAAAACAAGCATTGTAAAGAATACAGCTGCCTAGCTGCAGGCTGTTTACAGCTACAGAATGACTGACTTAAATCACAACCAAATACTGTAGTTTTCAGTAATAAAAAATAAACGACTCACTGTGTACAATAAGTCAACATGTAACCTAACTGGGACATTCAGTTGCTTCAATCTGCTGTCAAGGTAGCCATATTACTCTAAGCCCTAATATCAACTTTATGTTTTTTAAAACTGCTTTGAATTGCATAAACTCTTTCCTCTCATTTTACACAGAATAGGTAAAAATCATGACTTGAAGGTATCATAAATGGACCCAAACTCTACAGTGTTAAGGTGGCAATTAGTGCTATATTTTAAACATGCAGTTTATCAGCTGTACCCACCTCACCACCCACTGGAGGAGATTCTAAGCCCTTGGACTAGTCCTTAAAATTTAAAAGCATTAAAAAGGTCTATATTAGGAAATCAAAGTTAAAATTGAGTTGTGTATTGAAATAACAGGCCACAGAGGGGAAATGGCTTAATCCTAACTACCCAAATATCCAGTGAAAAACAATTTTAATAAGGTAAATAAAGAACTGTATCTGCAGATGGAGAGGGTAAACTGAAAGTTAATGAAAACATACCAATACTCAAGCCAAGGATTCTTAACTTGACGTTCTCCATGGATGAGTTTCTGGTTGTTAATGAAATTTTTAAATTAGAGCAAAAAGAATGTACGATCATATTTTATCTACCACATCTTACACTAAAAATTTTATTGAGATATATTAAGATCAAGGGTTCTTAATCTTTTTTGTAGGCCTTATATCCTTATAAGGATTTAATTAAAGTTATTGATCCTCTCCCCAGGAAACTGTACATATATTTACTATTTACCAAATGCCACATGATTTTGTTACAACAGTACCCCACTTCCAGGTACCAATTTTTCTTTCAGTTAAATATCACCATATAAGAACTGTAACAAAATTTTTTAAGATTTACATGGAAACACAAAAGATCCTGAATAGCAAAAACAATCTTGCGAAAGAATGGAGCTGGAGGAATCACGCTCCCTGATCTCAGACTATACTACAAAGCTAGAGTTGTCAGAACAGTATGGTACTGGCACAAAAACAGAAATATAGATCAATGGTACAGGATAGAATGCCCAGAGATAAACCCATGCACATATGGTCACCTAATTTATGACAAAGGAGCCAAGAACATACAATGGAGAAAAGACAGCCTCTTCAATAAGTGGTGCTGGGAAAACTGGACAGCTACATGTAAAAGAATGAAATTAGAATACTCCCTAACACCATACACAAAAATAAACTCCAAATGGATTAAAGACCTAAATGTAAGACTGGACACTACAAAACTCTTAGAAGAAAACATAGGAAAAACACGCTTTGACATAAACCACAGTAAGATCTTTTTTGACCCACCTCCTAGAGTAATGGAAATAAAAACAAAAATAAACAAGTGGGACTTAATTAAACTTAAAAGCCTTTGCACAGCAAAGGAAACCATAAACAAGATGAAAAGACAACCATCAGAATGGGAGAAAATATTTGCAAATGAAGCAACAGACAAAGGATTAATCTCCACAATATACAAACAGCTCATGGAGCTCAATATCAAAAAACAAACAATCCAAGTAAAAAATGGGCAGAAAACCTAAATAGACATTTCACCAAGGAAGACATACAGGTGGCCAAGAGGCACATGAAAAAATGCTCAACATCTAATTATTAGAGAAATGAAAATCAAAATGCAATGAGGTATCACCTCACACCAGTCAGAATGGCCATCACCAAAAAATCTACAAATAATAAATGCTGGAAAGGATGTGGTGAAAAGGGAACCCTCCTGCACTGTTGGTGGGAATGTAAATTGAAACAACCACTATAGAAAACAGTATGGAGGTTCCTTAAAAAACTAAAAATGGAACTACCATATGACCCAGCAATCCCACTACTGGTCATATATCCTAAGAAAACCATAATTCAAAAAGAGACATGTACCACAATGTTCATTGCAGCACTATCTACAATAGCCAGGACATGGAACAAACCTAAATGTCCACCGACAGATAAATGGATAAAGAAGATGTGGCACATATATACAATGGAGTATTGCTCAGCCATAAAAAAAACGAAATTGAGTTACGTGCAGTGAGGTGGATGGACCCAGATTCTGTCATACAGAGTGAAGCAAGTCAGAAAGAGAAAACAAATACCGTATGCTAAAGCATATATATGGAATCTAAAAAAAAAGAAATGTTACTGATGAACCTAGTTGCAGGGCAGGAATAAAAATGTACACATAGAGAATGGACTTGAGGACACGGGGTGGGAGGGGTATGCTGGGGTGAAGCGAGAGTAGCATTGACATGTAAACACTACCGAAAGTAAAATAGTTAGCTAGTGGGAAGCAGCAGCATAACACAGGGAGATCAGCTCGGTGCTTTGCGATGACCTAGAGGGGTGGGATTGGGAGGATGGGAGGGAGGCTCAAGAGGGAGGGGATATGGGGACATGTGTATGCATATGGCTGATCCACTTTGGTGTACAACAGAAACTAACACAGTACTGTGAAGCAATTATACTCCAATAAAGATCTATTTTAAAAAAAGTCTACATTAGGAAATCAAAGTTAAAACTGAGTTATGTATTGAAATAACAATCCATAGAGGGGAAACGTCTTTATCCTAACTATACAAATAACTGTACCCAAAGTAACCAGAAAAAAGCAATTATTTCGCTAACATTTAAAAATTCTTGGGGATTCCCTGGCTGCCCAGTGGTTAGGACTTGGTGCTCTCACTGCCAGGGGCCGAGGTTCGATCCCTGGTCAAGGAACTAAGATCCTGCAATTTATGTGGCACGGCCAAACAAATAAAAACCTCATGTGTACTCAAACCGTGGCATATGTGAAAATGGATTACTTTCAAGATTCCAATTCATTTGTCCTTTATAGTCTAAATTAAGAGACTTTATTACACAAACAGGCAAAAGAAAAAAATCATTGCTGGGCAGTATCTGTACTAACAATCAGGAAAAAAGTACACCTGAATTCTATAATAAATTAGCATTTCATTTTTCAAGTAACTCTGTATTTCAATCTTGAAAAAAAATCCTCATGGAAAATAAAATGTGCTTGTATCCAACCAAGAATAAGTTTATTTTAAAGGAGCAACTCCTAGCTTGGTTCAAAATTATTATTACAACCAAACCAGCTAAAGGAATAGGAATTTTCTCTCAAAAACTAATAAAAATAATATTTTCCACACTTTAAAAATGAATGAAATTAAACACATAAGCATTTTGTATCTATTGAAGGCATCTAAATGTTATCTGAAAGACTTTAAAACTTCACAGGAAAAAAAAACTGTAAATCAAGGAACTTCTTAATCATTACATCATTTGTACTACTTTAAGCTGTTAACATCTATGAAAACAAAAAAGTACTGCACAAAGGGAATGTGTAAAAGAAAAGTGTAATAAATGCATCTGTCACTCTGAAGAGAAAAGATTTGTCCAAACTAGTCCCTCCCAATTGCACTGGTGACATTCAAACAATAGATTGCTTTTCTTTGCCCAGATCCTGGTAGGTTCCCTGATTTATACCTCCAATGAGCAAAACTTTGTTCCTAGGATAGGGAAACATAAAATTTGAAAAGCAAAGGGCCAAGGAAATGTTTAAATACTATTTAAAATGTTTAAATACTATACAGCTATTTAAAAGAATAAATTAAAAATCAATCTCCATTGATGTGTGTCAAAAAATAAGCTGCAGAATAATGTGTACCATATGTTCTTATTTTTATAAGAAAAAACCCTATATATGTATGTATGTGTACACATTTGTACTAAAGACTTAAGATAAATAGAAGGATAAACAACAAGTATCGGTTACTGTTGGTGAGTTAAAGGGGATTTAGAAGAGAATTTATTACTGTTTCCCTATGTTTCTTCTTAAAACTTGTAAAAATAAACTTTATAAAGAATCTGGTAACATTTTAATTAAAGTTTCTGTTTTGAAGTAATTGTAGATTCATATTCACTTGTAGCAAATAATACAGAGATATCCCATGTACCCTTTATCAGCTTTCCCCAATGGGAATATCATGCAAAACTATAATACAAAATCACAGGCAGGATACTGACACTGACACAATCAAGATACAAAACATCTCCATCACCATGAGGCTTTCCCATGTCGCCTTTCTAAAGCTATACATACTTCCCTCTCACCGTCCCCTACTCCAAGCCTGTCCTCAACCCCTGGCAGACACAAATCTGTTCTCCATTCCTAGAATTTAGTCATTTTAAGAATGTTGTATAAATGGAATTATACAGTATGTAACATTTTGAGATTGGATTTTTTGCTTCAGCATAATTTTCTGTGGATTCATCCAAATTGTTGCAGCTATCAATACTTTATTTCTTTTTATTACTGAGTAATATATGACCATTTACCCCTTGAAGGACATCTGGGTTATTTCTAGTTTTTGGTTATTAAGTACTACAAGCGTCTATGAACATTCATGTCAGGTTTTTCTTTGAATATAAATTTTCATTTCTCTAGGAAAAATGCACTGCTTTACCTCTGTCCCATAAATTTTGATATTTTGTACTTTTATTTTAATTTAGTTCAATTTTTTAAAATTCGCTGAGGCTTCCCCATTGACCCACGGATTATTTAGAACTCTAATGTTTAGTTCCCAAGTGTTTGGAGATTTTCTTATTAACAGTCTGTTATTAATTTCTAGTTTGATTCCATTACGAGCAGAGAACACACTCTATATGAGTCAATTCTTTTTTTTTTTAACATCTTTATTGGAGTACAATTGCTTTGTAATGCTGTGTTAGTTTCAGCTGTATAATGAAGTGAGTCAGCTCTACATATACATATATCCCCACATCTCCTCCCTCTTGTGTCTCCCTCCCACCTTCCCTAGCCCACCCCTCTAGGTGGTCACAAAGCACTGAGCTGATCTCCCTGTGCTATGTGGCTGTTTCCCACTAGCTATCTATTTTACATTTGGTAGTGTATATATGTCCATGCCACTCTCTCACTTCGTCACAGCTTCCCCTTCCCCCTCCCCATGTCCTCATGTCCATTCTCTACATCTGTGTCTTTATTCCTGTCCTGCCCCTAGGTTCTTCAGAACCATTTTTTTTTAATTCCATATATATGTTAGCATATGGTATTTGTTTTTCTCCTTCTGACTTACGTCACTCTGTATGACAGACTCTAGGTCCATCCACCTCACTACAAATAACTCAATTTCGTTTCCTTTTATGGCTGAGTAATATTCCATTCTATATATGTGCCCCATCTTATTGATCCATTCATCTGTCAATGGACACTTAGGTTGCTTCCATGTCCTGGCTATTGTAAATAGAGCTGCAATGAACATTGTGGTACATGACTCTCTTTGAATTACGGTTTTCTCAGGGTATATGCCCAGTAGTGGGATTTCTGGGTTGTATTATAGTTCTATTTTTAGTTTTTTAAGGAACCTCCATACTGTTCTCCATAGTGGCTGTATCAATTTCCATTCCAACCAACAGTGCAAGAGGGTTCCCTTTTCTCCACACCCTCTCCAGCATTTATTGTTTGTAGATTTTTTCATGATGGCCATTCTGACTGGTGTGAGGTGACACCTCATTGTAGTTTTGATTTGCATTTCTCTAATGATTAATGTTGTTGAGCATCCTTTCATGTGTTTGTTGGCAATCTGTATATCTTCTTTGGAGAAATGTCTATTTAGGTCTTTTGCCCATTTTTGGATTGGGTTGTTTGCTTTTTGATATTGAGCTGCTTGTAAATTTTGGAGATTAATCCTTTGTCAGTTGCTTCATTTGCAAATATTTTCTCCCATTCTGAGGGTTGTCTTTTCATCTTGTTTATGGTTTCCTTTGCTGTGAAAAAACTTTTAAGTTTAATTAAATCCCATTTGTTTGTTTTTGTTTTTATTTCCATTTCTCTAGGAGGTGGGTCAAAAAGGATCTTACTGTGATTTATGTCATAGAGTGTTCTGCCTATGTTTTCCTCTAGGAGTTTTATAGTGTCCGGCCTTACATTTAGGTGTTTAATCCATTTTGAGGTTATTTTTGTGTATGATGTTAGGGAGTGTTCCAATTGCATTCTTTTACATGTAGCTGTCCAGTTTTCCCAGCACCACTTATTGAAGAGGCTGTCTTTTCTCCATTGTATATTCTTACCGATTCTATCAAAGATAAGGTGACCATATGTGCATGGGTTTATCTCTGGGCTTTCTATCCTGTTCCACTGATCTATATTTCTGTTTTTGTGCCAGTAACATACTGTCTTGATTACTGTAGCTTTGTAGTATAGTCTTAAAGTCCAGGAGCCTGATTCCTCCAGCTCCGTTTTCTTTCTCAAGATTGCTTTGGCTATTATGGGTCTTTTATGTTTCCAGAAAAATTGTGAAATTTTTTGTTCTAGTTCTGTGAAAAATGCCACTGGTAGTTTGACAGGGATTGCATTGAATCTGTAGATTGCTTTGGGTACTATAGTCATTTTCACAATGTTGATTCTTCCAATCTAAGAACATGGTATATCTCTCCATCTGTTGGTATCATCTTTAATTTTTTTCATCAGTGTCATAGCTTTCTGCACACAGATCTTTTGTCTCCTTAGGTAGGATTACATCTAGGTATTTTATTCTTATTGTTGCAATGGTAAATGGGAGTGTTTCCTTTATTTCTCTTTCAGATTTTTCATCACTAGTGTATAGGAATGCAAGAGATTTTTGTGTGTTAATTTTGTATCCTGCTACTTTACCAAATTCATTAATTAGCTCTAGTGGTTTTCTGGTAGCATCTTTAGGATTCTCCATGAAGAGTATCGTGTCATCTGCAAAGTGACAGTTTTACTTCTTCTTTTCTGATTTGGATTCCTTTTACTTGTTTTTCTTCTCTGATTGCTGTGGCTAAAACTTCCAAAACTACGTTGAATAGTAGTGGTGAGAGTGGACAACTTTGTCTTGTTCTTGACCTTAGAAGAAATGGTTTCACTTTTTCACCATTGAGAACAATGTTGGCTGTGGGTTTGTCATATATCGCCTTTATTATGTTGAGGTAAGTTCCCTCTGTGCCTACTTTCTGGAAGGTTTTTATCATAAATGGGTGTTAAATTTTGTCAAAAGCATTTTCTGCATCTATGGAGATGATCATATGGTTTTTCTTCTTCAATTTGTTAATATGGTTTATCACATTGATTGATTTGCATATACAGAAGAATCCTTGCATTCCTGGGGTAAACCCCACTTGATCATGGTGCATGATCCTTTTAATGTGCTGTTGGATTCTGTTTGCTAGTATTTTGTTGAGGATTTTTGCATCTATATTCATCAGGGATATTGGCCTGTAGTTTGCTTTCTTTGTGACACCTTTGTCTGGTATTGGTATCAGGGTGATGGTGGCCTCGTAGAATGAGCTTGGGAGTGTTCTTCCCTCTGCTATATTTTGGAAGAGCTTGAGGAGGATAGGTATTAGCTCTTCTCTAAATGTTTGATAGAATTTGCCTGTGAAGCCATCTGGTCCTGGGCTTTTGTTTGTTGGAAGATTTTTAATCACAGCTGCAATTTCAGTGCTTGTGATTGGTCTGTTTATATTTTCTATTTCTTCCTGGTTCAGTCTCGGAAGGTTGTGTTTTTCTAAGAATTTGTCCATTTCTTCCAGGTTGTCCATTTTATTGGCATATAGTTGCTTGTAGTAATCTCTCATGATCCTTTGTATTTCTGCAGTGTCAGTTGTTACTTCTCCTTGTTCATTCCTAATTCTATTGATTTGAGTCTTCTCCCTTTTTTTCTTGATGTGTCTGGCTAAAGGTTTATCAATTTTGTTTATCTTCTCAAAGAACCAGGTTTAGTTTTACCGATCTTTGCTATTGTTTCCTTCATTTCTTTTTCCTTTACTTCTGATCTGATCTTTATGATTTCTTTCCTTCTGCTAACTTTGGGGTTTCTTTGATCTTCTTTCTCTATTTGCTCTAGGTGTAAGGTTAGGTTGTTTATTTGAGATGTTTCTTGTTTCTTGAGGTAGGATTGTATTGCTATAGGCATCCCTCTTAGAACTGCTTTTGTGGCATCCCATAGGTTTTGGGTCGTCGTGTTTTCATTGTCATTTTTTTCTTGGTAATTTTTGATTTCTTCAGTGATCTCTTGGTTATTTAAATAAACATGTTTAGCCTCCATGTGTTTGTATTTCTTACAGATTTTTTTCCTGTAATTGATATCTAGTCTCATAGCATTGTTGTCAGAAAAGATAACCTGATACGATTTCAATTTTCTTATATCTACCAAGGTTTGATTTGTGACCCAAGATATTATCTATCCTGGAGAATGTTCCATGAGCACTTGAGAAGAAAGTGTATTCTGTAGTTTCTGGATGGAATGTCCTATAAATATCAATTAAGTCCATCTTGTTTAATGTATCATTTAAAGCTTGTGTTTCCTTATTTATTTTCATTTTGGTTGATCTGTCCATTGGTGAATGTGGAATGTTAAAGTCCCCTACTATTATTGTGTTACTGTCGATTTCCCCTTTTATGGCTGTTAGCATTTGCCTTATGTATTGAAGTGCTCCTATGTTGGGTGCATAAATATTTACAACTGTTATATCTTCTTCTTGGATTGAGCCCTTGGGCATTATGTAGTGTCCTTCTTTGTCTCTTCTAATAGTCTTTATTTTAAAGTCTATTTTGTCTGATATGGGAATTGCTACTCCAGCTTTCTTTTGATTTCTATTTGCATGGAGTATCTCTTTCCATCCCTTCACTTTCAGTCTGTATGTGTCCCTAGGTCTGAAGTGGGTTTCTTGTACACAGCATATATATGGGTCTTGGTTTTGTATCCACTCAGCCAGTCTGTGTCTTTTGGTTGGAGCATTTAATCCATTTACATTTAAGGTAGTTACCGATATGTATGTGCCTATTCGCATTTTCTTAATTGTTTTCGATTTGTTATTGTAGGTCTTTTCCTTCTCTTGTGTTTCCTGCCTAGAGAGGTTCCTTTAGCATTTGTTGTAAAACTGGTTTGGTGGTGCTGAATTCTCTTAGCTTTTACTTGTCTGTAAAACTTTTGATTTCTCTGACGAATCTGAATGAGATCCTTGCTGGGTAGAGTAATCTTGGTTGTAGGTTTTTCCCTTTCATCACTTTAAATATGCCCTGCCGCTCCCTTCTGGCTTGGAGAGTTTCTGCTGAAAGATCAGCTCTTAACCTTATGGGGATTCCCTTGTATGTTATTTGTTGCTTTTCCCTTGCTTTTTTTTTTTTTTTTTTTTTTGCTGTACGCGGGCTTCTCACTGTTGTGGCCTCTCCCGTTGCAGAGCACAGGCTCCGGACGTGCAGGCTCAGCAGCCATGGCTCACGGGCCCAGCCGCTCCACAGCACGTGGGATCTTCCCAGACCAGGACACGAACCTGTGTCCCCTGCATTGGCAGGCAGACTCTCAACTACTGCGTCACCAGGGAAGCCTCTCCCTTGCTGTTTTCAATATTTTTCTTTGTATTTAATTTTTGATAGTTTGATTAATATGTGTCTTGGTGTGTTTCTCCTTAGATTTATCCTGTATGGGCCTCTCTGCATTTCCTGGACTTGATTGACTATTTCCTTTCCCATATTAGGGAACTTTTCAACTATAATCTCTTCAAATATTTTCTCAGTCCCTTTCTTTCTCTCTTCTTCTTCTGAGACCTCTATGATTTGAATGTTGGTGCATTTAAAGTTGTCCCAGAGGTCTCTGAGTCTGTCCTCAATTCTTTTCATTCTTTTTTCTTTAATCTGCTCTGTGGTAGTTATTTCCACTATTTTATCTTCCAGGTCACTTATCTGTTCTTCTGCCTCAGTTTTTCTGCTATTGATTCCTTCTAGAGAATCTTTCATTTCATTTATTGTGTTGTTCATCATTTTTTGTTTGCTCTTTAGTTCTTCTAGGTCCTTGTTAAACATTTCTTGTATTTTCTCCATTCTATTTCTAAGATTTTGGATCATCTTTACTATCATTACTCTGAATTCTTTTTCAGGTAGACTGCCTACTTCCTCTTCATTTGTTTGGGCTGGTGGGTTTTTACCTTGCTCCTTCATCTGATGTCTGTTTCTCTGTCTTCTCATTTTGCTTAACTTACTGTGTTTGGGGTCTCCTTTTCGCAGGCTGCAGGTTTGTAGTTCCCTGTGTTTTTGGTGTCTGCCCCCAGTGGCTAAGGTTGGTTCAGTGGGTTGTGTAGGCTTCCTGGTGGAGGGGACTGGTGCCTGTGTTCTGGTGGATGAAGCTGGATCTTGTCTTTCTGGTGGGCAGGACCACATCCAGTGGTGTGTTTTGGGGTGTCTGTGAGCTTATTATGATTTTAGGCAGCCTCTCTGCTAATCAGTGGCATTGTGTTCCTGTCTTGCTAGTTGTTTGGTCTAGGGTTTCCAGCACTGTAGCTTGCTGGTCTTTGAGTGGAGGTGGGTCTTAGTGTTGAGATGGAGATCTCTGGGAGAGCTTTCGCCATCTGATATTACATGGAGCCGGGAGGTCTCTGGTTGACCAATGTCCTGAACTCAGCTCTCCCACCTCAGAGGCACAGGCCTGATACCTGGCCAGAGCACCAAGACCCTGTCAGCCACACAGGTTTTGGGAAGTCTGAGCAACCAAACCGAAAAACAAATCCACCAATGATAACAAGTGCTAGAAACCATACTAAAAAAAAAAAAATCAGACAGACAGAACCCTAGGACAAATGGTAAAAGCAAAGCTATACAGACAAAATCACACAGAGAAGCATAGGCATACACACTCACAAAAAGGAGAAAAGGGAAAATATATATATATATCTATATATTTTAAAAAAAGAGTGTAACCAAATCAATAAACAAATCTACCAATGATAATAAGCTCTAAGTACTAAACTAAGATAAACACAAAACCAGAAACGAATTAGACCCAGAAAGCAAACCCCAAGTCTACAGTTGCTCCCAAAGTCCACCGCATCAATTTTGGGATGATTCGTTGTCTATTCAGGTATTCCACAGATGCAGGGTACATCAAGTTTATTGTGGAGGTTTAATCCGCTGCTCCTGAGGCTGCACAGCGAATTTTCCTTTATCTTCTTTGTTTGCACAGCTCCTGAGGTTCAGCTTTGGATTTGGGCCCCCTCTGTTTGTAGGTCACCTGAGGGCATCTGTTCCCCACCCAGACAGGATGGTGTTAAAGTAGCAGCTGATTAGGGGGCTCTGGCTCACTCAGGCCGGGGGGAGGGAGGGGTACGGATGTGGGACGAGCCTGTGGCGGGCAGAGGCCAGCGTGATGTTGCACCAGCCTGAGGTGCGCCGTGTGTTGTCCCAGGGAAGTTGTCCCTCGATCACGGGACCCTGGCAGTGGCAGGCTGCACAGGCTCTCGGGAGGGGAGGTGTGGATAGTGGCCCGTGCTTGCACACAGGATTCTTGGTGGCTGAAGCAACAATGTTAGCATTTCATGCCTGTCTCTGGTGTTCGTGCTGATAGCCACAGCTCATGCCCATCTCTGGAGCTTGTTTAGGTGGTGCTCTGAATCCCCTCTCTTCACACACCCCAAAACAATGGTCTCTTGCCCCTTAGGCAGTTTCAGACTTTTCCCCAAACTCCCTCCCGGCTAGCTGTGGTGCACTAGCCCCCTTCAGGCTGTGTTCACACCGCCAACCCCAGTCCTCTCCCTGGGATCTGACCTCCAACGCCAGAGCCTCAGCTCCCAGCCCCCACCCATCCCAGCAGGTGAGCAGAGAAGCCTCTCAGGCTGGTGAGTGCTGGTCAGCACTGATCCTCTGTGCGGGAATCTCTCTGCTTTGCCCTCTGCACCCCTGTTGCTGCACTCTCCTCCATGGCTCCAAAGCTTCCCCGCCCCAGCGACCCCCATCTCCGCTCTTAAAGGAGTTTCCTAGTGTGTGGAAAATTTTCCTCCTTCACAGCTCCCTCCCAGAGGTGCAGGTCCCATCCCTATTCTTTTGTCTCTGTTTTTTCTTTTTTCTTTTGCCCTACCCAGGTACGTGGGGAATTTCTTGCCTTTTGGGAAGTCTGAGGTCTTCTGCCAGCGTTCAGTAGGTGTTCTGTAGGAGTTGTTCCACACGTAGATGTATTTCTGATGTGTCTGTGGGGAGGAAGATGATCTCCACGTCTTACTCCTCTGCCATCTTGAAGGTCTCCCCTGATGTCAATGCTTTTCAACTTACTGACGTTCATTTTTATGGACCAGATATGGTCTTAGTATATGCCACATGGACAGTGACAAAAATGTGCCTTCTGCTGCTGTTAGGTGCAGTGTTCTAAAAATGTACACTCGATCCTGATGTTTGATGGTATTGTTGAGTTCTATATTCTTGGGAAATTTCTATCTAGTTTTCTATCAATTGTTGAAAGAAGGGTGTTGACATCTTCAACTATGACTGTAGATTCATCTATTTCTCCTTTCAGTTTTTACTTCACATATTTTTTCAGCTCTGTTGTTTGGTTCATACAAATTTAGGATTGCTTTGTCTCTTAATGGATTGAACCTTTTATCATATTATAATGCCCATTGTGTCTCTAGTAATTTTCTTTGTTCTGAAGTCTACTTTAACTGAAATTAATATAGCCCCTCCTATTTTCTTTTGAAGAAGGTGTGCCTGATGTCTTTTTCATGCTTTATTTTAAACCTGCCTATATCATTATACTGGAAGTATGTTTCTTGTAAACAATATATAGTTGGGTTATATATGAAATCCACTTGCCAATCTCTGCTTTCAATCAGTATATGTAGACCATTTACCTTTAATGTCACTATCGATATATTTGAGTTTGAAACTGCTACTTTATTCCTTGTTTTCTTTTTATTCTCTGCTTTTTGCTTATGTTTACTTTTTACCTGCCTTCCTGTGGGTTACTTAAAATTTTTTAATTCTATTTTGATTTATCTATAATGTTTTTTGAGTGAATCTCTTTGTATAGCTTTTTTGGTCATTGCTCCAGACAGTACATTATATATACATAACTTATTACAGTCTACTGGAATTGTTATTTTCCAATTACTGTGAACTATAGAAACCATATTCCCTTTATATCTATTTACCTTCCCCTATTTATAATTGTCTGAAATATTTCCTCTACATACATTTAAAATCACATCAAACAGCATTATAATTTCAGCATCAACCATCAAATACATTTGAAAAGCTCAGGAGAAGGAATGTCTATTGTATTTAGCCATAGTTTTTGCTTATTATATTCTTTCTTTATTCCTGGTGTTTGTTCCAAGTCCTTTCTTCTAATCATTCCTTTCTGTTTAGAGAACTTCCTTTAGTCATCCTTTTAGGGTAAGACTGCAAGTGACAAATTCTCTTAGCTTTCCTTCATCTGAGAATGTCTTGATTTTCCCTACATTCTTGAAGGATAATTTGCCTAGATACAGAATTTTGGGTGGACAGTTCTTTTCTTTCAGCATTTGAAAATGCTGTGCCAATCCTTCTGGCCTCCATGGTTTCCAGTGAGAAATTCCATCATTCAAGTTGCTTTTCCCTATACGTAACACATTGTTTCTCTCTCATTGCTTTCAAAGACTTTTTCTTTTTCTTTAGTTTTCAAAAGTTTGACTATTACATGTTTTGGTGTGGATTCCTTTGGGTTTCTTTGGTTTGGGCTTTTGTCATTTTCCAGAACTTTGATGGCAGGAAGGTTAGATCTTCTGTTATAGTCCCACAAGTCCCTGAGGCTCTATTTTTTTTCCCCCAGTCTATTGTCTCTCTGTTGTTCAGACTGAGAAAATTGTATTGTTCCATCCTTGTGTTCACTGATTCTTTCCACTGTCTCCCCTCCGTTCCATTTTTGAGCCATCCATTGAGTTTTATTTCAATTACTGTATTTTTTAGTTCTAAAATTTTTCTTTGGTTCTCTTTATATGTTCTGTTTCTTTACTGAGACTTTCTATTTCTCTGCTAAGACTTTCTCTTTTTCTCATTGTTCCAAGTGTGCTCATTATTACTGCTCATTGGGGCTTTTTTTTTTTTTTTTTGACGGCCTCTTTAAAATCTTTGTCAGATAATTCTAACATCGCAGTCATCTCAATGTTGGTATTCATTCTTTTTTTCTTCCAAGTCTAAATGTTCTCAGTTCTTGGTATGACAAGTGATTTTCTATTGAAACCTGGACATTTGGGGTATTATGAGAGTCTGGATCTTATTTAAACATTCCTCTGAAACTGCTCTAGTAGGGGCAGTAGGAGGAGGGCCAAGGCTGCCTCATTACTGCCAGGTAGGGATAGTGGTCCAAATTCCCAGCTTGGTCTCCACTGGCACCAGAGGTAAGGGGCTCCCTGCTATTGCTGGGCGGGAGTAGGAGTTCTGGCCCCCACTAGGCCTCTACTGATACCATTCTGGTGGGGAGGGACAGAAGTCTCTCATCACCGTTCCCTACAAGGTGTCCAGTGACACTACGGGGGCGAGGTGGGTGGGTAGGGTAGCCTCTTTACTGCCAGGCAGTGTTGAAAGTCTTGACTCTCCACTAACACCACATCATTAGGGAAGGAGTTGGGGTACCTTGTTTCAGCCTGGTAAGAGTGGAAGTTTAGGCTCCCCCCTCAGCCCTGGGTGGCAGGGGTGGGGATAGGGCCATAGGTTTTTCTGTGGTGTTTGACTAAAGTAGCACAGTTACTGTCTAAAAGTTTCATCTTGCTAGGCTGCCCCTTTCTTGATCCTTAGCTAAAGAGAGCAGGCTTTTGCTGGGGCTTTTTCTGTCTGCACCCATTGGCATTCTTAGGTTGCCAGCTTTTTTAAGCTCCAAATGTGGCAGACATGAGACCAAAAGAAAACCTGAGAACTCATCAGGTTATGTGATTCCTTGGATCCCAAAGTCCCTAGCCAGTCTGCTTCTCTCTACCTTTTGGAGTCTTCTCATGTTTGTTTTATAAATAACATCTAAGGTTTGTACTTAGTTGTACTTAGCAGGAAGAAGAGGGAAAAGTACATCTATTTCATCTTCCCTAAAGTTAAAGGCAGACATAAGTTTTATGATAAAACATTTGCTTGTGAGCTATACATTATTTGTTTAAAGAAGACCTTGGAACATGAATTCCCTCTTACCTGGGTCATGTTAAGCCATTTTTCTTTTGAGCTATATGGTCAAAAACAACTACACATGACAGAAGCCAGGATGGGCTGATTCCTTCATCCTCAATTAGTATCTGGAAGGTAGTCTCTGAACTTCAGTCTCATATAATTAGAATGTATTTTGTGAGTGATAGTATTGAACTCCTCAGTAAAACAAACAAAGGACCTTATAACATTTCTATCCCTCCTGCCATAGTCTATGCATACTGTTTAAGACAGTAGTTCCTAACTAGATGGGAGGTTAAAAGGGGAGCGATTCTGCCCTTCTCCCCAGAGTCTCATTCAGCAACATCTAGAGATATTCCAATTGTTATGACTTGGTGGTGCGGAGGGTGACGAGAGGATCATACTACTGGCATCTACTGGGTAGAGGCCAGGGATAATTCTAAACATCCTACAATTACAGGACAGCCACCCACAACGAAGGATTATTCAAACAAAAAGTGAAGTGCCAAGGTTGAGAAACCCTGGTTTAGATGTTTGACCTATATTTGACAGCTGAGTTTAATCTTTAGATATTCTGTGCACCTTTTGGCCTATGTAATTGTTTGTGGAACTCTGAATGCTAGGTCTGAAAGGGCTCTGCCCAAACTCTGAACAGAGACAGCACACCCTGCCAGGACTGTCTTATACTTTGGCTTTCCCTCCAGGGACTGGCTCCAAATTAAGATGTCTAAAGTAAAGAACCATATTCCTTGCTTATCATGGAGAGAACATTGTTTATATACACTCCAAATGTTTAAAACAAGTGTCCTTATTGTAATCTTAAGAATTTTTAATATCATAATTTAGATACCACTTTTACACTTGCATTCTCATTGCTTTCTCTTACCTACCCAGCCACAGCCATTTCGACAAATTCCCCATTGTTCTTTTCTCACCCTAATAAAACTTCTGAAACCATGATAATGCAAAGCTCCATCTTCCGGAATTGTTGGGTGGGGGGCAGGCAGAGGCAAAGTTTTAAAAGCAAGAACAAAATCTAGCTACACAAAAAAATCAATACAATGGAAGGCAGTATGGGACTGAGGCATTTGAAACTGGCCAAGTCTTACAATGCGGGGCTAGTTAGTGACCCTGGCTTCTGACCCTAATCCTTCAGGCCACTCTCCTACATAAAACAATGCAGGTAGCACCAAAAAAGGATACACAAGAGAAATGGAATACCAGAAAGAACAGAATTCACTGTCCCAGGGCCCATTCGTCACTGATACACTCCCTTCTTATATTCTATTCTATTTGAACCCTTCAAAATGTACTTCCTCTATGGGGCCTTGCTCTAAAAGTGTAACTTTCCCCAACTGTACAGGACCTCGAGCCAGCTTCTAATATAGGCCCCTCTTCATGTCACATGCCTTGACTATGTCACAGAGTTCTTCTCACAGGGGCAGGCAATGAGGCTTTGTTCTCTCCATTGAGGCTCTCCAGTGTGCATCCCTGATTCATTTTCTGTTAGGCCCTAACAGAAAACCTAATTAGAAATACCCATTTTGAAACGGCCTGAGCAGTCACACTGATCTTGTTCAGTAACCGTATCGAGGTATGGGTCTTAACTGAAAACATTTGTCCCATTCTGCCGACAAACATTAGGTCAAAGATGACACTGGGGACTCTTGTCCTTACACGTTTTTGTTTCCCTAATGGGCTTTAGGATCACATTCCTTAAATCACAGCCAAGAGTATATTCTGGGCTGAAACTATTTTAAAGACATAATGTGGCAGCAGTGTTCTGTGTACTAACAAGAGGTTTGGAGCTGCAGCCAAGAACAGTAATAGAATCTTCTTCCCCCCTAAGTGCCATTCTCCCAAAAAAAACCTCTCTCTCTCTCTCTCTGTCCTTTCCTCCTTCCCTTCTTCCCTCCCTCTCTCCCTCTCTCTCTTTCTGTGTAGGACTCAGATTCCCCTGCTATTATTTTTACTTTGAAGGTCCCTGTCAAGGCAAAGTCTATATAATGAACAAAATATCTTAAACTATGACCCTATCTAGCTTTGCTCCCTGCTGGGGACACATCACAATCAACAAATAGCCAGCCCTGGCATGGTTCCAGTCTACTCTCTGGGGTGTGACCGGCTGGGATGGAATCCCAGCTCTGCTCTGCCTTAGTTGCAGGACTGTGAGCCAATCCTCTTAACCTCACGAAAGCCAGGAAGCCTCTTATGTAAAATGGGGCTCTCATGGGTACCCACCTGATGGGGTTGTCATTGGGACAAATAATCACTTATAGTCTCTACAATTGGTAAGACCTAGAAAGTAAATTTTTTAAAGATATTTTAAGAGAACGGTTTTCACCGAAAACAGTACAGAACTCTTATAAATTCAACTTATTAGTAATATACTGATCTTCTTAAGATATAGATTCACTGTTCATAATAATAAACTGTACAGAAAAAGACTCTTTCATATAAAACATCTGCTAAATCAATACTAAATAATCACAAAGACTTCGAGGAAAGGTTACCAGTGATGCATTACTCAGGTCTAAAAACTAATGTTCTTTGTACCAGTTTTTGAAATATACTCTCAATTATTTTAACTTTTTAAAGAGGATATACTCCCTCGATGGAAAATTCAAAGAACCTGAATAACACCCCAGCGTTTTGTCTAGCTTATAACACACCACATGCACTTATTTTATGTTTGTATCCTTAAGTTACATTTACCCAGGAGAAATACTACTCTCCTTTTGGGTCACCTACTTCCATTTTAATGTCGTAGTTCTGGCCGAGGACGCTCTGGATGAGCTCTTTGATGCTCGGGTCGGAGGCCAGCTGGGCCTCGGACTGAAGCGAGGCGATGATCTCAATGGATGCCGGGAGCGCTCGCACGGGCTGCGGGGCCTGCGGTGCGGCCTCCCGCGCGTCACTCGGCGGATTGCTCTCGCGGTCGGTTTTGGAAACCGACACGGGGGCTTCCCGCGACTCGCCGCGCGAGCCCTCGCGCAGGAAGCGGGTGTGAATCCTCACTTCACTCCGCCGGCCGGCCGCCTCCGAGTCTCCCTCGTCTCCGGACAGGGAGCCGCCCTTGTTCTCTCTGGCCTTGCGGGCCTCCGCGAGCCGAGCCGGCTCCTGGCTCGCGTCGCGGCCCCCGGCCGGGTCGAGGACCGGCTTGGAGCCCGCGGGCCGTGGGCTCCTGGCGCCCTGGTGCGCCCGGACCTTCCCCCTGGGCGCAGGTGGCGGCATCAGGACCACGGGTCTGGACGTGCCCGCCCTGGAGGCGATGACCGGCGGCTTCTTCTGGGGCCGGTGCTGGAGGAACGCGGAGCTCCGCAAGTAGAAGTCCTGGGGGCAGAAGGGCCGGGTCTTCCCGGAAGCGGCCGCCTCGCTCGGGCCCGGGGTCCGCGCTGCGCCTCGGGGCGCCGGCTGCGGGAGGGCCGCAGCGAGGGGCGCACGGCCTTTGGCCCGAGGGGAGCCTGGTGGCTTTTGGGGTCTGGCGCGGGAAACGCTCCACTTCCCCCCATGCCGGGCCGGACCGGGGACCCGGAGGCCGAAAACAGGGACTTCACCCACAGCCGGCTTGGAGGCCAACTTCTCCTTGAATCGGAGAAATTCCTTTTTAGTCTCCTTGCGAACTTTCTCAAGCTCTTTAAAGATGTACGATTCTTCTTTGTATTTCAGTCCAAAGTGCTTAGAAATCGTGGACATCTGGACTAATTTGTCCTGTGAAATAACAGTAAATTAATATTATACATATATACATGAAAACTACTGATAAACAAAATTCCAGCTCAAAAAAGCTTCTCATGGTAGAGCACTCACTGTGCTTGCTGAAGCACGATGGGTAGTATTCGTTTATGTCATTTTAAGTCCAACTATTGGCCTTTTCACAGGAATAATGAAAAACCTTTAAATCAGTAACATTTTCACAGTGAGAGTTTCCGAAACCCCTACTGGGTTTACTTTAACATTTCTTTAGACTATAATGTAGTGCCCCAATTCCAGGCAAGAGAGACCACACTCCACATAGGCCTAGAAAATCTAAAGTAACCCTGCCAAGAAAAGAGAACAGAGGTCAAATGTGGCCTCGATCCTACCTGCAAACATGTTTTCCAATTGCTCAGGGTTTTTCAAAAATATTAATTCGTAGCCAACAATTTTAAATTGAGAGATTTTCATATAAAAATGCAGATTTGCAGTTTCTCTGTAAAAAAAAAAAATTAAGGCTCTGGCAATTCAAGACCCAAATCCCTACTCTCGTGGCAGGGTAGCAATTTCCCTTTACTTCTCCAGCTGGTCCCAGGTGTCTCCATTTCTTACCCAGCCCACTTGCCTCAATGTTTGACAAGAAATAAAGCAGAGTGTATGAAGGGCGAGAGGTGATCAGCCACAAGGTAGGCTGCAGTGAGATCAGGAGGCCTTGAATGCCAAGTGTTTGTACTTTTTCTATGGGCTACTGGAAACCATTCAAAAACTTTTAACAGAAAAGTGGCTTGATAGGTTCTGGGGCTTGGGGCATACTAATGTTAAGTGGGAGAAAGAATAGAGAGAGGGCAGGTATGAGTCTGCAAGGCCTAAGGCCTGGGTTTGGTAACAGCCGAGTGAAAATACTATATAAGGTAAAACTGATAGGATCTGGCCAATGACTAGGAATAAATAAAATAGCAACTTTGAATCGCTTTTATGAAGTCTTGGTCATAACCAAGTACATAAGAAAGCTGTTGCTAGTCACTGAACTTTACACTTAAAAACTGTTAAGATGGTAAACTTTATGTTTATGTGTATTATCACAATATAAAAGAAAAACTTATGCTATTCAGCAGAGCCAGCTATCAATGATTACAAGTGAATCTTGAGATCTTGAAAGCTCTGGGATCAATACCAAAAGCCAAGATAACAAGAAATACAAATAGAGAATGGCTAATGACAGAGTCTTCTGACACTCACAGGTGGGAGGTAGGAGGAGCTAGAGCAATCACAGAGTTGGGAAAATGAGAAGAGAGTTCCACAGAACCCAAGGAGAGAAGAGTGTCAAGAAATAAGGGTAAAATAATGAAAATAAAAGCAGAAAGTAATAAATTAGAAAAACTAATTTACTTATTTCTTAGAAAACCCAAGGCCAAGGTTCTTTGAAAATAAAATAAAATAATAAAGCAGAAATACCTCTGGAATATCATCATTATTTGCAAATGTGATTATCTACCTAGAAAACATAAGCACTAAAAGAACTGTTTAGAATTATAATAGAGGTCTGCAAGGCATTTAAATTTTTTAAATTAATACCAAAAAAAAACCCCAATAACTTCCTTTACACCAAAAGCATAATGGTAAAATTCCATGTATAATTTATTTAAAGGAGTAAATATCTAGGAATAAACATAACAAGAAATGTGCTGAAACTTCATGAATAAATTTTTTAATTTTACTGAAGGACATAGAAGAAAGACTCTACTAAATAGGCAGTTAATGTTCCTTGGTAAGAAAACCAAATATTTTAATTTTATCAGGTCTTCCCAAAATACTGTACTGGTTTAATGCCATCATAATCAAAACTGAAAAATGATATTTTGAAATTTGAAAAGTAATTCTGGATTCATTTGAAATAATAAACAGGGTAGATTAGCCAAAATTTTGAAAAAGAGAAATGAGGGAGCACTTGTCCAGCAAGATAATTAAAACTCATATGGATATAAGAATTAAAATTGAAACACTGCCGATAGAATCCACATGTAAACTGAATGAGCAAAAGAATTAAGAATAATATGGGTTATATTATAATAACAGCATTAAATAACAGCATTAAAAAGAAGAATTAATCAATAGATTGTGCTGAGGCAATTGGTTGACTATGATGGGGGTAGGGGTGGGTGGTGAGGGGGATTACTGCATTTTATGCCAAAATACAATGGGTTAAAACAAATATAGAAAGAAATATTTTCTTATGTTCCTTTGCATTTCTTTGCTTATCACCTGTCCATATTTCTTGGTTGAATTTCTTTTATATCACCTCATAAGAGAGTTATTTTTACAATTAGATTTCTTCGTTTATCATGTAGTGAGAGCAATATGAAGAAAACATCCTCTTTAGCCTCTAAGTAAAGTCATATTGCTTTTAATCACTAAAATAGCCATTTTTGGTTCTCCAATTCAAGACCCTGCTATATGACAGAGCTCTCATCTGGGAATCGATAGGCTTTCTTTCTCCACCCAGCTCCACCACTGACTAGACCTTGGACAATTTAATACTATCCATAACAAGATTTCTTTTTAAAAAGTGAAAATAGGGCTTCCCTGGTGGCGCAGTGGTTGAGAGTCTGCCTGCCGATGCAGGGGACAGGGTTCGTGACCCAGTCTGGGAAGATCCCACATGCCGCGGAGCAGCTGGGCCTGTGAGCCATAGCTGCTGAGCCTGCGCGTCCAGAGCCTGTGCTCCGCAATGGGAGAGGCCACAGCAATGAGAGGCCCGCGTACCGCAAAAAAAAAAAAAAGTGAAAAAAATCATCTGTTGCCTCTTTTCCAAGCTGTAGAATATGAACATTAGAAATGACTTCTAGGGCTTCCCTGGTGGTGCAGTGGTTAAAAATCCACCTGCCAATGCAGGGGACACGGGTTCAAGCCCTGGTCCGGGAAGATCCCACATGCCACAGAGCAACTAAGCCCGTGAGCCACAACTACTGAGCCTGCGCTCGAGAGCCCGCGAGCCACAACTACTGAGCCCGCATGCTGCAACTACTGAAGCCTGCGTGCCTAGAGCCTATGGTCCGCAACGAGAGAAGCCACCGCAATGAGAAGCCCGCGCACCACAATGAAGAGTAGCCCCTGCTCACCGAAGTGAGAGAAAGCCTGCACGCAGCGACGAAGACCCAATGCAGCCAAAAATAAATACATTAAAAAAAAAAATGAAATCACTTCTAAAGCCCTTAAGGAAGTTTCCTTATTTAAAAAATGCTGTAAAATCCCCCTCATAGTGTTTTGGCTGTTTATTGTTTGCACAGGTGGTAATATGCTCATACTGACACCATCTGCATTTCTTCCTACAAAAGACTGAAAGGTAGTAACTGGAACAGAGTACAGACCAGAAACACATTAGTACCTGGTAGGAATCTGATTTGACTCTCTCAACTGCACTTCCCTTTTGTTTCTTAGTTCCTGCTTTGTATTCCTTTCCAACTTCTCTCAGGCCCTTGGTTTGCTATTGAAGTTTAACAAGTAGGTCATTGTTCAACATTTCTCAGTACATTCCCTTGAGTTCTTCATAGGAAAGTTGTTCTTTATATGTAAAGATGAACCAATAGGAAATGGAACTTCTATTGTGTTTTCAAGGTAGGTGGTATCCCATTGTTAAATGGGCCAATCCATCAAAGCCAGTGCCTTTATCACCCCCAGCCACACCTTAACACTACAAAATGTATAAAATGATTTTTAAACATCCAATCTCATGGGAAAATAACATGTTCTCTTTTTTTTTTTGCTAGCAATTTATTAAAAGAAAGAGACCAGTTCTGGTTTGAAGATACTCAAGGAAAAATAATGTAGCTGTCCCAAAAGGAGGAAGTACTAATCTACATACTAATCTACATACATACATGTACTAATCTACATCTACATACAGTACTAATCTACATATAGGGTCACACCTGCTGCTCACTATCTAGGTTGACTGTTTACCCTGCACTTTGAAATGGGACACAATGTGCTTGAAATCTTTGCAACCTGAGCAGTAATTTCACTCTCCTCTTCCTTCCCAACTATTGGAACTCTCTGCCTTTTCCTTCCTCCTCCACCAGGAGGTTCAATGCCTGAGCAGTGAGGTAGTTAGAAAGGCCAAGAGCCAGCCTTCTCTCCTCTCTCGCCAAGTCTGGTCAGACATAAAAAGGAAGCTCTCGGCCCAAAACAGCTAAAGGTCCAGGGAGGGCTACCTGTGTGAATTCTCTAGACTCTGAGACAGGTTGCTCTCTGGTTCTTGCAGGTGTGGTTGTTCCTCCTGTTAGAACAGAAGATCCAGAACTCTGCTCTAGGCTCTAACTAAAGGAGAAATAAATAAAGCAGGTTACCAGATGACTTGGTTCCAAGTCACATGAACACCTCACACAGGGCCTAGCCCATCAGAGTATTGCATTGGGAACTGAGCCAAAGCCCCAGCCGGTTATACGAATTAGTTGTCCTTGACCTCTTCCTATATATAGTCACCTATATACAGGCACTTCGGTGGGAAGAGTGACCCATTAAGGACAAGATTTAGGTTCTCTTGAGTCCATAGCCAGATATCTCAATTCACTTCCTAAATTTCACACCAACATCAACTCCCAACACACAGCAGCAAAGTTCCAGAAGAAATGTCCAAAGACAGCCTATCTCATCTAGTAAAATCTTCAGCATTGCAAGGAAGATAAAAATATTCTGAAAACCATATTTGTTTTTGTAACATCAATGATAGAAATGAGATCTGTTTGCACACTGATTATAATTTATGAAAAAGTCTAAGGAAATATACAAATATTTTAATGATTTGCTAAGACACAGGATAACAGCAATTTTTTCTATTATCCCACACTTTCTGTAATACGTGTTTTTCTGTCTTTAATCCTTATAATATCAATAATAGTAATTAACACATATTGTGCTGGTTTAAAAGTGATATAGAAAATAGAACCTGGGCTTCCCTGGTGGCACAGTGGTTAAGAATCTGCCTGCCAATGCAGGGGACACAGGTTCAAGCCATGGTCCAGGAAGATCCCACATGCCACAGAGCAACTAAGTTGGTGCGCCACAACTACTGAGCCTGTGCTCTAGAGCCTATGAGCCACAACTACTGAGCCTGTGCTCTAGAGCCTGCGAGCCACAACTACTGAGCCCATGTGCTACAACTACTGAAGCCCACGTGCCTAGAGCCCGTGCTCCGCAACAAGACAAGCCACTGCAATGAGAAGCCCGCACACCACAATGAAGACCCAACGCAGCCAAAAATAAATTTATTTTAAAAAAATGAAAGTAAAATGAAGACACATTCAGATACAGGAAAACTAAGAGAATTACTCACCAGCAGGCTAAAACTACAAGAAATGTTAAAGAAAGTTTTTCAGGCTGAAGGGAAATTAAAGGAGTGGAAAATCAAATTTTTCAGGAATGAATGAAGAAGATCAGAAATGGCAAATATCTGGGTACATTTAAAAAAACATCTTTTATCATGTTTTTAAAAATTGTATGAACATTGTCTCATGGGGTGTTGTATACATATGACAACATTGTCTCATGTGATATTTGTATACATAGATGTAATGCATATGACAACTAAAGAGACTGGGATGGGGGTGGGTAAGGGAACTATGGTTGTTAAGATTTCTGCATTTTATGTGAACTAGATCAATATTAACTCTAGACCATGAAATGTTAAGGATATATATTGTAATTCCTAGAGAAAAAATTTTCTTGTGGCTTGTGGGATCTTAGTTCCCTGACCAGGGACTGAACCCGGGCCAGCGCAGTGAAAGCACTGGGTCCTAACCACTGGACTGCCAGGGAATTCCCTGAGAAACAATTTTTTAAAGTAAAACAAAAAGGTGTAATAAAAAAGTTAATACATAATAAAATAGGAATACAAAAAATTATTGAATCTTAGAAAATATTTTAGACTTAATAATAGTAAAAATACAATATATCAGAATGTGTGGGGTACAGCTAAAGCACTGATTAGAAGGAAAAGTACAACTTAAATGCTTAAATCAGAAAGAAAAAAAGGTCTAAAATCAATAACCTAAGTTTCCACCTTAAGAATCTAGAAAAAGAGGAGTAAAGTATACCCAAAGTAAATAGAAGGATATAAGTATAAGGACATATATCAATCAAATAGAAAACAGAAAAGATAATTGAGAAAATTAACAAAGCCAAGAGCTACTTCTTTAAAATAAATCAATAAAATTTTTATAACCCCTAGCTAGACTGTTCAAAAATAAAAGAGAACAAAAATCACCACTATCAGCAGTGAAAAAAGGATTTCACAACAGATCCTAAAGATAGTAAAGAATAATAAGAGAATATGATAACTTTATGCCAACAAATCCAATAATTTAGGTGAAGTGGGCAAATCTCTGAAAACTGCAACTTACCAAAATTAAAATAAGAAACAAAAAATAAAATAAGAAACTGAAAATCTTAATAGTTCTATACTAATCAATGTAGTCATTGCCAAAAATCTTACCACAAAGAAATCTCCAGGACCAGATAGTTCTCTCAAACACTCAAGAAACAAATAACATCAATCTTACACAAATATTTTCAGAAAATAGAGGAGGAAGGAACTCATTTTTTGAGATTTGCATAACCCTAATACCAAACCTGACAAAGACATTCTTTTAAAAAAGGAAAATTATGTACCAATATCCTTCATAAACATAGATGCAAAAACTTTTAATAAAATATCAAATAAATCTGAAAATATATTTTTGAAAAGAATAATATATCCTGATCATTTATCCCAGAGTTAAAAAATTGATTTAACATTTAAAAATCAATATAATTCAGGCTTCCCTCGTGGCGCAGTGGTTGAGAGTCCGCCTGCCGATGCAGAGGACGCGGGTTTGTGCCTCGGTCTGGGAGGATCCCACATGCCGCGGAGCGGCTGGGCCCATGAGCCATGGCCGCTGAGCCTGCGCGTCAGGAGCCTGTGCTCCGCAACGGGAGAGGCCACAACAATGAGAGGCCCACGTACCACAAAATAAATAAATAAAAAATTAAAATCAATATAATTCACAACATTAACAAAGTGTAGGAGAAAAAAAATATGATCATTTCAATAGATAGTGGAAAATCACATGAAAAAATCCAACACCCTCTGTGATAAAAATAAATAAGTAACTCTGGGAAAACTATGAATCATAGGGAATATCCTCAATCTGATTAAGAGAATTTACAAAAAGCTTGCAACTAACATTTTATTTTTGCTTTCCCCCTAAAACTGAAAACTAGCAAAAATGCCTTGACTCTTAACACATCTATTCAACATTGTACTAGAGGTCCTAGCCATTGCAACATGACAGGGAAAAGAAATAAAAGGAATTAAGACTGAAAAGGAAAAAGTAAAACTGTCCCTATTTGCAGGTGACATGATTTTTAGGTTAAGAATCTCAAGGAATCTACAAAACAATTACTAGTGCTAATGAGTGAATTATCTAAGTCATACAATACAAGGTTAACATACAAAACTAATTGTATTTTTATATACTAGCATCAAACAATTGGAAAATAATGCCCCCCCCAAAACATAAAGTACTTAAGAATTAATCTAATAAAGATGTCTAAAATCTCTACACTGAAAATTCAAAACACTGCTAAAAGAAATTAAAGATCTACATAAATTTAGGAACCATGTTCATAAACTGGAAGACTCAATATTGTTAAAATGGCAATTCTCCCCCTAAAGATCTATAGATTCCGTGCATTCCCAATCAAAATTACAGCACAGCAGGCTTTTTTCTAGAAACTACAAGCTGATTATAAACTGTATACACAAATTCAAAGGTCTTAAAACAGCTAAAGTGATTTTTAAAAAGAAAAAGTAGAAGACTTACACTGCCCAATTTCAAAACTCACAGTCTATTCAGTAATCAAGGCAAAGGTCCTGGCAAATCATTATGCTGCATAAAGGAATCCAGACACAAAAGAGTATATATTGGATGCTTCCATTTATATAAACTTACAGAAAATGCAACCAATTCTATGGTGTTACACAACAGATCTGTAGTTGGTTGGGGGCAGTAGGAGAGGGTGAGAGCAGGGGTGGACAGCAAAAGCAGTAGAAGAATGAAAAAGGTTCTGTTATTCTGATTGCAGTAATTGTTTCAAAAGTGTACACATCTGTCAAAACTCATCAAATTGTACACCTGAACATCATACAAACCATAGATTTTGTACAGCTTATTGAATAAAAATTACACCTCTATAAAGTTGTAAATAGAGAGAAAATGTTAAACTTTTATATTTGAGTGTTAAAAATAAAAAAGAATTATTGAACTTCTTTATATCCTTGCAGTAGTAGTCCCCAATACATTGACTGTGGATCTGTGGCCTTTGATACCAAATAATTCTTGAATTAAGCCTAGAGTGTCCCACTGCCTACCGAAGAGTTTTAGGACCACACTCAGGAAACAGCTCCCTATTCCGAAGTTAGACACACTGACCTCAGTGGGGGAGGTCACCTAACGGTGTTTAAGGTTTGTCCAAAACAACCAGCCCCCTGTCAAGGGATAGCAGAAAAGGTCAGGGAGTTGGATAATTAAATTCCCTCCACTGTGACCTTTCGCCCTCCCCACCGCCCCTCCGATTCCTCCTCCTTTTTTGCCTTCCTTACTCATTCTTTTCCCTACAGCCCAGTCATCACAATCTACCCATTATTCCCTCCCACCATATTTTCACTCCTCTCAGCTCCTTCTCAACCCTTGCTCCCAGCCCCAATCCCTTCTCCAACCTCAGCCCTATTTTCCGCCCTCATTTTCGTGGAGATTAGAGGGGCGGAACAGAGGAGACAACTTCTCCGCCCCAATATCGCAGCCACTCCTTCCCACAGCCTCCCAGACGAAGTTACCTGCGCCCCAGTGCGCGTCCTCCTCTCACCCGCCTCCCAGGGCGCCTCTGCTCCCATTCAGGTGACGCGGGGGTTGTCAGGACCACGGCCCAGCCCAGTATCCAACCGGCCTTTCCCGGGCTGAGCTGCCGGGTGGGCTCGCACCAGCTCTCTGGGAAGGAAGAACGCGCGCCGTCGCCCAGCAACAAGCCGCGCGCGCACCTCCGCCCCGGCCCCCGCCCCTGGTCTTGGCCCTCGCGGATTCATCCGCGCTATGGGCTACCACTCGCGCGTTTCTGCCTCGCAGAACCAGCTCCAGGACCGCCTTGGACTCTGAGCCCAAACAGTTGAGAGGCCTCACCTCCCCGGGCGGTGTAGACCCTGGTTCCAAAGAGTCTCCTGGAGTAGTCTCCTAGATCGCTGCTTTTGCCCGGCGTAACCCAGCTGCTTTCTTGGCACTCTTGTTCTTTCTACGTTTAAATGAATACTGGACTACAAGAATAGAAGTATTCTTTTTTTTTTTTTTTTTTTTTTTTGCGGTACGCGGGCCTCACTGCTGTGGCCTCTCCCGTTGAGGAGCGCAGGCTCAGCGGCCATGGCTCACAGGCCTAGCCGCTCCGCGGCACGTGGGATCCTCCCGGACCAAGGCACGAACCCGTGTCCCCTGTATCGGCAGGCGGACTCTCAACCACTGCGCCACCAGGGCAGCCCAAGAATAGAAGTATTCTTTTCTTTTCTTTTTTCTTATTATTTTAAAAAATATTTTTAAGCTGTATGTCTACACTACATGCCAGTTAAGGGTACATCTGGGGGGCAGGGGTTGCCATGCTCTCCACCTAGAGCCCAACTCTTAAACATAATCTTAAAATCAAAGGCATGATATTCAGACTTCTGGAGAGTTCCTATTAAAATACCGGGTTCAACCATATTCAGAGTTTTTGATGTCCAAGATAAGATAGGTTATAAGGAGCAAAAATTGGCATTATCTATTAAAGTTGAATATCCACAAACTCTATGACCCAGCAACTTCACTCCCAACAGAAATGCATGCACATGTGTACCAAGAAACATGTACACCAATATTCATAGCAGTTTCATTCATAATAGCTAAAAACTGGTAAAAACCCAAATATCCATCAAAAGTAGGATGCATAGATTAATTGTGGTATATTCTTAAATGCAATACTATACTTGAAGGAGATGAAGAAACTTTCTCTGTGTGGACCAACAAAGATGAATCTCTAAAAAATGTTATGTTGAACTAAGAAGCCATACCCAAAGGAGTACTTACTGTACCATTCCATTCAAATGAAGCTTAAAACCCAAGCCAGCAAAAACTATAGTGCTTATGGATGCATGCTCAGCTGATGGAGTACAAATAAACACAAGAAAGTAATAACTGTAAGACTCAAGATAGTAGTCATCTCAGGAGGGGAGAAGGTGATGGTGAGTGGGTGGGCAGTATAGGCAGTCTTGAGCTGCTAGCACTGTTCTAGTTTTTAACGTTGGTGATGGCTGTTTGAGTTTTTTCTTTAGATAAAGCATTCTCTGTCTTGCTCATTTTCCTGTGCTATATCTCATCATTGTTTAAAAAGGCAAAAAGAAAAACCACTAGATGAAATCATATAGATGATAGTGCTTTGCTCAGTGCCTGGCACTTAGCAGGCCCTCAAATGTTTATTTTATATTCCTCTACTCTCTACTAACCTGTCTTTCTCCAAATACCCAAGCAACTAATAAACGAGATCAAGAAAGTGGCAAATAAAACCTTCTGGAAGTCCTCCACAGGACTCCAGATGCTGGAAGAGGGGGGGCAATATGCTTCCCAGAAGTTCAAGATAAAAGAATCCTGTGTACAATTCCCTGGTGCTGGGACTCAGAGCAGCCCACCTGTGGAGGTGGATGCACTCAGGCATCCTTAGGCCTCCCTGAGGGAAGCTCCTGCTCTATAGGCATACAAAGCTAGGTGGGGATGCCCAGCTTTGCCACTTGGGCAAGTTGCTTCCCTCTCTGGGTTTCTGTAACCTCATCTGTAAAATGAAGATAATACTCTTACCTCGAAGGTTTGTTGCTTTAACCCCTCACATAATGCGTTCAAAAATTGTTGCTGAATGCCCAGGATCAGCATAAATAAAACAAATATACTCAGAGTTTGCTCCCCTGCTAGACCCAAAGGCAGCCTTGCCTGCAGAAAGCAACCACCACAGAAACCCTGGAGCCTTCACAACTGCACCCCACCATGGTGACAAGGAAAGAGTAGAGCCTTTTGATGAGTTATATGAAGATCACAATGGAAAGAGTTAAAGACATCGTATTTGACTTCCATTCCTCTCCTCATCAGTTAGATCCCCACAGGGGACAGACGGCATGCTCAAAAGACAGGGGGTTGGGGGGATACACACAGAGAATGGAAAGAACTGTTTACAGGGTATAGGCGGGGTTAAAGGGAACTAACATTCAAGGTCTAGCAACAGCAGGAAGGTATTACCACCCTTGATCTGAAGGGGAAAAGGGGTAAAAAAAAAAAAAAAAAAAAAAAGAGGTGTTAGCAGAGCCTGGTGAGAGCTGAAACTGGGAAGAAGAGCTGCCTGACAGGAACTATAGACACAGAGGCAGTTAAGGACAAAGCCACACTGATGCAGGGAGAAAGCAGGAGTAAGTACTCCTACTGTTCTGGCTTCCTGCTCTCCATGCCTGCATCATTATCCCCACATTGGCCAAATCCAACTGGAAGTCCCATGGCAAGGAAAACTGGGTAATGTGCCCCATAGAGATTGGCCTCTGGGGCAGAGGACAGAACAGAGGAGGGAGCTCAGAAGAATAACAGAGAATGACTAGCAAAGTCTACTACCCAAAGTTGCCTGTACTGCATTAATCCACAGAAATTAATGAACTGAGACAGCTTCCCCTGCCTTAGGGTCCTCCCTGGCATTGCTTGCCTCAGCCTGTTCACCTACTTTCCCCGTGGTGACCTAATTAACATATGCCAGGCTTCCCTCCTGACCCTGAACTCTGATGTGACTCTAACACCTGAGCTTACAGAGTTCAGGAATGGACCCCTGGGAAGCTAGCCATCACCCTTCCCTGGGGTGTCTCAGAAGTCTGGCGCCAGGCCTGATCTCAGGGTTTTTAAGGTAAGATAAAAATAGCAAGCACAGAGCAGAAAGAAAAGTCTGTGAGTAAGACTATCCACTCGAAAAGAAAAGATACAAATAACACTAATAAGCCTGGTCCAAAGCAGGTGTACCTGGCTGAGAACTAAGGATTTATTTTTCTTGGAGGTAGTGGATGGTATTTGACATTCCAGTTACACTTTACACTTCCAAAGGGCTTTGCTTAGGTGTTCTCCAAGTATGGTAATGCACTAGAGATTTTGCTGAGTTTGGGGTCAAACCATTTTTTTCTAAAGGTAAGCATGTAAGACTGTTGGATATGCTTTGTAGCCTAAACACTGAGCTTAGAGAACCAATGCTTGGTTTATGCTTAGAAAGACTAACAACTCTCCCTAAGTAAGCTGTAAAAACGGAAGCTGCATTTAGCTAGGGATCCCTTGCTGCCTGAGACTTCTGTGTACCTGCCCACTTCCCCTGAATGCACCTCCCTCAATACCAATCCAAGGAAAATTAATAAGCTTTGAAGATGTGTTGCTTTTCTGTCCTCCAGGGAAGGAACGATTTTATTTTATCTGCCTGGTTCTTATTACTAAGTGAAGCAGAATTCAAAAACTTACTAGAACCTTGTACACAGGACCTTCTTAGCCCATCCAAGCTCTGTCTGAAATATGTGGGCTGTTATTCATATGAGCTCCAGGGATTCACCCCAAAACTTTAGCTCTTCCAAGCCTCCTCAGTAGGAAGGGTTAATCAACTCGTGAATTTTCACCTCATCAGATGAATCTATATGTAGCTGGCAAAATCCTTTTGTGGCTTGGTCTTTTCATATACTATAATTATTTGTCTTGATTGCACCTCAGTGTCCCACTAAGCTTTCTTGCACATGCAAAGTACTGTTTAGGGTCTTCGATATTTGAAGGGTCAGACATAAGTCCAGCATGCTTGCTTCATTTCAGATGGACTTGGACTACCAGAAAGAAACTTTTTTATAAGGGAATCTATATCAAATAATTATAAAAGACAGGAACTAAAGTTTCCTTGCAGTAGTATTGTCTCAGGGTTTGAGGACTTTAGAAAATGTCTTTAAGTGATACTTCTCCAAATGAGTCCTAAGTGGTTTCTTCTAACTCTGTCCATGCGAGGGACAGGGGAAGTGGAGAGGGTGATCCCAAAAAGAAAGAAAAAAAGTGTTTGGGCGAATCAAGGGTCCTGCTTTCTCACCTCAGTGCTCCCCAAGTTCAGGTGCTGAGGGTGGAATAGCTGGAATAGCCTCCCAGAAGCCCAGACTCACTCTCTTCGCCTCTCCCACAGGGATGCTTCCTGGATCCAGGCCCCAGGTCTTGCCTGAGGTCACCGGAGCCAGGACGATGGTTTAGGTCCACCTAGTGTGCCTGTGCCCCGTCGACGGTGGGGAGAGGGAGAAGCAACGAAGGGCTTCTGGAGCTGGACCTCCCTCCTCTCACCGGAGGGTGGGGGGAAAGACAATTTGGCTGCCCTGGGCAGGTTTTGCGTGTCCTAGGGGTCCGGAGGCACGGGATCTCTCATCTCTTCACCCATTGAGCCTCCTCCCGCCAGAAAGTCCTTAAGGTGTGCCTGATGCAGCCTCCGGACCTTCATCTGCCATTGCCAGCTCCCCAGAGGGCGGCCCCGCGGCTCGGGGAGATGGGGAGGAGATTCTAGGCAGGGTCGCGATGGACGCCGAGATGTGGCTGGGCTTGCGGCTCTTTGCTCAATAGCCACGCGGGTGCTTCCTCCTCCCTGCCAGCTGTATCCGGGAGAGACCATGATTTACGGGAGCCTGGCTTGTGACCACCTGGAAAAGACTGGTAAAAAGGGAGGGCCGAAGGCGCCTAGAATGCAGGTTCACTTTACCTGCCACTACGTGTTCCAGCATCCAGCACCGCCCAGGTTCCTAGGGTTCTGCGAAGGCGCTTTACTTTTGTTACCATTTATTGTACTTACACTCTGCACTCAACTGGTGCGATGCAGGTACTAATGTGCCCATTTTATAGTTGAAAAAACGGAGGCTCAGAGAGAGCAAGTCTCCTGCAGAGTACAGATTGGAATCCAGATCTGATTCCAAATCTGTGATCTTAAACATAAACCCTATTGTCCTTGTCAATTGCATGAACAAGCCAGGTTGGGGCTTGTGTAATGAGAGACTAAGAATCAGAGGCCCTCAGCCTCAGAGGTGCCAGCCCTGCACAAGGGAGTGTGCAGAGCATTGCAGCTGCTTCCTAGCTGAGGAGGCTTTGCCTGGTCTGAGAAACTGAAACACAGCCTCTACTTTTGCTGCTGCTGCTTGCTGTCTTTGGAGATGTTGGGAAATGGAAAAGGGAAAGGCTTTTGCCCAAAATTAATGGAGAAACATAGACCACAAAACTAGAGCAAACAGGAGGAAAATCTTCTGCTACCTGTTATCCCAGAGTCTTCGCCCCTCGCAGAGAGATGCTTCACCACTCCAGAAGATGAGTCACACCTCCTCACCCGCCATCACCAGAATGGTTTCCTTCCTAGGTTCACACAGGTCCTGGTTCCCCTGGGTGGGGTCTTCAGGCCTGACTGTTGCACCAGCCACTCCAGGCTTCGTTCCTACAAGTGACAGCTGCTGGAACCTAGGCATCAAGTCCAGGCTCCTCATTTGTAAAAGGAGGGAACTGAGGCCCGAAGTATCTGTCTGGGTTCCCCAGCAAATTCAAGGTCAGTTGGAGGGTAGCCAAACTCCTGACCACGCCCTTCCACCCCTTTCAACATCCTGCCTGTATCTTCTCCTATCCTCTCTAGTCCAGGCTTCCTCCCTCTCCCATCTCTTGGGACAATGCCTTGGTTTATTCCCATTCCAGCACCCGAAGGAGTTTTAGAAGCTTCCGCCCCAGTGTAAACCTTCAACCCAAGCACTATGCTTTATTTATTGAAACCACTTCTCTTGGGGGGGCGTGAGGGGAGGGTCATGAGGAGGTCAGAGGAGAGTAGCCATTCACAATGGAAGGTATTTTGGCAGAAGGAGGCCAGTGGGGTGACGAGAGTGGGATCCACCCCGCCGACTGCATCATCGAAAGCGTTTGAAAGAAAACAAACCAACAGCAGATCTGTTAGAAGCCTAAGCCTCCAAGGTGGGTCGCGCTCCATCCAAGTGCCAAGCCCGTCTCCCGCGCCGCGGGACCGGGGTCCCCGTGAGTAGCCGCCCCGGGAAGAAAGCGTGGTCTGAAAGCAGGGAGTTTGCCGCTCAGCTTCCCGGGCGGCATCCGAGCCTTGGCTGAGCTCACAACGCCGGTGCGGGTAGGGTGTAGGGGAATTGCACATCAAAGACACCAGATGCGGCTGGGGGGTATCGCGCTGCCAGGTGGCTTCCTGAGCGACAGCAGTCCAGAAGAGGAGGCAGACATGCATCCTCTCTCAAGGACTCCCACGCATGGTTTCATGTTAAATAAAACTTCAGGAGGAGAAGTTGACACGACGGGTCTCCAGTTAATACCTTGTAACAACATGGCAGGTCCTAAGAGGTTCAGTGGTCCTTTAAGAAAATCATTACATCGCACTGGGAAGGTGTGTGGACTAAAATGCTTTAGATCCTAAAAACAGGAAGACAATTAAGGTAAAAGCCTGATAAATTTCGAGCGCGCTGCCACCTCCGTGGCGCGCTGAGCGTCTGGCAACCCGGGAGGATCACATCTGTGACTCTCCCTGCGCAACCCGGCCCAGTTCGCGCCCCGCCCCCCAGGCGCCCCCCAGAGCCAGGGCGGGAACTGGAAGCCCGGGAGCACAACCCCGGACTAGCAGATCTGCTGAAAGGCTGTTTCTTTTCACTGCGTGGGATCGGCTTCATTTCTTGGACAATTTAAACATATTATTTAAACACGGAGGTTTCCTTTACAGCTCCGAGTGAAACGTTTTGCCTGATGGAAAGTTGATGGGGTTCTTTAACTTTTAATCGGTATCTTTATTGAAAGGTGCGCTGCTGCCTTTTCACAGCGGGGAAAGTAAAATATTTGCCTTGGGTCACACGTTGACGGCCCTAGATGGAAAAGCACGCCACCGATTCTGCCAAAGGATAGGTACAGGTGAGGTGGGGGCATCTCCCATTTGATCATGTCACCACGATGATTTTGGTTAAAATTAAGCATCACTGCCAGGGGAAGAGCCATGCCCAGAGGGCCTGGAAGCCCCAGGATTCCGGGGCTCTGAGACCCTGGCCATTCTGCCAGAAATATCTGTCCATCCATTTGTTCATTCTACTGTCCATTAGTCCATTCATTTCACAGGCCCACCAGACTGAGACGCGTCCCTGGGGTGCTCTCACTTGGAGACTTTGGAGTCAGTGGATACAGTTTCTAGGCTGTAGCATCCTTTCCCGTCTGACATCAACCTGGCTAGTCTCTGGATTGGGGCAGTTAGTTCAGTGATTGAGTCAACAAATATTCATAGAAGTCTACTATGCTCCAGGCTCTGCTCTGGCCTTGCAGACAACTGTGGTCCCCACCCTCAGAGAGCTTCTAATCCAGTGGGGGAGAGAAAAGAATGAAAAGACACAAATGGAATTTGCTGTTGAGGAGTGATAAGAGCCCGGCAGGAATTTAGAGCAGGGTGTGGACCTAAGCAGGGAAGACCTCAGTTGGTTGGGGAGGTCTGCAAAGTCCTCACCACAGACCCAGGGAGGCTGCACTGGGCTTGCCACGGGTAATGCCCAGTGTTGGCAGCTGCGTTTCCTTACTTTGATCCATTTACAGTAGGCAACCAGGATGGCAGCATTCAGAAAGTGGTGAGAGTTCCTACAAATTTTGCTAGTATCCTAGCAAAAGGGAATGCTGCCAAGGAGGCCTCTTCCTAGTGTTTCTCTTTAGAAGCAAACTCACTGCAATGTGAGCTAAGTACTGGTTTTGCTCTGTGACCCTTAGGACAAGGAAAATCAAGCGGCTTCAGATGCACTATTTTTAAAACAAAACTTTCCTCTGATGTTAGCTCTGGAATAGCTTGCTGGAAGTTCCAAAGCAGCCACTCAATAGTGTTGTCCAATCGAATTTTAATTTTAAATAATGAATGTAACCTCCCTCTAGTCATACCATGCCAATCCAAAAGCACAATTTTAAAATTAGGAGAGAGATCAGGAAGCCAATACAACGGGGAAAGCCTGGCTATAATGCATTTTTACCCTTTTCCCCCCATGTGTAGGATATGATTTATATAATTGTTACAAAAGCATGTGTTAAATAGTAGTATGTAAATTTGAGGGTAATCACATTTGAATAGCCCAAGTTAAACCACCAGGGCAGACTGAAGGGCCCTGGGAAAGCTCCTGGGCACGGGGTAGACGGGTGGATGGGGAAGGGGGCGGTTCAGGGACTGAGAAGTTAAACATTCCTCGACTGTTAGGGAAGGATTGAGGTTTAAGCTAACAGCCTCGACCCTCGGTTTCTATCACTGCTCCCCACTAGCGTGAGCTTCTGCGCATTTGGAGGAGTCGAGGTTCTGAAACACCAATGCCCAGGCTTCCAGCCTCTTAGCTCTTGCACAGCCAGAGCAGCATACAGGGAAAACGTCAGAATCTCAAAGTCCCCCACCCACCCGTCCCGTCGGTGGCACACAGTAGGGACTCATCCACTCTAGTCCTTTTCTGCTCTCAGACCTAAAAGTTTGTCACGTTTCCCTCTAATTTTTCAACTCTGAAGCGCGCATTTCCAGCTCCTCCCCCAACACCCCGTCCCTAGAGGTTTTCAGATAGCCAGAGGCAAAGTGTGGGCACCACTAAGCAGAGATAGCACTCCAGGGGCGTGCAGGAGTGAGGGGAGACTAGTTGGGACTGGGGCATTTGGTGCTGACCGATGTGAATAAAGCAGTCGTCGGTAACTCGGAGAAACAGCTGCCTGAAGACGCGCGACGGCCGAGGGGACCAGGCCTGGGCGGGGGTCGCTTTGTGCGCTACCCTCCAGGAAAAGAGGCTCCTGCTCTCTGCGAGGACCGACCGGACACTTCTACCTCCCAAGGCTAGTGATTGCGCAGAAGGGCAAGTCGCCCTTCCCAACATTTCTCGTTTGAATACATGAAAATGAGAGTTGCTTTTGGCAAGGAGATGCTGGCTGTCACGGCCAGAGAGAAGGTTTTGTCGCCCGCGGGTGAGGCCGGGTGGGAAGTAGCTCCGGCTCCGGCATCCGGCTGCGGGCGAGCCAGGCCCGCGCCTCGGATCGCTCAGAAACCCGGCAGCGGCTCCAGGATTAGTAGGGGAAGGGACACACCCAGTGGTAAAGAATTGGGATTCAAATGTTACATTAAAATTTTTTCAGTAAAGTGAAAGCCCTAGATGTGCATATGTGTTGATCCACACACACAGAAACCAGCCAGGGCTGCGGCCGGAAAACTTAGACTTCCCCGCACGTAACAGACAAGACAGGTTAAGGCGGTCCCGTGGCCCCTACCTACTGAGGGTCGGACGTCTTGTGAATTGTGAATTAATGTCTTAATTAATGACTTAATGATAGAAGGAAGGGCAGAGGAAGGACGGAAAGAAACAAAAGTAAAGGAGAAGAAAAGAAAGGCAGCCACGTAACAGGAGCTCGGTGCTTCTCTTCTGCCCTTCGGCGCCTCGCACTGGTCCAGGCAGCGGCCGGACTCGAAGGCCGCGCCTCGGGCCGCTGTGGGCGCGAGGCTGACCGCAGGCGCGGGGGTCCGCCCTCTCGCGGCGCTCCGGCCCTTTCCCAGCTCCGGCACACACCTCTGTACTCGAAGGCGAGGCACAAGCAAGAGCAAACAGTTGCTTGCAGCGTCCCAGGCCTTCCTCAGTCCTAAACCGACCCGGGTCCCAGTCCCCGGCGACTTTGAACCGCGTGAAAGACGACAGGTCTTAGTTTCTTTGCGTCTGATTCTCCCTGGGAGGTGGAGGATTTAAGCTTCTTATCCGGGTGGCGGATGGGAGCCTGCAGAGGAGCAGGACCCACTCTGCAGCGAGCGTGGCTGGGCCCACGGCCGCGGCCGAGATCTGGCTGAGACTTGTCAGGGGGAAGGGTTGGAGGGGAAAGGGGACAGATTTTTGACCCCGCCACCCCGGCCCTGCTCTCTGCCCACCCGGCTAAACGGTCCCGCTGAACTGGTAGGACCTAGCGCCGCCAAAGGCAGCCAGCTGGGCCCGAGGCGCGAGCCCCCGGCCTTTGCTTCCTTCTCTCGCAGTCGTCACCCTCTGCTTCTCCCTGCCCCGGTGAAGATCTGCGGAACGGGCTCCCAGCCACGTTACGCTGGGAAAGCGAAGCAGACATGGCCGGGTTTGGCGGGTGGAGCACGTGCCGTCGGCTCGCTTGGCCTTACTGCGCGGGGAGCGGACCCCAAGGGCTTAGGAGGCGCAGCTTCCGCGAAGGGCGGGGCCCCTCCCTCCTTCCTCAGTCACCTGGAGTACCCGCGCACCTCACCGTCTTGACTGCCCCGACTCCCTCCCTCTAAGGAGCCTGCCCTCCCCGCTACCTGTGCCAGTCCAGGCTCGCGCTATTCGCCCTGGTCCAAGAGAGTTTGGCTCGGGACGCCCCAGGAGCCGCCATGTGGCTGCCGTCGGGGATCCCTTGCCTCGAGTCCCCACCCACCCACCCAGCCTCCCCGATGCTGAAGGAAGGTCTGGTTCCCCGGAAAGCGCAGCAGTCTTCTGCAACAAGTAAAGACAGGGCCTATTTGGGAGAAAAGGTTGGAAATGGCTGCAGCCGCCAAGCACGTCACCTGGCTGTGTACTGGTCAGCAACGCAGAGGCAGCAGCTTTGTCTTATTTATTTGTTTGTTGTTTATTTTCCAGATCAAAGACCCAGCATGGCTCTGATGCTTCTTTTTTAAACCTCGGGGAAATGACTGACAGACATCTGGGTACACTAGAACTTCACCTTCTAAACTTGTTAGGTGTCTTGGAATACCGCCACTGAGATGGAGAGAGGCTAAGGAAGCTCACCGAGCTGCCACCTTTCCTTCTTCTTGGCCTCGGGCAGTCAGCTCTATGAACCAAAACTCTCTGGCTGAGGGAGGCGTGCGGGATTCCAATCTCGCCTGCGGGCGCTCCCGGGGTGGGGTGGGGGGGCGCCTTCGAGAGGATTCAGCGTTCCCTTCCCACGACAGGAGGCGCTGTGCTCGCGGGCATTCCTCGGGCCGCGGACCCGGGAACCCCCAAGCTGGATCAAGGCTCTAAAGCTGGCAGAGGTCACTCTTCACCACCGATCTTGGGCTTTGAAGAAGCCCTAGAGAAACTTCGCTTTGGCCATCCCCTATGAAAAGTGGGCGCTTGTTCCCCCTAAGCTGATTTTTTGTTTTTAAGATGAGGCCTAGTAGGTTTGAGATGTGGCCTGAAAGGAAGAATATTTTATATTCTAATTGACCCCCTTTAAGGTTACAGCGTTTTGTTTGGTTTGTTTTTCCCTTAAAGCACCGGCTGTTTGTGCACCATAAAAGCTATTACTAAGTTGTTATTACCCATAGAAAATACCCTAGTCATGCTCGATGTGGTTGAAGAGCCAAGAGGGCGTTGGAGAATCACCGCGGGGAGGAACAAGGAAGCTCATTAGCACTGAAAGTCCCCCCTCCCCCCATCAGGCCGAGGAGCCTAAGCATCCGTGTACTTTACAAATGAGACTAAGGTCCTGCTGCTGATGGGAACTTTGCACAAAAGAATTAGTTTCTGACTGTCGCCCTGAGAAATATGTGCAGACCCACACATGTGCAGATACATTCACACAAACTGATAGGACTGACTTGCAGTCACAGGGACAGGCTGCAGTTGGGGAGGGCTCCTGCTCTACTGAGTTCCAGGTGGATTTAATTTCACCCTCATTTCTTTTCTTACAATGTGACGTTTCTCCCCTCCCTTTTTTTGTTTAAAAAAAAAAAAGGAATTGAATCCAAAGCTTTTATCTTTTTTATTTCCTTAACTGCACATCTTCACCCTCTCGTGCTCCCCTGCTGATTTAAGAGATTTGTTTGGTTCAAGGATTTAACGTGATTCTCTTGCCAGATTTCAAGGAAGAAAGATTTAAAAGAACAAAGCTGAGGGGGGGAAGGTATCTGTTTGGAAGACAAGTTAAAACACATTTCTTAAAATGAGATTAATAACAGTTTAAAACTTTGCCAAACAAGAATATTTTGCGGATTCTTAGTCCTTTTAGAAAGACTTTATTTTATTGCTACTTAAAGAAACCTAGTGGTTCTCGGAAAGTACAACACACACATGGTCACACACACACACTCAGAAACTCACACAGGCACCAAGGTGTAACCTCTCACCAACTCAGTGCTTATCACCCAGTCACTTTAGTTGGTTCTCCCCAGGACTTGTGGGCAATCCACTACCCAGAGCCTCATAGGAGCCAAGAGGCTTTGCTTGGAGGAGCACTTCCCACCGATGTCCAGGACTGATTAGAAACCAAGCGAACACCGGGGGTCCCAGCCTGGCCACTCCAGATCAGAGATGGGACCAGGCACCTCCGTCACCACCGCTGGCTTCGGCCTGGCACCTCTCTAGCCGAGCAGATGCATTCCCGTGCCCAGGCTCTCCCAGTGCGTATTTAGGGAGATGTCCCCTCCCCCTGACCTTTCCCTATCAGAAACCAGACTGTCGCCTCCAGCTCAGTCCCCGAGGCTGCGGAAGGGGGGCGGGAGGAGGAGCTGGGCAGAGGGAGGACGGCCCGACTTGGGTCCGCCTGCCCTATCACACAGACATCTGTTCTCAGTTTCTTCCTCTTTATGATCGCTACAGATGACAAGGGGGAGTAGAGCGGACCGAGGCGGAAAAAAAAAAAAAGTTGTGTCATAAAGATATAAAACGGTGCTGTGACTCACCTGCTGTTAGCCGCAGGTACGGGTTTCGTGGCAGCGTCTCCACTCTGCTAGCCAGGAGCCCGGATCGGCCTAACGTCACTCAGCTCGGCTCAGACGGCCGAGTTTCTAGTGACGGGGCAAAAGTGGGGCTTTTTCCTTTATCAAGCCTGAAGACCGGGGCGGGGGCGGGGGAGTGGGAGTGGTGGAGGGAGTCTGTATTTTCCAGTCTCCCGCGGTTGAACTTTAGGTCAGGAATCAGAAGGGCGGGGGCTGGAAGCTGGCAGAAGAGTAGGAGGCAGGAGGGGCTCGGGACGGGGCCGCCGCAAGGGCCTCCGGAGGGTCGTGGGTCCCCCTGGGGAGACCCTGGGGTCATGTAGCCGCACTTCCCCGCAAGCCCGGCCTCCAACGCCACCGCCCCCAGCCCTTCTCCGGCTGCGACGTTCTCATCCAGAACCCTCGCTAGACCGCCCGGCCCCGCCTATTTTTCTTTTTTCCTCTTCCAAGGGGGGTCACACACACACACACACCCACCACCCCATTTCCTTCTTCCCCTAGCCTGTCGGCTTAAACCAATTACGCCGCTTGGCAAACAAAGTGAGGGTCGGGTTTGGGGGAGGGGGCTAGGCGGGAGGGGCGCAGGGGGCGCGCGCCGCGGCGGCGTGGCTGGGCGGGAGGCGCGGCGGCTGGACTGGCGGGCGGCCGCCTCGCAGGTGCACCTCGGGCTTTGTAGGTGCGAGCGTCTTTGTGCGGCGGACAAATGGGGAGAGGACGAGGAGGTGGGCACTCGAGCGACGTAAGATCCACATCAGCTCAACTGCACTCATCTCGCAGAGGCCGCCCGCTCACTTCCCGCGGAGGCGCTCCCGGGCGCCGCGCTCCGCGGCCGCCGCCTGCCCCCTCCCGCCCTGTTGCCGCCGCCGCCGCCGCGCACGCCGCGCCCCGCAGCGCCTGGCTTCCTCCTCGCTAGGGTGGCGTTGGGCCGACGCGGGCGCTCAGTTGACTGCAGCTACTCCGCTCCCCGCCCCCCGCCCCGCGCGGCTGCCAGTCGCTTCGCACAGGGCTGGATGGTTGCATCGAGCAGGGTGGCTCCAGGATGTTAGGGGCTGTGAAGATGGAAGGGCACGAGAGCAGCGACTGGAACAGCTACTACGCCGACACACAGGAGGTGAGAGGCGGGCAGCAGGCGGGGGGTTCCTGGAGCCCGTACTGGGGGAGGTCGGGCGAGGCAGGCCCCCGACTGGGGGCGCCTCCTCTGTGCCACCGGTGCCTACCCACCGGGTTTAGCCCAGGCCGGGCCTGGGCCGGGCCTGGGAGCCTGATCCGCAGCCCCGCCGGGGAACTGGATCCCGGCGATCGGCGCTCAGAGAGGGCGAGACGGTTTTAGGAAACTCTGGCTTTGAAAACACGCGCTCTGAGACGCACTTGCCTCCTCCCTGCCGAGAGCGGGAGCTAGAGCCCGGACCCGGGTCCCGAGCGCGGGTTGGCGGGCGGGCGCCGGCACGAGTTTGAGGCAACTTTGAAAAAGCCAGAATTAGCCCTCAGGGCGGTCTCTTCCTTCCGCAGTTGGATTCTCAGATGTCTTCTGATGAAAGCGCGCAGCCGCTAAGTTGAGCGTCTTAATAATGAAATGATTCCGAAATTTTGTAAAACTTCAAAAGCCGTTTGGGCAGAAGTGTGCTCCTTCCTCTCTAGAACCGCTGGGTGGCGCTAGTGCGAGCTGACTTTTCCTCCAGCACTCCGGGCGGGCGGAGAACCTGTTTCTCTTCATTGTCCCCTTGGTGGCACGTTCATGTGGTTTATGTGCACAAAGGGATTGCGAGGAAAACCAGGTACAGGCAGGACCACCACCTACTAAAAGTATTTGTCTGGAAATAGCTGGTGATTACCCTTCAATAGTTTACCATTATTGAAAACGTTTACTGAAACTGCCTTGCATAATCTTGGGAAGAGGAAAAGAAAAGTAAAAAATACTTTAAGACATGGACAGAAAAATATAAAATCAGGAAGTATTTTCGTGGTAATTAATTTATTTGTATTTTTATATGTATATATTCACAAACTTACCTCGAGTTTATTTGCATACTACAGCAGAACGTGTGCCTAGTTAAATCTGTTCACCTTTTATGTTTTCAAATAAAGTCATATTTTCTGATGAAAATAAATTTAAGGATATCATTAGTTTTATTAAATAACAGAAATAGTTTTTATAGTTCTGTACTCTATATTTTTTAACATATCTAGTGCATTCTCAGATTGCTATTGATAAGGGTTTTCTCCTACTGATGATTTAAGAAAGAGCTCAGAACTCTTCCTCAGGTTTAATTTAGATACAGTCATCACCAGTCACTAGTCAGTTAAATTCTCTATGAAAAGAGCTTCTTTACAGGTTAAAACTGGGAATTAGAAAGTAGAATAGCATTAAGAGAAAATAAGCGGACTTTGATTTTGGAATTGTAAAGTATTTGAAACTATTCGTATATAGTTTGAAAAGCCAGGTTTGAGATTATCAGCGGCAAAATATCAGAATGTGGAAAAAATATGATTATTTCTACAAATTGTGTCACCAAAATTTTCAAGCCTTAGGGGCGTGGAAATAGGTAATGAAATTAGTGCAAGTTTATGAATGGCTATAAAGTCATGTTAAAGTTAAATGTATGTAGTGCCTTGATATTATTATGCACCCTTCCCTACCCCTTCTCCTATTATAGATCTATTTTTTTATAGATCTATTTTTAATTTTTTTCCAAAAGTTAACTTCTGAGTATTTTTTCCCTTTTAAAATTACAATTGCTACAAGTAGATGGAAAACACTTCTAAATATAATAAACAATAAAAAGTCACCATTTGGTGAAAACTGCTAAGACGGTAAAGCCAGTTGTTTGGAAATGTTTGGTCATAAGGCCATAGATAATTTGCTCTATCAGGGAGAGTTTAATTAACGGCCACCCCGCGCTGCCCAGGCCGCTACGTGGTCAGCAATGCCTGGCAGGCTTAGGTGAGATGTGTGCCGAGCTGGCGCTGTGGCCCTACTGGGGGCGGAGGCGGGGCTGCACCGCCATACACATCTTACCCTTAAGGTGGAGTGAATAAGCAAAGGATCCGAGATTAATTCTGTTTTCGGAGTTTTAACTCCTTTCAACCAAAAGGGCGCTTTGCCGAGGCCAGGCTGGGGTGGAAACTGGGATACCGCGTGGCATGGATAGAGGCGACGTAGGGGCCCTAGAAGCCGGCCCCTGAGCCTGGCGTGTAAGGCGATTACACATCTTCCTGGGGACATATTTTCTGTGAGCTCTTGTCTTTCATGCCTGCGGAGATAGGATTTTTCCCCTGCCGTGCAAGACAACTCTTTGCGGGTTCTGGGGAGGGCGCCCGACGGTTTGCCCCTGGTGGGGAGTCCTATGCTTTGCAGAAATGCTCTTCTCTTGTTTTCGGATTTGCCCCGGCCGGTAGGCTGCCTGCGCCCACTACTAACTCCGCCCTTCGGGGCCTCTTCACGCTGTCTCCGCTCCAGGCCTACAACTCGGTCCCGGTCAGCAACATGAACTCGGGCCTGGGCACCATGAATTCCATGAACACGTACATGACCATGAACACCATGACCACGAGCGGCAACATGACCCCGGCTTCGTTCAACATGTCCTATGCAAACCCGGGCCTTGGCGCCGGCCTGAGCCCCGGGGCGGTGGCTGGCATGCCGGGCGGCTCTGCGGGCGCCATGAACACCATGACGGCGGGCGTGACGGCCATGGGGACGACGCTGAGCCCGGGCGGCATGGGGGCCATGGGCGCGCAGCCCGCGGCCTCCATGAACGGCCTGGGCCCCTACGCCGCTGCCATGAACCCGTGCATGAGCCCTATGGCGTACGCGCCGTCGAATTTGGGGCGCAGCCGGGCTGGTGGCGGCGGAGACGCCAAAACTTTCAAGCGCAGCTACCCACACGCCAAGCCGCCCTACTCGTACATTTCCCTCATCACCATGGCTATCCAGCAAGCGCCCAGCAAGATGCTCACACTGAGCGAGATCTATCAGTGGATCATGGACCTCTTCCCCTATTACCGGCAGAACCAGCAGCGCTGGCAGAACTCCATCCGCCACTCGCTCTCCTTCAACGACTGCTTCGTCAAAGTGGCCCGCTCCCCGGACAAGCCGGGCAAGGGTTCCTACTGGACTCTGCACCCGGACTCCGGCAACATGTTCGAGAACGGCTGTTACTTGCGCCGCCAGAAGCGCTTCAAGTGCGAGAAGCAGCCAGGCACCGGGGGCGGCGGCGGCGGCGGCGCCAAGGGCGGCCCTGAGAGCCGTAAGGACCCCTCGAGCGCTGCCAACCCCAGCGCCGACTCGCCCCTTCGTCGGGGCGTGCACAGTAAGGCCGGCCAGCTAGAGGGCGCGCCGGCCCCCGGGCCCGCTGCCAGCCCCCAGACTCTGGACCACAGCGGGGCGGCGGCGACAGGGGGCGCCTCGGAGTTGAAGACTCCGGCCTCCTCGGCTGCACCTCCGATCAGCTCCGGGCCTGGGGCACTGGTATCTGTGCCCCCCTCCCACCCGGCGCATGGCCTGGCACCCCACGAGTCCCAGCTGCACCTGAAAGGGGACCCTCACTACTCCTTCAACCACCCTTTCTCTATCAACAACCTCATGTCCTCCTCGGAGCAGCAGCACAAGCTGGACTTCAAGTCATACGAGCAGGCACTACAGTACTCGCCCTATGGCACCGCATTGCCCGCCAGCCTACCCCTCGGCAGCGCCTCGGTGGCCACGAGGAGCCCCATTGAGCCCTCAGCCCTGGAGCCAGCCTACTACCAAGGTGTGTATTCCAGACCCGTTCTAAACACTTCTTAGCTCCCTGGGACTGGGGGTTTGTCTGGCATGGCCATGCTGGTAGCAGGAGAGAGAGAGAAAGAGAGAAATCAACAGCAAACAAAACCACACATACCAAGCCGACAGCAGCATAGTAAAATCCCAACTATTTTTATTTTATTTTTTTTGTGCACAATCTTTCCCCCAGTACAAAAGACTGTTACTTTGTTACTGTTGTTCCGAACGCTTTGTGTATATTATTACAAAAAAAAACAGCCCCAAACCAACAAACATTTTTCCTGCAAAGTTTAATGATCCACAAATGTATATATATAAAATCCTCCTACTTCCTTGTCCCTCTCCCTTTCTTTCCTCTTCCACCTGCAGACGTGTTCTAGTCTGTGCAGGATTTATTTAAAAAAAAGAAAGATGGTCAAGCTTGTAAAATATTTGTTTGTGCTTTTTTTTCCCCTCCTCACCTAACCCCCATCCCCACATACACACACACAGGAGTTTACAGGTCTGTGGCAATACTCTTAACCATAAGAACTGAAAGGGTGGAAAACAAGTAGACACTAGGGCTGTTAAAAGTATTGAAGGACAATGCTGCCATTATGCAGCAAATCATAAACAGATTATAAACATCAGAGCCACTTGTTTTTCAGCTTACATTTCAGATACATTCAGATAGCAGATGTCTTAAAATGAAATACATATATATCATATATGAACTTATTTATGCACATGCTCAGCTATGTACATCTTCCATATATTTACATAACATACAGAAGTGATAGGTAGGAGATATACACGCTCTTGAAAGAGTTGCCTGACCAAGAAGTTACAAAGACACCCTCCTCCCCTCCTCTCCACCCATATATAGCTCTGGGAATCAATTCCTCGAGAATTGCCCTCCTCAATAACTCTGTTCCTTGCTTTGCAGAGGGCCATGGTCTTATCATTCTGAGGTCACATAATGTGTAAAATTAGCTTCTATGTATCCATACCATTTAAAGGATATTTTCTCCAGAAAAAAAGGGAATATTACAATGTTAGAGGAGAGATAAGTTATAGGGAGATGTATTTCAAAATTTGGTCCAAGATTCCAAAATCCAGTTGATTGTGGTCATTTTAATTATTGCCATCATGTGCTTGTTTCATTCAGTGTTAATGCACTTTTCACAGTTGGACATGGTGTTAGTATAGCCAGACGGGTTTCATTATTATTCCTCTACGCTTTCTCAATGTTAATTTATTGCATGGTTTATTCTTTTTTTCTTTACAGCTGAAATTGCTTTAAATGACGGTTAAAATTACAAATTAAAATGTTAATTTTTATCAATGTGATTGTAATTAAAATATTTTGATTTAAATAATGAAAATGATAAATTTTAAGCTGTGGAATATGTTCTTGATCATTTGCAGTTAAGGACTTTAAATAAACCAAATGTTAACAAAAAGAGGATTTCTGTTATTTTCCTTAATTAAATACAAAATAGATATTTTGAATATGATATTTTTCAAAGTCCGGGCACTGAATATAAATGACAAAAAGGAAAATAATCTAAAAATTTTGTTTTGTTTATGTTTATTATATGAACATCTAGCTAGTAAAAAGCAATTAAGGAGATTCAATAAAAGTTGATAAATAAAAAGATAGATAAACTGATTTAATATTCCTAAGAATTGAGATTTTTAAGATTCTTTATTCCCAGTAATGTTTACTTCAATTTTTGACAAGGTCTTAAGCCTTCTGTGCTTCCTTTGAGCCTTTCCACAATAAACTCATATTATTATTTTAACTACCTTCCCCCCTTCCCCAATGTATCATTTTCCTTTATCTGAAAAGTATTCGAGTAAGAATAAAATATCAGATGTAGCTGATAAAATTAAGTTGTCTACCACAGAGGATCCAGAACCCTCTTTTTATTAAAAGAGCAGCAAAATTTAACCATCATGGTAGCTTTAGAGGGGGCCCGGGGAGGCCTGAGTTAATTCATTCCTGCAGGGGAAGCTTTGTGCCACCAAGACATTTCAGGGTTGCAGCTATTTTGTATTTTGTGAAGATATTTTTTTAAAATATTGTTTCTAATTTTTTTCCTGAGAGCTTAAAACTGATGATTTGTTTGCCTTCTAAGAAGCTTTTAAATGCAGCTTCACACCCCTACAGTTGGTTGAGATCACAAAATCATTAATCTCCTTTGATAGTAGGCTCACTTTCCAGTCCACCTATTTCTTTGTAAGTCTCGTTCGGATTGACATCAACAATAACAACACCAGCCCAAGCAGAGGCTGGCCTGCCTGAGCCCTTGTGTATGAACTCCATCCTCGCCAGGGCTTGAACTTGGACAGCCTTTACTTTGATCGCCCCACTCCTTACCGCGGACAAGATAAAAAGAGCTGTGTGAGTCCCTTAATTATCGCGTAATTGCCTCCCCAGATGAGAGAAGGGGTGCCATGTAGCACTTGAGAAAAATCCAGAGATCCAACCCCCGCTCTCACTTCAGCTAATGAAAGGAGATGGAAATTACTGGTTTGAGTAATTTCACAATCTAATTTAGAGGCCTCTCGGAAGGACGTCAAAGTCTCAAAGAGGAAAAAGCTTTCAATCCCAATAGTTATTTATATTTATACAACGGGCAAACGTTGGCAAATTTGAATTCCAAAAGTAATATAAAGGCGTGAGCTTGGGCCTCGGAATTTTACCCGGCCCCACTGAACCTAAATCGTCTAACTTTGTTCCCTTCCCTCTCTTTAACATGTTAATAATATCAGTGTCTCGCATTCACCCACCAGGCTAAAGTCGGCCTATTAGCTCTTGCTCTTACTAAGCGGAAACTTTTTCAGGGTTTGCGGCGGCCGAGGCGCCGCGGGTTTACGGCCGAGGCCACTTTGGAGACCTGCCTGGGGAGCTAGCCCTGTGGGTGGCGGGGAGCGGGGCTCGCCTCGTAGGCTTCTCACGCGATTTTCTGACCGCTCCCTCAAGCCACCTCTGGGCGATGCCATCTGCGCCCTGTGCGTTAGGAAGCGCGCGGGCTGGGGTCGGGGCGGCCGGTTGCCGGGTAAGGAGGGCAGAGAGAAGGACCGCAAGCATCTCGAGGTGACAAGTGCAGTTAGTTCTTCATTGTTCGGGCATTTTCCCCTCCTAGCGAATAAATCTTCTGTTGAGCCCGAGACCTAAAAGTCAACAAAGAAGGCCAGGCGCCTTGTTACCGCTCCTGCGGCTCCAACGTCCGCGCTGCCGCGGCTGCTCCCGCTGCGTAATCCCTTCCTCGGAAACCCGGACACACAAACGCCGGAACGCCCGGGGCCAGGGCGCCGCGCCCCAGGGCCAGGAGGAAAACATCTGTGGTTTCAAGGAGTGCTGGGACCCTCCCGTAGCGCGCCGCCTTCCCGCGACCCCCTCCCACCTCCCTTTTCGTCCTGGAGCGTCTATATTTCTTCACCTCGGAGGCTCCTGCAGAAGAGGGCCGGAAAGGGGATGCTGATCCCTCAGCTGCGGTCCACCGGACTCGCTTTATTTAGGAATTTCGCCCGAGGTGGGGGAGGGGTCTCTAGAGGGGAGGGAGGGAGGGAGAAGGGAAAACCTTCTTTTAGACCCAAGTGCAAAGCTCCGGAGGCCCTCAGATCCACTGACTACGCCACCGAGCAAACATTTTTAGAAAACAAGAAAAATGTTTTGAGAGTGAGTATAGTGGTGGGGAGGAGAGCTTCAGATATTACCTTCACCTTGTCCCAAACGGAAACATTTTTTTAATTGATAAAAAAAAAGACAACTAAATTTAGGGAAGAAGAAAAACTCACCAGTTCTGCTCAGAAACTACACAACTTAGAAGTGTTCCCAAGTAGAAAGCAGCTCAGTGTTTCTTGCGCGAGAGCTAATACAGTGTTTAAACCAAAGATAAAATTTAATTTCCATTGTCCCTTGGTGATCCCCTCATTGTAGAATAAACTGGTGAGAATTATTATGGGAGGAGGGATTAAACAAACAAAATCCTATTAAAGTTCTCAACTTCTGTTTTCATTTTCTGAAAGGTAGATACCTGACTGATTTCACTGAAAGTATAAAAAACATTATTTTACTCAGGAGTCTAACAGATTTGAATAAACCATAGCAGAAAAGAATTCCTGGAGTGATAAAATTTTAAAACTTTGTTGTTTTGTCACTTTAAAAAATTGATCTCAATTCCACGAAAATGCTTATTACATTTCTTTCCAGAAAACTTCTGTGATCGATACAAATTTCTTTCAGTGGAGGCCAATGTAGGAGACCTGTAGCCCAAATTAATTAACCTTTCCTCAAGATCAATTGGTCTTCTGTTGATTTAGCAGCAATATTGTAGGACATTTAGCTATAATGTATTTTAATGTGATACCTCAATATGTCAAGAGGAAAAGCTCATTGAAAAGATAAAATTGCTTAAATTATGTAATGGATGTTTAATAAATTTGTAAAAATGTTTTACTTTCAAAAATTAAATGTTAATTGCTTATTTGAATTGTAGTAAAATGTGTTTGCAACTAAATGGAGTTAAGATAATGTCTAATTACTTCAAGGTAATTACGTGCAAAAAAGGTGATTATTTTTAAGCTACCTTGGGCTAAATAGGAAATTAAATTATGCTGAAATTTAGAAATAAGATGTTCCTGAACCGAAAGAATCATTGGCATCTGCAGAAACTCATGAGAGTAAAAATGTAATTAAATGAAGTAACTTGGAAGGTTTTACAATCTTACTAATTAAAAATACAATCCATTTGGGAAGATATAAGGTTTTTTAACAGAAGCCATTTATTCAAGTTTTATTTTCTACCAATGATCCAATTTACTATATCCAAATAACATTCAATAACAGATTACTTTAAATATTCTGACTTTTTCTTCAAATAGTAAAGTTTGAGGCCATAATGTTTCCATTGGTGTTTCTCTTTTTAGATCCTAGTCTAGCTCGGTTCATTGAACTTTGGACAGCTCAGACTGCAGCCCTCACCTTTTTTTTTTTCTTCTCCAGCCATCATACTAGTAAGCAATTTGGGGCTGGAAAATACCCATTCAGTTCAACTTTAACTTGTAAAATGCATGCATTTTCCTACTTATAAATATACTTTTTAATCTAAGAAAGGGGAAATCCTCACTTGCTACCTTTCTTTTTCTAACTTCCTCATTTCTCCAATTGTTAGCTGTGACTGCGCAGTGTAAGAGCAGAGCTCATGATGAGCGTGAGCTCCCCTCTGCAGCCCTGGAAAGTGAGGAGCATCCCTCCTTCTAGATGCCACTTCCTGATATTTGGGGGTTCTCTATGTCCTAGTCAACTTAGAGTATAAAAGCAGAATATTCTCTCTCAAAATCCGGGAAGGAAAGGGCTTGAATGGAATAAATGCTTGAAGACTTCAGAATTCAAGTGGGATGCTAATCAAGTCACATCCAGATCAAGTTCAGACCCGGGCCAGCCAGCGCCACTCAGTGTGAGGTTGCCTTGGGTTGACTTTCTACTTCTTTCCTCAACTCTTCAAGATTACACATCAGGGGCTTTTTCTTTTCTTTCTTTTTTAACTCCTGAAACTAAGAAAAACAACCTGGAAATACTCCTCCCCCAAAGCATTGCCTGGAATTAGGGAACAATGTTTTCAACTGGAAACCTTAGTTTCTTTCCCCTCTCTCCCATAAAATTTCAGTTACTCTTATGCTTGTCTAATCATGTCCCAGGTCAGTTCTCTCTCTCTCTCTCTCTCTCTCACACACACACACACACACACACACACACACGGAGTTATTTTAAAACAAGCAATTTAATGAGAAGAATGTAAGGGGCTTTGTGGGGGGTTGTTTCGTTTATCTAGTTAATTTTAAGGACCCATTATGCACGAGGGAGTTAGAAGGCTCCCGCCTAATGCTGCACTCCTGGAGAATTGATTTTCTTTACGCGATTCCGGTGACCGGGGTGTTTCTGGAACGTTCCCGTAGTTCTGGATCCCATCTGGGAGCCTGGTGCTTCAGTCCCATAGCCCAGCCACAAACGCCTAACTCAACTCCGAGGACCACCTTCTGCCGCGTTCTCCACCGCTTTTTTCCTAGGTGGAGGCTGATTCACAAGCTTAGACTGCAATGAGCCGTATTGCAGCGCAGGGCACCGGCCAGGTTTCCTCGCCTCTTCCTGGAATCACACTGCCTTCTGCTGACACGCGCTTCCTTTGTGTTATGCCTGGCTAACATACTAACGGGGCGGATAACCCAGATCCTTTGAGGAGGGGTGGAGGGGGTTGGAGACACGGAGGGGAGAGAAGGGAACCGAACGGCTCTAGCTGCTGACCCTTGGGCCAACGTGCTCAGAGGCGGGCAGGCGGGCGGGCTGGTGGGCAGGAGGGGGAGGGGTGCGCGGGTTGCGTATCCAGGTGGGGAAAGTTCACGTTGAGGGCGCTGTAAGCAAACTTAAATGCCTGCACCAAGTATTTAGAAAGGGTGAACTGATGCTAATGTGCTGTCCTGCGTTCGGAACTGCGAGGCCCGGACGCCACGGACGCTAGAGAACCTGCCCCGCTGGCGGAGCGGCCGTGCGCCTGCTGCCGAGTGTCCGCTTCCCCGCCCCGTCTTCCGCCCCACCCCCCTGCCCTGAGCCGGGTCGCGCTGCGCAGTGTCCTCGAGCCACAGGTGAAAAATTCTAACTGCGTGTCGCACGGATGCCCCTCTCCGAGGTGTACACCTTCGCAGACTCATCAAGCTCTAGATAGGCCAGCCACCTTAGATGCTGGGTCCCAGCAACTAAAGACTTCCAACCTCCCCGGCCCGCTGCGCTCAACAAGAGCCCTGCTTTCCCCGGCCTCACCTCTAAAGGGCTGTCTGGTCTCCCACTCGGAGCCTTAACTGATTAACCACGGCTGGAACTCCTGCGCTACGCCACAAAGTGGGCACGGGGAACCGCGACCCCGGGGCCGGAGGCCTGGGGCCCCAGAGGACGCTACCTCTTGGTGCGGGCCTGGTCTCGGGTCCCAGCCTCACAGCTCGCACGACTGAGCCCCCTCTCCGCCAGGCCTGCGGCCCCGCCCGCCAGACGGTGCCCGGGCGCCCCGAGACATATGCTGTCCGCAGGCTGCGCGGCCCGACGTGGTGCTCATTGCAAAGGCGGTTCTCAGCCCATCAAAAGCCCAGGCTTTCTTCAGCCGTATGGGCCGGGAGGTGAACAACAATGCCCGGGCCCCTTCACTTCAAAAGCGGCGATCAGGGGAAAGGCTCCCCTAGAGAATTTTTTTTTTTCCTCCTCAGCCTTTCATTCCTGGTTTAAAAAAAAAAGGCATCAGCAACTCCAGGGCCCGGGCGAGCCTAATGCCCTTTGATGGGGATTGAATTCATTATCTCCAATAACACAATTGTGCTTGGCCAACGAAAAGAGCAAAGCAGAGCTCTATCCCGCCCGAGGGGCCCGGTCGGGCGGGGCGGGCAGGCGAGGAGCGCTCCTGGGACCCGCTCGTAGGCGCAGTCGCGGCGGGCCTGGCGGAGATGCTACACCCCCTAAGCGTGGGGGCGCGGGCCCGCCGGGAGGCTGCAGGACCTGTGGCGCCGCCCGCGGAGGCAGCGCGGGGAGGGGGCGGGGCGGCTCTCTGGCTTGATTTATTTTTCGTGTCTCCCTTGCAACCATTCCCCGAGGGCGGCCCCTCCGGCTGGGTGTTTACTCTCTTCCCTCCCGGCCTCCAGCTGTGAAGCAGTCCCTGGCGCCCGGGCGCGCCGGCCAGAAAGGACGCCCCTGGCTGAGCGCGAAGGGCTTCCAACATCCTGGCCGCGCCGCCCAACCCCGGCGCCCTCGGCTGGGAGCCAGCTTTACTCGCAACCCAGCACTGATAAACCGGGCTTTAAATCGCCCCTGCCCTGGAGCCCCCTCCGCTCAGGCTTTCCCCACTGGCTTTCACACCAGCCACCCTCACTGATGGCGGAACAGCGCCGGGAGCCTGAGCCCGGACGGCTGGACACCACGTCCGGTGCCCAGACACTGGGTCCGAGACCCGGGCATGAGGCGCCGTTCTTTCGCTTCCGGCCTGGTGGACACTGTCCCGGACCCCGACATCCACGCGAGCGCCTCCTCCCGAGTTCCACTGCCATCCTTACCCTTTCAGCCTCCTCCAGCCCTTGCTGTCCTGAGTGTACGCAGGTGAAAACAGGGGCTAAAACGGGCACTATTAGGTGCCTTGATTTCAGGTGTGTGTGTGAGAGAAATTCCCTAAGAATCATGAAGACTTCTCTATGGTTTACTGTCTAAAATTCGACTTTAAGTCATTTCATTACTAGGCATACTTCCTACACAATCCTATTTCCCCCCTCACTCATTACTGAGGACAGTATGTATTGCAGTTTTATTTCAGTCAGATAAAGTATAATGATAAACAGAATTTTAAGTGTGTTTGTTTATTTTTGCAAGAATACATAAAACGCTCTATGGTAGTAACTGTGAGTTAGGATTAGTCGCCCCTCGCCAATTAGTCATGACTATCCCAATCTTGAAGCAATGGACGCTTCACCTTTCTCTTCAGGGAATTAGAGCCAGCCCACATACACTGTAGGAGATAATATAGGTAGGTAGATAGCTATATATGCCAGCATACATATGTGTGTATGCACACACACAATTAGATACGCTGATTTAGAGGAGCATACCTAAGATCTTTCTGTCCTAATGAGTATCCCCAAAGCATGAAAGCAATAAATTAAGTGATCTGTTGGCTTGGGGCAAACCATGAAAAGCATTTCAGATTTAAGACTTTCAGCTAGGCATTATTCTCAGCAGGAGATATAGGAATTTAGTTATTTAACCCCCTTCAGCATTAAGTGGTGAAAACTTTACATATTTAGCCCATGGAACTCTGACCACTCCCTCCAAATTTTAGGCCTAGGTACCTGGGGGAGGTGGAGGAGAAAAGTCCATTGTGATAGGTAATGTTGAAGAGAAGACTTCAGTTCTTTTTCCTTCCCTTTTCTTTTCTTTTTTTCTCTTCTTTTTGTCTTATAGAAGAGCATCCTGAATATAACTTACATTAAAACATGTATTTACTTTTGTGAAGACTTTATGGTTTTCATTTACATCAAAAAGTATATTTACTTGCAGATACTCTGAGTCTCTAATAAAGAGGTCTATGGGTAATGCTAATCTTTAGATGAGTTATCAAACTCCAAATATGTATTACAGATTGTCAAGGAATGAATGAGTGACTTCTCTCCTTCACCCTTACCCCACATTTTATTAACTTACTAAAGAATAGGTCTGAATCTTGGTGTTACTTAAGTCACCTTTTATAAAATCTCTTTTGTAATATCAATTGGAGGTTTAATCTTTGTCCTCAATATGACATACTATTCCACACCTGGTGGACTGCTGCGTTTCCTTTGTCTATTCATTATCACATGTTTAGAAATATTGGGAAGAGAAAGGCATTTATACAGGGTAAAGATGTCAGGGACTTGGATTTTACAGATTAACAATTTGAATAAGAGTTTAACATAACATGTACGACCAGAATAAATTATATATAGGTATAGCTATTTGGGGATTAATTTTTCAAACATGTTGAGGACTTCAGAGTAACCACATTCTGGACTCAGTGTAAGAACCATCCTGTGAGTAACAATATGTTCAAAACAACCACCAAAAAACCTTTAATTCTGACATATATCTGTCAGACCACAGAAGCTACAGGACAGTCCTGTGGCTTATCACATAAACAATTTGTCTAGCGCCAGAGCACACATAAAGGATTATGTGACTTCAGGTGAGCAGGGTACCATAGGATGGATGAATTACTAAACAAAAGATACCATGATCTTCATGTAGATGTCTTCAACTATGAAACAAAATTAGGAGGGAAGGAAATGTAAAGCATTTCAGTAGAAATGAGAATTTAATGTTATCTAAAGTGCAACCCCAAAGCATATTTTAGCCTTGAGATTCACTGCCTGGGACTATAGAATATGGTAATGGAAAAGACCGATTTATTATGTTTTCTACTCCACTTACCTGTGAGATTCCTTCCCTCAGAGTTTTCACAGGTCAGGTCCAGAATAGATTTAAATGTCAAGAATAGAAGGACTCCCACTTCTTGAGTTTATCAATGTAATGGAGAAGCTCTATATTCACAGTGCAAGACATCTTGCCAATAGAATATTTTCTCTGATATTTAGGTAAAATCGACTTAAATTTTAAATATGCTTCTTTGAGGATCCTTTTTATTCAGTCTTAAACCTGTTTCAGATACCTGGATGCCTGTGTCTCTAACTATTTATTTCACCAATCTATACACATTTACTTTCTTTAGTTCTCACCTAAGATTGATCCAAATAAAGTGTCCCAGGTGGGAAAACACCTTTAACAAGTATAAGCATTTGACTTTCTATTCTTAATACTGAAAGGGGAAACAATAAAGTTAAACCTCAACAATTCCTCTGAATGATACCAGCATTATAAACAGGAGACTTGGTCCACTTGTGAGATGCCACCTAAATGCTACATCATACAGCTTAGCTTCTTCACATTTTAAGTATGACTATTGTAAGAAGTCAAAGAACTTCAGCTTATCAAAACGTGCTGAGTTCCTAATTTATAAGAACAGAGTCAAGAAACCATCTGGAGGTTGGTTCATTTAGAAGAAATACTGTTTCTCAGGCTACAGAGGGTTTAGGGTATTTGTTACTTTGTGGCCCACAGATTTACATGTGACCTGTCAGGAATATATTATGTCAGAGTTTTATACAGTAAAAGAGACTGAGGAAGTTCACTATTAAACTTCTAAAGAGAAGTTAAAGCTTTACATTTCACTTTCAGAGATGCAGAAGCCTGGACCTTCAAAGCTGCATTATGACTTGGAGTCTCAGACTCAAAACTGGACTCTGGGTTTCCAAGGCTCTGAAGGATTCACCCACTTTTTGTACAGTGACCACTAGGCCATGCTTTGCCAAGGATTAGCGCTCCAGGCTATACCCGTCTCTTAAGTTACAGCATCTCTACTGAGTCAGGCAATTAGAAAGGAAATGCTTATTGAATTTGACAAATAATTCACTTTGGAAGTATAATCACAGTAAGAACAGATTGAGAGTTAAATATGGAGAAAAAATGAGACATGAGAAGTGATTTCCACTGCATTCCACTCAGCTATCTCATCTTATAAAATAGAATAGGTGAAAGGGAAAATTGGAATTTTAATAAAAATGAAAGGTTGTAAGGCCTGTGATGACTCAAAGAGTAACAGTAAGAAGTTATGTAATAATATTATTATCTATATAAATGCACTGAATGCAAGGTTGCAAAGATATCAGCTTCTCCCAAGTTGGCTGTTGGGTTCTGAGATGCACAAGTTCTACCCAATTCCTGTTTCATGTGGTGTAACAAGTTACAGTGTTGGGTTTTATTTGTCTCTGTATTTGGTATAACCTTAAAAATATTCAAAGAGCCTTCTTAAATAAAGTGAGGTCTGCATTTTTTCAGGATATATTTAAAGTCTCACATTCACTTACAGTTGTTACCAGATGATGTGGTTTGTGAAATAACCTGAGATTTTAATAATAAGCACAAATTAACAGAGTAAAACATAGCCCTTTTTCTTTTAGCCTTATCTTCAGCAACAGAAAGCATCATATAGTAGCCACTGTTCAACCTGAAAAATAAAAAATGTAGAACATAGTGAAAGATCTTTCTTAACTACACTTAAGACTCCTGAAAATGGATTTATCATGAGGGGTAATAAACAATGATTAACATGCTATGACCAAAGCAAAAAATTTTTTTTCTTAGTGTTTTCAACTCAGGAGATAAACTTGTTTTCAAGAGAAACAAGAAAATAGAGATTGTCGGGGAAATGTAAAGGATGAAAAGATGAGGGAAAGGGAGGGAGGGAGAAATACCATAGCGGAAAAAGCAATGTATTGGGTCTTATAGAGACTCACAAACCAAGAGACTGAGGGACTGAGAGATGGGATGGAGGCAAATTAATGGCTGGAGAGAGCTAGAGAGAGTGTGATGAGGAAGGGCCAGGCGTGAAAAGATTTTGTGTCGTCATAGCAACGGGCTCAGCCCTGCTCCCCCTGAAGCCCATTCAGCTCTGAGCTGCCGGAACACGTTTTTAATTAAAGCGTATAAAAGTTGTTTTGTAAGGACTTCTCCTCATCCGATAGATTTCAAAATGGTTAATCAGGCTTCATCTCCTTTTGATGCTCACAAGAGCATGGGCTCCTGTGAGCACAGAAAATGCTGCTGCTGCCACTGCCCCTGAGTAAGTCATCTCTCAATCACACCTAATACTGGGGATGAGCAAAGCATCTAGTTATTTAGACACACATAAACAGAGAATTCAAGTGGGAGTGGGGGGGGTCCATTTTTATGAGTGTAAGTGAAAATGTTGATTTTCTTTGCTCTAGATACTATGGAATCCATCCTTCTGGATGACTATTGTCTCTGGTTGATGTTCTATTTAGCTTTTGAAAACAGCAAGATTTTTTCCTGCCTTGGGAGATACAGTCCAAAAGCCAAAAATAAAAGTTAACAAATTATTCGTATCAAATAATATTTAATCTTGTATGGGTATCCCAAGAAAGAGGTTTGCTGCACCACTCTTGTATAAAAAGATGCCAACCCATCCTATTTTTTTTTTTTTAGGTAATAAAAGGGCTTTCACTTCTCAATCCTCCATAAATTCACAATACACAGCAACAGTTGCATTTTCTTTAGTAAAATGGATGACAATAGAAAACAGCATCTTTTGTTGATTCAATAAACAATGTCTTAGCAGATGACTCAAACCTTCTCCAAGCTTTTTCATCTCCCTTTCTCCCAAAGCCTGGCAGATGATCTTATTTCTAATTTCACTGAAAAAGAAGAAAACTCCAACCTTCACTATAGTTCCCCAAAGCTAGTATGTTAGCCTGAGAAAGAAAAACAGCCCCTCACGTTTGGAAACCGGCTTGACACTTCCAGCTAGGCTAGGTTATCCTTACGATTTGGTCCAGCATTCACAGTTAGGCCCAGGTGTTCTCCTGTCAAAGATAAACAACTTTAGGGGCTTCCCTGGTGGTGCAGTGGTTAAGAATCTGCCTGCCAGAGAGGGAAACACGGGTTCGAGCCCTGGTTCAGGAGGATCCCACACGACGCGGAGCAACTAAGCCCATGTGCCACAACTACTGAAGCCCCCGCGCCTAGAGCCCGTGCTCCGCAACATGAGAAGCCACCAGGATGAGAGGCCCGCGCACAGCAGCGAAGAGTGGGAGCCGCTTGCCGCGACTAGAGAAAGCCTGCGCAGCAACGAGGACCCAACACAGCCAAAAATAAATAAATAAATTAATTAAAAAACATAAACAACTTTATTGAACACCAATAGGAGACAAAGCCACTTTATAAGTATAGAAAAGTGAGACAAAAAGAAGACTACTTTGTAATTTTTTCTAAGCGCAGATATAAAAAAGGCACTGCAAACCACAAAAATAGCAAACACTCCCCCCATCTGAGCTAGGATTAGTAACTGTTGCTTCTTTATAAAGTACAGCTTTGCCTTTGTTTTACTCTCAACTCCTTCTAGATAAGATTTCTTAAGATACTCAAGCATAGTATTATCCCCACATCATGACAGCATCCAATTAGAAGTCCCACTTTCTTGAGCCCTCCCTCAAACCAAATAGCACAAGCCCCCATACTATAATAAGTCCTTTCTAACACCCTCTTACTGAAATACCACACAGTCCCTTATGATGTGTGGTCTCCCTTATTGGCAACAAGCAATAAACCCAACTTGTTCAACTATAAGTATATCCCTGTACCATGCTAAAAGTCCATCTCTGTCCCCAACAAAAGCTCCCGTCTTATTTCTACACCTGTCTACAAGGTATTTCCATGAATATTTAATAAATTTAAATGACAGCAACACATTTCTCTCAGTAACAAGGCATGCCTCCTGATGTCCTTATTTCTCTCATTCTCTTTGTCACTCAGGCTTGAGAAGTCATAGTCTTTGACGCATCCCTCTTATGGCCTATATATCTGTAATTAATTAATATGCTCTACCGATACCCCCCCATTCCGCCAACCTTTTATTCCTTAACATCCTAAAGGTCACAATTTTACTTCCTACTACTGTCCACTACCTGCTGAAATAGCCTTCAGAATCTCTTGGCCAGTTTTTGTCTGTATACCATTTCCAGCTTAATATTCCTGAGCAATAGCTTTCAGTGAACACAAATAAGTCCTACCTCTTGAGGCTAGAATTTTCAGAGGTAAAATCAGGAATTACATAAGAATAAATAGCATGATTCCCCCCGACACACACCTTACAAAAGATAAATGCCATTGGTGCACACATGGAATAGGGAGGGCAAGAATGCCCTGGTCACCGCAGGATCATTCTAGATCTATTCCAGATCTATTCTTTGAGAAATATTTAAAAAGTGAGGTGCATTTAAAAGATTCTGGATTAGATGAGAACTGGACCAGCCTTGTGAAAGATGGTTTAGATTGAGGCTGTTTGGCCACAGAATAAAACATTTCTGTTACATTGGAGGATAATTTAGTTATTTCAAGCATGTGTGAAAGAAATTAGAATATTTATTACATATGATTCTAGATGGCAAAATTAGGACCAGAAGGTAGAAATTTGAGAGAATTACAGATTATAACTCAATATAAAGACATTTGTAGCATGGCTATAGAGGAGGCGACCTCAGGAAATAGTGAGCATCTCAATATTGAACATTCAAGGGTAGACTAGATGACCACTTGGGTAAACATGTTTCTCAGTCTGTGCTTTATTTATTTAGCTATGATCATTAGACTTTCAGTTACAATAGATTTGTTTCTTTTGAACAAAATAAACTTTTATTACATGTGTTCTATTTTTCTTAAATAGTTAGCATTCATTTATTTTCTCACACATTTACCCTTCCAGGTGCTCTCATTCTTTCCAATATTACTGTGATTCCATCTGTGATCACTTTCTGTTTGCCTAATCAACTCCCTTTAGGATTTCTTTTATTGGAGTTCTGCTTGTGATATTCTCTGATTTTATTGCCAAGTTTCTAATTCTAGGTTATAGGGTTTTTTGTTTCTTTTTTTACTTTCAGCACTTTAAAGATACTACTTCGTTTTATTTTGGATTCTGTTTATCTGAGAAGTCCTCACTCTTATTATTACCATTTTGAAATTAATATGTGTTTTTATTCTTATTTTTCCTCTTTTTTAAGTCTGATAATTTCAACAGCTGGGTCATCACTGGGTCTGGTTCTATTGACTATTTTATTTTTTCACATGGCTCTTCTTTCTTTTTAGTGTGTCTTGTATTTTTTAAAAATTAAATGTCAGATTTTGTGTATGAAAGAACAGTAGAAACCTAGGTAAATGCCCCAGATGGGAATACCCCATTCACTAATGGGGATTTGAGTGACTTTAGTTAGCATTTGAGGTAAGTTGGGTCGTGTGGCTGCTATAGTTACCTTTAACATACCACAGATTTGAAATTCCTCCAGTGGTGAGCTGGACTTCCACTATGTTGTGTTTGGTGTGAGGCCTGGAGAACTGTAGGGTTTTGTTTGTTTTCTGTTTCCCTGCTCCACCTTCAGACTACAGCAGGTTATCTATGCCTGCAACATAGAGGGAGTCTACTTCCATGTTTCTGTTTCCCCCACCAGTACATGGCTATTGCCAGTTACTAGATGCAAGGCTCATGGTGGGGCAGGGGAGGGGTTTCTATGCACCTCCTCCAGTAGCAGACAGTCTCTGCCTATTCAGTGCAGGGTCTAGAGCAGCGGTCCCCAACCTTTATGGCACCAGGGGCCGGTTTCGTTGAAGACAATTTTTCTACGGACAGGGGAGGGGGCATGGTTCACGCGGTAAATTGCAAGCGACGGGGGGCGGCAGATGAAGCTTTGCTCGCTTGCCCACTGCTCACCCCCTGCTGTGTGGCCCCGTTCCTAACAGGCCTCGGACTGGTAGTGGTCTGCGGCCCGGGAGTTGGGGATTCCTGGCCTAGAGCACAGGCAAGTTCCTCTTCCTCCAAATTCCACCTTGTGTTGGTGGGGGCATCTTAGGTGTGAGTTAGTTTGGGAGGATCACCTTGATATAGTTGAAGCTGGTCTATTTACAATCTATCCTTACTCCTATGGCATAGACTTCCCAGGATCTAAGTCAAAAGCTGAGTCTCTCCTCTTTAGTGAGGCTTGCACTCCATTTTTTGTCTCCTCAGCATCACACGACTAATTCTCTTCTTAGCTTTTTATCTTCTTAGTGTTTTTTACTTGGTTTCTCTGTGTCTTGTACTGAATTTAGCCTCTTAAAAATCAGAAAATGCCTTAAGGGAAAAATTGTACATAGCGTGTTGGTCTCAACTGTCTGTAATTCTCGTCTCCTGATCTTGGCCCCTCATAGCATAACTGCTTAATTTAGTTCTAAACTCCATTTTTGATTCTCCAGCCCAGCCAAACTGCCACAAATTCAAGAATGCTGCTTTTGTTATACTTCTATGCCCCAGACCTTGCATAGGCAAAAGCCTCAAGGGAAAAACACAGCTGGGAATGCAGGACTCACCTCAGTGTAGTTTCCTTCTCTCCAGGATCCTGGCCCCTCAGGTCCTGGCCGCACTGGTTGTTCTCCAGTGCCTTCAGATTTTGTTTTGTTTTACTTTGCATTTTGTCCAAGTTTTATAGTTATTCTCAGTGAGTGAATTAATCTCATTCTATCAACTCTGTTACAGCCAGAAGCAGAACACGTTTCCTTATTCTAAACCCTGGTACTTAACGAACAATCAAGAGTTGGTGATTCTTATGAGATCCTCTTAATTACCTTGTGTTCAAGCCTCAAATTCATTCTCTTACTCATAATTAATGGATTGACGTATATTTGAGGCCACATTATGGTAGCATTTATTTTTCTGTAAATTTTGGTTGATTAGTCAATAAAGATCATGTCGTTATATATTGTAATTCTAGAAGAGTTGAATATCTTGGTACTATTTAATCTAGTATGTTTGTTTTACCTAAAGGGCAGAAAACCACAGATTAACATCATCATGAAGAGCAAACTTTCACACGTAAAATTCAGATCAGTATACAGGGTTCATATTGGAGTTTACACTGTTTAAATTAGATAAATACATAACTGATTCAAAGTAATATAGTAGTTGAACAATATATAGGAAATAAGTACAGTGATACATGAATCTAGGTTAATCCAAAAATTCCCTTGAAAACGAATTTTAAGCTGGGTTTCAGATAGCTGGAGTGATAGTAAACTTTGCTGATGGAAGCAAATAGGTAGAGTGTTCCGGAGATGAAGGACATTTTAAGCTAAAGATTGTTGGCAAATAGCAAGATGATGGAAGATTAGGGAAGAAATGGAAGTGTGTTAGTATTAAACAGTTTTATAATGTCTACAGAAAGAAAAAAGGAAAGACATGAAAAGGCATATAATCTGAGTTTACATTCAAAGCTAAGTCATGTAGGTTGGATCGAAAGAAGGAAGTGACTGATGTTGAGTGATCCTTTTAAGAAGGAAGCTGTAGTATGGTCACCAGCTAAGTGAGGTAGTAATGGAGGTAAGTGGAAGGATTTGATTAATACTATAACTTGTGGACTCTTTCAGTGGAATGGATGGAGCTGAAGACAAGGAAGAGTGTAAGAGAATAAGTACAAGGAAATCAAATACCATTTTAAAAAAATGCTATTTTAAGGTGGTTAACCTGAGGAAGTGACAAATTGTGTTCTTTCAGATAATAGGATGGAATTTCACGTCAGGGAGGATAAAAGATTTGGGTGCTATCTTTGTCTAATTGAATTTCAGGGGATTAATCTCCATTTGAGATTAATTTATTCATTAATATGGTCAATATATTTTTGTAGAACAATTACTATGTGTAAAACATTGTAATAGATAGTTATAGAGCTATATCAGATGATTCTTGACCTCAAAGAATGTACAGTCTGATAGGAATGATGAGATAAAACAGTTATTCAACCATGGGAAAAAAATGTAGAAAGATCATTGGCAATTAAGGAGGCCATGATGACTTTAATGAGAGCAATTTCTACTGTAATGAGAGACAAAATCCAAATTGCTGTGAACTAAGGTGAATGGAAAATATAGAAAGATCAGAGTGCATAGAGGGGAAGGTGAAGTTGAAGTCTGAAAGAGGAAGCTACAGGAAGATAAAGCTGAGAAAGTAGGCTGGAACAAAAGTCTGCAGGGCTTTGAATTCTCTAAAAACTTTGGAGTTTATTCAGTAGGTAATATTTAGCATTAGAAAGATAATGTATGGACAATAAAATATGTGACTCACTTGAGGATATGTGGTTAGAGATACAAAGAGAAATTATAAGAAAGTTGGAAGAGAGGAAAGAAATAGAAAGTTTCATCAGGTTACACTTTGCAATCGAGACTGTGAAATTCCTGAATAGAGAAAGGAATAGAATTAGGGATCAAAGACATTCATAATGGAAAGGTGTAGATATGACCTTCTTTCAGTGCTAAGGCTCTTGCTGGAAGGACTTACGCTCTTGAGCTTGTACAAGTGGAATGCAATTTATTTACTAACACAGAAAAAGAAATCCATTACTATCATTGCACTTAATTGTGCTATGCAATGTGAAATTCCTTATTAAATCTTTTCAGAGGCAGCAAGTAAGAAGAGTTAGAAGGTAATTTCTAGGCAAAAGTAGTCTATATTCACTGTGTCTATTTCTACATTTTCCATTCACCTTAGCTCACAGCAATTTGGATTTTGTCTCTCATTACAGTAGAAATTGCTCTCTTTAAAGTCATCATGGCCTCCTTAATTGCCAGTCCCAATGGCACTTAGCTCCAACACCATCTCCTCTGGGAAGCCTTCCTTAATCTCATAGACAGGGCAAGATACACTTTCTTCTGTTCTGCCAAAGCATTCTGAGCCTACCTCTATTATGGTACCCATGATACTACATTACATTATTTACAGTTCTGTCATTCCCTCTGGACTGTGATTTCCATGAGGATAGAAACTGTGTCTTATTCAACTTTGTATCCCCAGCACTTGGGATGGTGTTGTCTGAATTACTGATAAAAACAAATACCCCCTCTATTATCTCTTTCAATCCTCTCATCAAGATATACTTTTAGAGAAATACTGAAGACTTCCATAATATAATCAGAATGGAAACTGTCCTGACGACTTCCAAATATAACCAGAATAGAAAAATATCCCCTGAGAACACTACTTTCACCTTCACTTGTACTGGAAATTATTTGTATGACCTTAAATGACTAATATATTAATAGGGCTTAGATGCTTTACAATTGATTCTCTTGTCCCCTAGCCCTTACCCATTGCCACAGTTCATCATCTGTAATTCTTGTGACTCTATCGTGATTTCATTGGTAAGGACAATTTTAATTTAAGCTAAATGTTTTTAAGTGTCTCCTATGGTCAGTATGTTCTAGTTGGTGCTGGAGATTTACAGATAAAATGAGAATTAATACAATAATACATTTCATGAACAAACTCATTATTTATTATTTCTAATTTCATCTGACACGTATTTGTCTAGTAATAGAGCTCATGGTCAGTAAAGATGCTCAGTATTTTATTATTTTGTTTTGCCACATCCTGACATCTTTAAAATTTAATATGTGAAGACCACTCTTGTCTACATTGTTATAAACACACACACACACACACACACACACACACACAAAACCTCTTTTATCCAGTTTTGCAAATATTTTGGGATTCACCAAAATTCATACATGCGGCAGTTTGGAATTATCTTTGGTTCTTTCTCTCCCTTTTGCTCCTTTATTTACTTATTTTTGGCTGCGTTGGGTCTTTGTTGCTGCGTGTGGGCTTTCTCTAGTTGCGGCGAGCGGGGGTGCTTCAGTGCGTGGGCTTCTCATTGCAGTGGCTTCTCTTGTTGTGGAGCACGGGCTCTAGGTGTGTGGGCTTCAGTAGTTGTGGCACATGGGCTCAGTAGTTGCGGCTTGCGGGCTCTAGAGTGCAGGCTCAGTAGTTGTGGCGCACGGGCTTAGTTCCTCCGCAGCATGTGGGATCTTCCCAGAGCAGGGGTCGAACCTGTGTCCCCTGCACTGGCAGGCGGATTCTTAACCACTGCGCCACCAGGGAAGTCGTGCTCCTTTATTTTGTTTTTGCCAAAGTGCTTCTCACCATCATCTACAAAGTCCACACTTCTCATTCTTTTCTTTGTTTCTGGTTAACATCTGCCTTTTCAGTCTTATACTTATTACCACTTCTCCCATTATCTTGTTCATCTATCATTTTGACAATTTTACTCCTGTGAAAGATCTTCTTACAGTTATCTTATGGTAGGACCATGAATAAATGATATGCTATACAGGCATCTATATATGCCATGGATACAGTCATCCAAAGCCATTCTTGGAAAAATCTGGAGGCAACAGATGTATAGGGCTGTTATCTTTTAAGAAAGTTTGTATCAAACCAGTGTCTAATGCAGTGCAAATTCCAAGAGAAACAAGGATTTGAGTCTAAGAGGTAAATTAAAGTGTTCCATTTGTCAACTCATTATTATTGTGAGTTTATAATTTCCATGAAAAATAATACATATTATGAATTTAAATAACAACATAGTATATAATCAAGTGCTAACATGTGGTAGAAACTAAGCTTCAATAAATGTCATATGAGGGTTGATTTGGGTGGAACCAATAAATGTAGGCAGGGCTGAATTGGAGAACAATGATGCCCTGATTTGATATTTCTTGTGATAAATGTCCTAACGTCCTAAATGTATTATGCATGTATTCCATAGTTTTTAAAAAAATCTTTATCAAACTAATTTTAATATAATAGTATAAATAAAATATACTATGTAATAAGGAAATATGTGACTGTAGGAATCTATAAATATTTTGTCATGAATTTTTTATTTTGCTACGAAATTTTCAATTTAATAATGCTGAAGATAGTTATTTTGAGTAGAAGAATTGAGTACTTGTCAAGTTAAATATCATGTTCATATTTTTTAAATTAATATCTAAGCTTATACTCAAATTTATTTTTTTCTTAATAAAAGATAATGAAGGAAAATCATTTGAATAATTACGTTTGTTGGTAGATGCTATTAAAGAAACTTCAAGTACTATATATACTAACAAATGTAAAATAGATAGCTAGTGGGAAGCAGCCACATAGCACAGAGAGATCAGCTCAGTGCTTTGTGACCACCTAGAGAGGGGTGGGATAGGGAAGGTGGGAGGGAGACGCAGGAGGGAGGAGATGTGGGGATATATGTATATGTGTAGCTGATTCACTTTGTTATAACGCAGAAACTAACACACCATTGTAAAGCAGTTATACTCCAATAAAGATGTTAAAAAATAAAAATTAAAAAAAGAAACTTCAAGTATTCATAAAAGCAGAATTTTTAAAAATGTAAACTTAAAAGTGTTTTGGGAAATACTCTCTGCTGCTTATAAACAACTGGTCTGTTATGAGGGCGGGAAGCAGCCATGGAAATTTTGCTTTTACTTTTAAAAAGAAGCCTTGGAACGTCTATGGATTTAGATACGTTGAAAGCACTGCAAGGTTATGCAAACAGACTGAAGGAAAACAGAGATCAAAATTAGTCTTTCAAATACATCTCCTCATCATTCCTAATGTAAACTTTTCTTCTAATGATTCTTTACTTCTAATAAGGCATAAACTATGCATACATGACAATGTTTGCTAGTAAATGAATCTTAGAAAAGATTTTCAGGAAATAAAATATTCTTTACAATGTACCATTTGTTAAAACAAGGTAATGAACAATAAGATATATAAGTATAAACTGGCTATATATTTATTTAATTTTAAAGATATCAGAATTAAACCACTCATACTTAAAAGTAAGGCATAGTTATTTGCCACAATTATTTTGATATACTTCTAAGATTATTTTAAACTCAGGAAAGCAAGATTTGGAATGGCAAGAGTTAAAAAACACGAAGCAACAGTAACCCCATTTAGATAAGGGAATAGAGGGGTGGAGCAAGGGAACAATACACTAAAGTGCTTTTCTTTCACAGATCTTGGTTCAAATTAAGGTTAAATTCCACAGGAGGATGTGTTTTCCCCATATGGAGTCTTAAAGGACATGCCTTTGTTTCCAACTTCCCAGAGAAGATATATGTTAACACAAACAAAGCATTTCATAATAAATTTAACTTTTATAGAGTGACTAATGCCCTGTGGAGATAAGGTAGACTCTCAGTCACCTGTGTTTAATCCAGGCTGAAGAAATTATGCCAAGAGCACACTGACAAAACTTTATTCCTTTCGAGAGAATGGCAGTAACTTGGTAGGGAGCAGAAAGGGTCCTGGTTTTAAAAGCCTCATTAGAATGACTCTCCCTTCCTCACAGTGAACGCAGTTTAGCATTTATGTACTTTGGAAGGACAAAGAGGTGAGGTAAGCCTGCCAAAATTTGGACCTGGGTTTCTGGGAACCTGTTAGTAGGTCAACTGTTACAAATGTAAGAGAAGCTGCAAAGGAGCATTAAATACTATAAATTTGGAAGTTGGACTACAACTTTATTAAAGCCTGCATACTTTTTCTTCTTCTAGATGTCAAGTGAGGTGACATAATGTTAAAAATGCCACAGAGGACCACTATTATTCAATCAAACCAGCCTTTGGTGAAGAATAGGCGAGGAGGTGGAACAGCATAGAGACAACTCTTTCTGCTAGAAATATTTAGTTAACAGATAGAAAAATAAGTCTTTAAAGATTACTTGGGGTCTTATTAACAATAATTTATTAATCTATTTCTTCCTTCTAAGAAAGACAAATTACTTTTGTAAATAGTGCTTTTCTTTCCTCTTCCCCTTTCTTTTATCTGCACATTATTCTTTATTAACTAGATGTCTAATTCTTATGTCCTTATTCTTGCAAAATGTCTCCAAATTTGTGCCTAGGTAATTCACTCATTGACTATATCATCCTTTTTCCATGTGACTTCAATATTGACTTCAGTTAAAGATTGAAGATGTAAAAATTAGTCCTGCAGCATGTGAAAAAAAATCCTTTTTTCAGAGAAAGACAAAAACCTATTTGTGTCAAACGTACCAAAATATCTGATCATATAGTATACAACATTTAATTTATTTTGTATATTTATGAATTCATCCTTGATGAGAGGTTTAGGAAATCTATTTAAAATTTAAATAAAATAGAGTAACATTTTCCTCTCCCACTCACTAAAAAAGGAGACATTGACATAGAAAAAATTTGATTTTAAATTGCTTTATGAGAATCTTGGAAACATCTCTTTAGTTTATTAATCTGCAGGTCACTAATATCGATTCTAGACAAAATTCTTATAATTTATTCCAAGCTACTAATTTCTTTACAGTGCTCAATTTCCTTCTTGTGCTCTAAATTAAATTAAAAATATAAACTTTCATCTTTTTATGTTAGCCAGTGACTAACAGAAGAAAAATTTTCTGGTCTTAGACTGCTACACAAGAGTAAAGAGGTTTATCTTCTCAGACTATGTAATACCAAATCCAAATTTCAGAAATCAATAAACTATTCAGAGAGGAATACCACAAGGGGGCAGGTGAATCCAGGCTAGGTCCTAGGTGAGAGGGTCTCAGTATTGGGAATTCTGGCCAAAGGAGGGGGAAAGGGGAAATGAAAATCAGAAACAACTCTAAAGAGAATATTTCTCCATGAACTTTCTCCAAGCATTATGTCTGGATTGTCCAAGTGAAATTTTATTTAAAATATATCCAAAGACATTTTTTACAATATACCAAGAAAATCAATAAAAGAAACCAAACCAATGTAGTCACACATTGAAAGTGCCTGCTATATTTAAGAAGGTCAATAGTATAGTTTTATCAAGAAGAGAAGGCTGTACACAAACTGAGAAGAAATCCAAAATTTACTGCAGAGCAATTAGGGTATACTTTGAAAATAAATTACAACCAGATGAAAAAGTATCAAATAATTAAAAAGATATATGAAAAGATACCTTTGCTTCAAAGTGGTCTTAATAAGCAACAATTTCATAATAGAAGCATAAACTTTTCTTTTTTATAAACTTTGAATAATAGAGCTATACCAGTTTTTTTTTCCCCACAGAAAAACTGAGAAATTAATTTCAGACATTTTAGGAAAGATAAAAGGTGCTGCTTAAAAGAATCTTCTTTGATTTTCATTAGAAATTAAACTTAGCCTAAAATTGATAAAAAATTACTTCTCCTAAACAAATACTTAAAATTGACACTGGACATCACCCGTGAGAATGACAATATCATCATATATATATATATATATATATATATATATATATATATATATGCCTTCTGTGCAAAGTAACCAGGATTAATTCTATTTGGTAAAACTGCAAACTATTGACAGCCTCTCTTTTATACTTCACTAAGGAAACACATTTAATTATTTGATGTGGGTAGATAGTGTATTATTTTATCTTTTACAGATTAGTAAAATGAAATGCATAGACCATTGTAGCATAAAATATAGTATAATATATAGTATAAAAGAGTATAGTATAATATATAATGTAGTATAATAAAGTATACAAGTTTTGTCTCTTACTGGTGGATTTATTTAGTTTCTAATAAAAATTAGGATCTTTAAAATGCGCTTTTAAGTAGCTTCTCTTATTTATGATAAAATTAACTTCTTATTTAGGCTTCTATCATAACTTTTTATAGTAACATTGTAGAAGTCACTTCTTCTATTATAAATCTGTTGATTGACGAAGACATCTCTTAACAGACTTTAGGGAAAGCTAGGTTTTAGAATCTGGGGGTCAAGTTGAGTAATCTGTTATACTATATTTGGTTTTTTAGTACCACAGAACTTAACACTGTCCAAAATATCATTAAGCCTATTTTTAAAACATTTATTTTATTTATTTTTTTATACAGCAGGTTCTTATTAGTTATCTATTTTATACATATTACTGTATATATGTCAATCCCAATCTCCCAATTCATCCCACCCCATCCCCCTCCCTTGATATCCATACGTTTCTTCTCTACATCTGTATCTCTATTTCTGCCTTGCAAACCGGTTCATCTGTACCATTTTTCTAGATTCCACATATATGCATTAATACACGATATTTGTTTTTCTCTTTCTGACTTACTTCACTCTGTATGACAGTCTCCAGGTCCATCCACGTCTCTACAAATGACCCAATTTCGTTCCTTTTTAAGACATTAAGCCATTTTTAAAGCAAAGCTCTGGACTCAAATATAAATGTCAATTCTTATGTCACCTTAACAAAGACTATTTTTTTTCAAATTCACTCATTCTTCTCTTTGTGTGTATATGTGTATATAAATATACACACATATATATGCTCATACACATAAGCTCACACACACACACACACACACACGATGCAATCTGCTGGTGATACTTTAGGTTATTCTTTCTTCTCTTTTCAGTCGTGAATTAGCTTTCTCTTCCTTGTCTTTATTTATCCTAAGTAATTGCAGGGTCCTCAGAGGCTTTGTCACCTAAAGGACATGGAAGCAGCTTCTGCAATACTTGAAAATAATAATGCTTTGATTTGTCAATGTGAAAAGTTGGATGGCTTTTTAAAAGCTGACCAGTCCAGGGCTATTTGCACATAGTAGACATTCAATAAATATTTGTTGATTTGATTTATTCTAGGGTAAAGACTGGGTTACAACTCTTTTTTTTTTCTTCACTGATGTGCTATGATTTAGCCTGTGTACAAATGCATTTATGAGTAACTATCAATGGTCATGGTCACTGAAGATGTTTTAGAGAGAAAAAATATCTAGATCTGCAGTCTGTTAGGAATAGCAATGATTGGGAGTTAAAGTTTAATAAAATACTCTAAGTAGTTATAGATCACAGACACCATAAGACAGGGTCTAACTGAAGTGCATTCTGATAAATTATTTGGAAACAAAGTAGCTACTTCATAGTTTTTGAATCAATCACATGTTGAGGGCTTAAATTTTTGACTCCATATAATAAGGCAAAGGACACTTTCATTTTAAAAAATTAGGGATTATATTTTGGTGATGAAATTTAGTGAGCATATTAAAGCCACATGATTTCCTTTGGTATATTCTCCCTTGTGAGAGTCACAAAAGTGTTTACGTATGTTTTATTGACAATTGAGAGGTCGTGGACATAAAAAATGAGAATTTCTCAAATTTCAAGTCATGTGTAACTTTTAAAGAGTTAAACTCTCTACTCCTATCATTCAAAAGAGCATAATTGATTTATTTCCGTTTCTCGTGACTAACAGCAAAAACTGTTTCTGAGCTTACAACATGTTAAATTTTGGCTCAAGGCAAATTTACAACAGCAAGGTTTATGATAAAATCTGTCAAAACATTAACCATGGTGGCACAAGTTTCAGCTCTTAACAGAAACGGGGAAGCAGGAGCTTAGGAATGGACGCACATTTGTACTTCTAGCTCTGGAAATGCCTGTTTATGTCGTATATGAAAGTTACTCAGTTCCTTTTTTTCTCATTTTACCCTAATGTGAAAGTTCTATAAGGTGATTATCTGTTTTAATTAACTGGTTTCAAAGAGATGGGAGATCCTAGGATTAAAGATATAAATCTAAGTAAAAAATTACTAGCTAAGAGAACTTCAGATGTTCAAGACGAAAGCTAAGAATCTATAGCATTTTCACTTATTGTCTGATGAATTCAAAGAAAATCAAGTCTTAACATAGGTAGTGTCTTACACTTTTTGCTACTTTAAGACAAAGATTATTCATTTGGCCATGTGCCAGCAGTTGAGCACTATTCATTAAGATGATTTTAATCTTTCAACATGGAAAACAATGTTGGTTGTTTGGGTTTACTATTTCCTGATGAGGAAAGAAGATGTATGTCCTAGAAAATTACTAACAGAAATACTGTTATCAAAAGTGAGTCTTTCTGCTGGCAGTCAATTATAACCAAGATAGTTAACTTTGTGTGTGAGGCACATACTAGAAATAATTTCAGAAAAGGACATACTACCTTGAAAAACATAATTTGATTAGACACAGCTAGGAAAGATGTATAAGAAGAAAGTCTTCTTTAGGGAACTTAAAGGTTTTCAGTGTGTTAATGTCATGGTCACACAAGTAAAGTGCAGTGAATATTCTATGCTTAAGTGTTTCAAAAAGCCTTTGATATTACTGACCTATTTATTGAAGAATGGTAGTCATTTTAAGCTTTAGAATCTTCCTTCAACAAGGTGCATGATGAAAATTGGTGGAGACTAAAATAGAGATAAAATAAAATTAGTAACTAAATATTAATTTTTGAAGCTGTAGCTTGGTGGGTAATGTTCATGCACAATTTATTTTTGCTCTCAAATATCTTAGAATAGGGCTTAGGTATTGAAAGAATAATAAAGAACCAGAAAATAAAATCTCAAGAAAGCTTATCAAAATAATCGGAATTCAGAAGACTTTAGTTACTTTTAGGAAATAAGGAATTACTGAATTTGAAATCATGATTTAAAGTGGATTGTAGCATTATCAGAAAGCATCCAAACATGCCCACTGGTTTATACATTGCTTGCCTTCTCCCTTTCTTTGAATGTTGGCATACTTGGTTCCAGAAAGCAATTTAGTTATTACTGTTGTTCAGTAAAGATTTAAATGACATCTCTTGTGGTCTGGAAATTTTGTGTAAACTTTCCAAGACAACAAAACCATATCTTCATTTCCTCATGGAGTGAAATTTCAAACTATGGACTGTATGGGACAAAAATTTAACAGAAACACAAGAAATTCTGATTAAAATAACAAACCTAATCAAATCAAACATATTACCCCCTCCCCCAACTCCAAAACTCTTCACTTTAAATTGATTACAATTAAAAGTTAAAGTCTTCAGGTAAACTCAATGTTTCACCTGGTAGTGTGCCAGGTGCTAGATAATTTGACATAATAGTATATTTTAATACCACTATTTTAAAAAAGGATACTCAAATCTTAATCTTTCAGTGTCATATATTTTTTAGAAAGACAGATTACACAGATGTTTATAGAACAAAAATATAGTTTGAAAATTTAGGTTTCATCATTAACAAGAATGATTATTCATTAAGTATTTACCTGTGCAAAGAAATATGAACAAGACTGAATTTCTGACCTCCAGAAGCTGCATGCTAATGGGAGATAGTACAGGAATAATGAAACAACAGGGAACTTAATAACTGCCCTAATAGAGATGAAGGAAGGGCTATAAATCATACAGAGCAGAGATTAACTTCCACTTGGTGGTGGGGTGGAGGTGGGGAATTAGGGAAAGCTTCATGTTAGGAGGTGGTATAAAAGTGTTCTTGAAGGATGAATTGGATTTAAACTCATGAAGGTGAATATGACAGAGTAGAGGATTAAAAATGGCAAATGAATTAAATAATAAAAGTATAGAGTAGGAACTGAAATGGGGAGTAGCATAGGGTCTAAGGTATTAGTACGAATGAATCACTTTTATTAATATTCTTGCCATCCACAGAAAAACAAACTAACATATCAGAACCTCGATGTATGATTTGGGCAATTGGTTCTTTTAGAAAATTCCAAAATGGGCCCAGAAAACTTGGACACAGGCACTCTTCATTCTTTGATTCTAGAAATGATAAAGCCACTGTCTGTCTTATTGCAACCTAAAGACAATAATATCTGCAGTATTTAACCTTACAGTCTACAAGGTAGCTATAACTCTTGAAAAAGTTGTTGCAATTTTTATAAAAGAAGAAATAAAGTGATTATATGACATGATTGAGGTCTTAATTGAAAGGAAACTGATTTCAAGTTTTTCTTATTTGACAAACGAGATTACATAGTCACTTGCTCTATGTCACCTAAATAAAAGTATACAATTACTGTTCATAGTATGACCATAATTTAAGAAAATAAGATGCAAAAAGCAAATCTAATTTTGCAAAGTGGTAAGACTATGATGTAAGACATTAGTAATCAGTGTACACATTCAAGTAAAGAGTAATTCTTCAAAGCAATAACACTGAGACATTTTATGTCAAATTATTATATCACTGCTCAAACTATGTTTGAATTTTCTCCTCCAGGATTATCTTCAGGACTTGTTTATAAGTTGGGGAAAAAAATTCAGTCTCCTCTCTTTTAGTCACCTAGTTTTTGTTTCAAAACAGTTATGTTCAGAAGCAAAATGAAGCTTAGAGATTTAAAATCAAATTTGTCTTTAAAAAGCCAATGTGTACATAATCTATATGGGTTTGAGAAACATTCTTTGTGACATTATCAGGAGGATCTCCCTAAGCAACAAAAACTGTTGGCATGGAAGAAAAGTCCACATGAGACAAAGTATATTTGACTGGTGCATTTGGCAGCTCTTACCTTTTCAAATATTACGTAATTTTGGTTTCTCTATTTTATGCAAAGCTCCTAAGTTTTAAAACAAGTATACATTTTGAAGTTTCTGTTACAGTAGGTGTGATTTTTTGAAATAAAAGCCACTTCTTAATTTAAGCTTTCTTAGGTGCTACCTTGGTTTATTTCTTTATTTTTCATACATGTTATGAACGCTACTATTGAGGGGATCAGTTGGAATAGACAGGCAGGAGCATCTTACTTTCCGAAAGACATAATGGTTTTATTTATAAAGCCAGAAATGTTGACTGCTGCTGTTTTCTAAGTCTTACCTTACATGGAACCAGTGTTAAAAGTTCGTTAGCTAGAGCTTAACAACACAATGGCTGAAGGAATGGAGTTACCACACAAGTGTTTAAATTCCATGCTGGATCCCTAGCTACAACAGAGAAGAAAGTTCAAACAACAAAAACAGAGTTGCAAGGTCTGAACTTGTGTGTCACGGATACCTCTTACTCATCACCAGGCAGCTCTTATTCAGGGCAACCAGTCCCTCCCAAGCAACATGGTTAATTGAATAAGGATTCTGAACCTTTTGGCTGCAGATAAACCAAAGTGGCACATGGCTCATAACTCAAACATTTCATTTTAGGCAGCTGTTAGTTTTCTTGCCCAGGCTAATTTGGATTATTCAATCATTTTCTTTTCTCTAATGAAAAACTGCTTGTAGTTCCTGGTGGGGACAAAGAACTGCAATTATGGATCCTGGAAGGTAAATTTATTACCTACTCATTTTAATCATGTATACAAGTGATACTAAATTCAGAACATTTTATTAGTAGTATAATTATACCTCTGCGTGTGTGTGTGTAAATTTAATAACATTCAGCCCTGACTAGAGTTTCCTACTATGATGGGCCTGGAACCTCCCACAGTGAGCAACTAAAAATGTTGGACAGCAAATTACAAACATCTCCTCAAATGCATCATTATGTTGGCAAGTTGCTAAGGAATACTGAGAGGCCAAAACCTAAGTTAAACTGGGAACCCTTAACGGTATGTGAAGCATGAAGGGCAGTTTTTACCTTGAGAGCATTTGACTTATGATAGAGGTGAAGTTGAGCTTTGGTTTTCATGGCCTCCTAATGGAGTAGGGGATAGGGGACACAGTCCAGGGCCCACCCACAAAGAGAAATCTTAGACTATGAATGGAGGATAGAAAAAGATATTCCCCTTATGAATTTTATAAACAAGCTAGCCCTCATGTGGATTTTCATCCCAGATTATTATTTAAGTGGCTCAATAAAATTCAAATTAGGATTTTAAAGTGTGCTAAGGCCTGTACATGTTCCCAGGCAGAAGCAAATGCAAAGCCTCTATGAAGAAACCCACCTTCAACTCAGGACTGAAAAGACCCACAGAGACTAATCCTAAGACATATAAGCTCACATTCATGAATCAGTAAACATCTAAAGAAACAAGACAAGATAAATGTAGCTAGCAGAAATAATCTCAAAACTGGAGCAGTAAATACTTGAGATTTTAAAATAATCAGAAGTATAGAATAAGCACATTTAAAACGTATAAGAAAATTAAAAAGGGGTTGAAAATATGAGAGAGAAACGAGACAACAAAAATGATCAAATGGATATGGGAATGAACAAAATATAACTTCCTGAAATGAAAAATATAATAACAAATTGAAAACTCACTGGAATTCTGCTCCCAGACTGAACAGAGCCGTTCATGGCAGACCAACGCTCCTGCCAAGGAACAACTAGTAAAGCTGGACAAAATACATACCATATTTGTTTAAAAGTATTAGAGAGGGGCTGAAACAAAGAAAACTAGAGGAACTAAGATTCCAGAGAAGAGAGAACTGAGAGGTAAACTGATAGTCTGCAGCCGCTCTTCCCCTGAAGGCATTTGCGGGCTCTGGGTTCGTCCTGGCAGAAGACTGCTGCTAGGGACAGGGAAACCAGCAGAGCTTTTGGCAATCTTTCAGGGCTGGAGCGACAGACCAGGAGAACCAAAGGGACCTGAAACACATGCCTAGTTTCCCCTTCAAAGTATTTCGCAAATTCTGGGCTGTCCTAAGTGGGAGGTTAAAAAAGCTCAGATGAGAATATCTAAAAGGACTGGAGTGAAGATATTACCTTCACTGTTGAAAGCCTAGTGAGCTACCCCATAGGAAAAGAGGCAAACCAGAGAAAACAGCCTCACTCAAACTGCAACCCAGCTTCAACATAGCATACCTGAGTGGATTAAGGTGATTAGCTTCCACTCAATCTTTCCAATAGAGGAAAGGCTAAGCCCTCTCTGGTGGAAAACAAAATCACCTGGAGGATCAGGATGTCTTACAGTAAATCAACAATTGATAGGCCTGCCAAGAGACAGGACCATGCATCTAGACACCTAGAAACAAAACAGACAATAGAGAAAGACCCATGGGTGAATCAGATATTGGAGTTGGCAGACATGGATTTTTAAGTACTATTTTATAGTAACTAAGTTACTATAGTTTCTTATAGTTATAAGCAAAGGGGAGGCAATATATTTAGAAAGATGAGTATTTCACCAGAGAATTGAAATGTACCAAAAACATCAAGAGGAGACTGTAGCATTAAAAAATACAGAATCTGAAATTAAGAATTGAATAGATGGCTTTAACAGCAGAAGACAGGATTAGTGAAATAAAAGACAGGTAATTTTGAAAATTCAAAACTAATGCACATAGAGAAAAAAAAGGAAAATACAGAAGAGATGCGGGAACACAGTGAAAAACAATATAAAATATATATAATTGGAGTCACAGAAGGAGGGGGAAAAAGATACTTAGCAAAGATTTTCTAAAACTGACAAATGATATGAAGTCAGAGATTTAACAGGTCTATGAACTCAAGCAAAGAATATCACACCTAGGCACAAAATAAAACTGCCAAACAAAACGAAATGAAACAAAACAACCCCCAAAACCCAACAACGAAAAAGATCTAAAAAGCAATCAGAGAAAACAGAGATTTTACTTTCAGGAGAAGAACATTAAGACTGACAGCTGATTTCTCAACAGGGGAGAGGGAAGCTAGACATTAAGAAGATGACATTTTAAAAGAGTTATAGGAGAAGTTATACTTTTGGCCATGATGGAATAACAGGGACCACATTTACCTTCCCCACCTTAAAAAACCAACCAACCAACCAACCAAACAAACAAACAAAAACCAAAACCAAAACCCCAAGACAAAAGACCCACCAAAACCAAAGCAACAACAACAACAACAGTGGGATTACATGAATCAATGTTTTTGTACTTTGGACAACAGGCAGCACAGGCTAGTGTTCCCAGAGAGAAGGGAAAGCAATGGAGTCCTAAGATTACCCCAGTTTATCATATGGCAAGTTTACAGAGCAGAGTATAGGAGGGGGAACAAAACACAGCCTGGCAGCTTCCCTGAGTCGAGAACATAAGAGTTGAGAATTTGGGGAGGCCAAGGTGGTTAGAATTTGCAGTCAGAGTACTGGAGAGGGGAATTCTGGAACAAAAATTTCTGTACAGAAAGAGAGTGAGAGAGCGAGTGGGCTCTGGAGAGCTACAGAGCATTCCTTGAGTCTTCCTCTGAGTATGGACATGCATACGTGTGTAAGTAAACTACCAAGGCTAAGGTAAGAACCGCCAGAAAGGTGCAGGCAGAACAATGACCAAAACTCACACATGGTTATGACCAGTCAGAGCAAACTCCTACTGCACAGGGCATCAGGTATTCAGAGGGCGATTGCCTGAGCTGTGGGGGGAATCAGCCCTAGACTTAAGGCGCTCTGGTCCCACCTACTGAACCTCTCTCTCTCTCTGTCTTTCTCTCTGTGTGTGTGTGTGTGTGTCTCTCCCTCTCTCTGTGTCTCTCTCTCTGTGTCTCAAAACTGTTTCCAAATAATGTAACTGTATCCCTGAAGAAAGTTTGAAAGCTTTCAATGAGAAACAAAAATATCTAACACCCAAAAAGTTAAAATTCACAATGGCTGGCATCCAAAAATAGTTACCAGGCATACAAAGCAGAAAAATACAAGTCATGATTGCACAGCACAGGGAAACAGTCATTATTTTGTAATAACCTTAAATGGAGTATGGTCTATAAAATATTGAACCACTATGTTGTACACCTGAAACTAATATAATATTATAACTCAACTATACTTCAACTAAAAAAATATAATTCATGATAAAGAAATCAATAGAAACAGACTTGGAAATAGAACAGATAATAGAATTAAAGGACAAGGACATTAAAACAGTTCTTATGACTATATTTTTTATATTCCAGAAGATAAGGTAAAACATGAAAAAATTAAGGAGAGAGATGAAAGACATTAAAAAGCCCCAATTTTCACTCTTAGAGACGAAAAATATGTCTGTGAAGAAAAAGGCTCTGGATGGGATTAAGAAGAGCACATTAGACACTGCAAAAGAAAAGTCTGGTAAATTTAAAGACAAAACAATAGAAACTATCCAAAATAAAACACCCAGAGGAAAAAGACACCCTCCCCAAAATGAACAAAGAATGAATGAGCTGTAGGACAATCTCAAGTGGCCTAATATGTATTAAATAGCAGTTCCAGAAGAGAGGAAAGAGGAAGTTTGAGGACAAAAAATATTGAAAAAAATAATAGCCAAAATTGTAAAAAATTGATAAAGATTATAAACCCACAGTACAGGAAGTTCAACAAATCATAAGCACAGAAGCATGCAGAAATTTATAACACATCACAATCAAATTGGCTAAAAAAAGTGATGAAGGGAAAACCCTTAAAGCAGCCAGAGGATATATGTATAGAGAACAAAAATAAAAATGACAGCAGGAACAAAGCAAGCCAGAAACAGTAGAGCAACATCTGAAAATATTTTTCAAAAAAAAAAAAAAAAAAAGAGAGAGAGATAGAGAGAGATTTTCAAACATACAAAAGCTGAAAGAATTCATTACTTACAGCCCTGCATTGTATAAAAGATAAATACTTCAGGAAGAAAGAAAATGGCAACAGGTGGAAACTTGGATCTACATAAAGAAGAGCACCAGAAATGGTAAATACATGGGTCAATATAAAATAAGGTTGCTCTTACTTTTTAAATCACCTTAAAAAATAGTTGATTGTTTAAAGCAAAAACAATAACAAAATTATTATTGTATACCTATGTAGAAGTAAAATGTATGACAATATCCCAAAGGCCATACATGGTGAGACAATTCTTTTACACAGTAATATGACAGTTTAGATATTACCAGTTTATAGAAACTTTACCCCAACAATTCCTACTGCCCACCCCACCCTGGTCCTCTTTTAGCCATGTACCTTAAGCTTTAAATTCTAAGTTCACTACAGGTGAGAGTGTTACATAGTCTGTTTATATTTACCTTATCTTGATTGAATAATCAAACACAACAGAAGCAATGTTTTTAGATTTCAGCTATTGGTTACTGCAAAATTCCACATACAAATTCCAAAATTAGTAGAGGTGCTTTGTAGTAGATTTGAATCAGTCTACTATTTTTTTAATTAAGAGAATTTGATTTCCCTTCGTAGGTTCTTTTTAACCATGTTTACTAAAAATACTATTTCTCTTTAATATTTTACTGCTGCAAGTAGCAAGGTGCCTAATAAATTTGTTCATAATGAATTTTATCTTCATTAAACTTGTCAAGAAAGTCAGACACAGTTTGACAGTGAACTTAATCTGTTTCCTTACTGCAGTATATTTTATAGGCATATTTAGTACAGTGTCTTCAGGACTGAACACTTATAAGTTTGATTAAATGTATAATAATTGCATTGAAATGTGTAGGATTTGCAGTAGAGAGTTTATATGACTAAAAAGTAAATATATATTTCAGATATCTGAGTTTGTGCATTAAAATGCACCTTTGTTAATAATCTGATAGTCAAGAAACTGGTGGCTTCCAAAATATAAGCATTCTCCCAAACTATATTTAGAAAACAATATACATTTGAAAACAATACACAATAAACATTAAAAATAAGTATATTAAGATTTCTGCAAAGAAATATCAATAGGACACAATATTTTAATGATTCTTAAAAATATACATTTATCATTGTCCAATTCTATTTATGAAATCCTACGTTAAAAATAACTTCATAGGGAGGGTCGGAGGGAGGGAGATGCAAGAGGGAAGAGATATGGGAACATATGTATATATATAACTCATTCATTTTGTTGTAAAGCAGAAACTAACACACCATTGTAAAGCAATTATACTCCAATAAAGATGTTAAAAAAAATAAAAATAAAGAGAAATCCAAGAGAAAAGAAAAAAGCATACCCCAATAAGCATTCCAACTGTCTATGGAATAGAAATACATATATATGTAAATATTCATCCAATTAAAAAAATGCCATTGAGCTTTCTATATGGAATACCAATATAAAAAGATGTCAGTGATATATTATTAGGCACAAACAGAAAAATACATGCTAAATATATGTAATCTGATTTTTTCTATTAAAAATAATATGTATATATGTGTAAATAAACTTATATATCAAAAAAATAACTTAAACCTTTATAAATTTAACTTAAAGTACATAATAAAAAAGAAAAGAAAACCTTTCCAAAAAAAGTTATTCTAGTAAAAGGATTACAAAAAATTTGGTAACTTGAGATGCTATTCTGGAACGTATGCTACTAGTTCAAATGTGCAAGCTCCAACTTAACAAATGTTTAAAATATTTGAGTTTTTAAAACAGTGCCAAAATAAACCACATCTTTTCTAGAGATGACATATTTAGCTAAGCACGAGCAATATAAATCTTTCAACCATTTCATGTATTTATTTAAAAGCCTCAGAAACCACATGCATTTGTAATAAAAGATGAACAAAATGCTGAAATCACTGAAGCCTAACAATTGACTTATAAATTAATGTTTTAGAAAGACAAATGTATTTGTGTGTGTATGTGTCTGTGTATTTATATATCTCTATATATCTCAATACGGATAGACAGGTTAGCTGAAAATAGTAGTTATCAACAACACAATAATGTCTTGTGAAAAATTTGGGTTCTATACAAACCTTATGCCAGAAGACAAATGTATAGGCCATGGCTATTTTATCATTATAATGCCTCACTAGTCATGAGTATTTAAAGACAGACACTTCAATAATTATCTTTAAAAATACACTATCTATAAAATGGTTTTTTATGCAACTTTATTCAATATTAAAACTATAAATTTTTAATATTCTAACTTTTTTTGTGCAATAAACTAATTCTATTGGTAAGTGACCAGATAAGAAGATTCATCAGTTTATTTGCATACTGAAATATACAAAGGATCAACTTTCTCACTGAAAAAAGAAAAATATTTTAAATAATTTTAACATAATGGCTTATTTATAAAAGTAGAATGAAAATTTCTCACATAATAATTAACTAATAACTTTGCTATAACTGCTTAGGCTTTGCTTACAAGCAACTCAGGCTATTTTTTATCAACAATGAATTGTCACAATATTCCTAATTAGTGAAGACTAAGGCTAAGGCTGCCACTGTAACACTATAGAGAGGTAGTAATAATGTGATGCTATTTGCATATGCAGCTAATATTATAGTACTTCATTGAAAGAAATGTGTAGAAAATTCACAAATATATGTATAAAAGAAATGGTACAATAATAAAATAAATTGCAGGAGTTAAAATCTTTGATTTTTAATTTTTTTTAATGAAAGGTCTGGAGACCTACGGTTGCATGGAGTTTAGTCTTAAGACCTCAGCTGTAAGGCCTAGCCAGTCCTTGGCAAATTCCTAGCCCTGCTGAGAGTGTTTCCTTGCTTGCAAAATGTACTACTACTACTACTACTACTAAAATTACTATCATCATTATCATTATTACGTGGTTGATATATATAATATATTGTTATTATATGATTGTTGATAGGATCAAATAAAAATACAGATGGGAAAGGACTTTGTAAATCATCGAGTGCTACACATTTATATGATCTTTTCTGCTTTTCCTCTGAACTACTTATTTTTTACAAGGGAAAGTAAATTCTCACGTTACTATAGGAATTAGATTTGATGTTCAAAGTAAACTCAAAGCAATCTCTCTGGGCAGTGGTGGAATACTTCAGATGTTGCATTATAATTGAATATGTAAAGAACTGATCTTCAGTGGGTAAGCTTATTCCTTCATACAACCCTCCCCGCCCCCCAAAAAAAAGACTACTTGAAGCATTTGTAATTTTGTAGACAACTCATTTTGAAGGGGATGTGGTAATTGGGGGCGATTACCTACACTGAGCAATAGTAGATGTTAGCATTGTTTTGTAAATTTAACGTTATAATATCAAATTCTATAACAGTTCTGGATACTGATTATAGGAACTAGTTGTGCTAATCTGATTGTATAGTTATAGGAAGAGATGTTTGGAAATTATAAAATGTCTTTATTCTACACTTTGTGTTTTATAAAACCTCAAGCAAAATAACTCAATAAAGGTTTGTCTGTTCTTCAGGAATAATCTGAAAATTCAAGTTTACTTGTGATTTATTTGAAGAGGATTCAGGAATGGACTATTTTGTGACAAGAACTGTTTCTTTTTACTTACCCGCATGACTTGAAGGGTGCTCTTCCTTCACATAGGGAGCTGTTACATGTTTCAGTTAGACCTCAGAGAGAAGACTACATGCATGACCAAATTATTCCAAATTTGTATAGTTATATAGTCACTGGTTTGTGAGAGGCTATAATTCTCTTTAGGACTGTAGAGTAAATCCAGTTAGTTTATTTTTAACCCCTATCGTTCCTTATTTTCTAATTCTCATAGTTAAAAAATTTTTTTAAAGTAGGCAACATGAGTAAATTCTAAATTTGAACTCAGTGGGATGATTCTATCAGTTAATTCAATGGATTTAATAAGAAAGAAATAGAGTTTCTTTGCATCATGATTCTTTTGTTACCCTATGATAAAGCACCTTTATCATAGAGTAAAAAAGGTTCAAAGGCATTCAAAGGCATAATCTCCAATGGTGTATGTAATAAATTATTCTGTACTTGTCCTGAAAACAGGCAATGGTAGATTTAGTTCAATCTTAAAGATAAATTAAAAAATTGTATGGACTTAGAAAATTTTTCACTTGCCTACAAAATTTTCACTAATTCCACCTCTACTTGTCAATTTGATCCTGCTCCGCTCATATTTATTTTCTATCAGCTTCTCATCTATTCAATCTAAAAAAAAAATTTTTTTTCCTATAGCCAAATACATTCCTAAGCCAAAAAAATCTTAGTTTTATTCATAATTTCATATGATTAGAAGTGACTGCCATGATGTAATTATTTTAAATTATCCCTTAAATTAAAAAAAAGTAGGTATCCTGAACCAAATCGCAGGTTTACTTTTTTCCCCAAGGCTTTATATTTTTAATTATAATTCTTTTGTATATTATATATTAGATTCCCCTCCTCCATTACAAAAATTCAAATGATAATCTAAATAAAGATAACAGAAAGAATACTTAATATGTTTGATGGGCTCTTGCCTTTTAGCATCATGCTGGCACATGCTAATTTTCAAGCCAAAAGTATCCCAGCCTATTAGACAGACTTGGCAATTTCTTTTTTCTTTGTGGTACGCGGGCCTCTCACTGTTGTGGCCTCTCCCGTTGCGGAGCACAGGCTCCGGACGCGCAGGTTCAGCGGCCATGGCTCATGGGCCCAGCCGCTCCGCGGCATGTGGGATCTTCCCGGACCGGGGCACGAACCCGTGTCCCCTGCATCGGCAGGCAGACTCTCAACCACTTGCGCCACCAGGGAAGCCCAGACTTGGCAATTTCTACAGCTTAAATAGAGTTTAGATCATTATTCAGACCCAACATTTAAAAAATATTGACACCATGAATTTATAAGTACACATTAACAATACCCTCTTTTTATTGAAAACAGTGTGCATTAAGAAAAATCATGCCTTGATTAATGTAATTTTAATAAACCAAACTCTTATTAAGGCAAATTATACATTTGATTCTTGGTATCTATACTTAATATTCTTTAAAACTAACAAAGATTACATGCATGCATTGAAGGAAGACTATACACTCTTATGTATGTGCTTCTCTCATTGGTTAAGAAATAAACTCTACATTGAAAAATGTATGTATTTGAAGTTTTGACCTAACACAGTGGATTAAGGTTTAGGCAATATTTACTCTGCTGTATTTTGATTCAGAAAGGGCCGTATGTGAAGATATGATCCTGACCAACTTTACTATGTTTCTATAATGGTCTTTCAGCAAAAATATTTATATTAAATACAGTGAGATATAAAATAGTTACAAAATAAGCTGCAACTTTATAGCTACCCATTGGTAAAAGTCTGTAGTTAATACATTTGGATAAATAACTCAAGTCAGCAGCAAAGTGGTTAAACATTTGTGATTTGATTTTATCTCAACTTGGAATGTGGTTGGAGTGTCCCACTTCTAACAACTGTTTGCTAAGTTAAGGCTTTAGTGTTTACACAGTGTTGAATGAAGCAGCCTGGTCACCAGATGTGATTGCTTCCCCAGACTGTCGTTTTTTTCTCAGTCAGATCACTGTCCTCATGGTCCCTGTTCCAACCTTCTTCCTCAGGACGTCCACCAGCCTTTCCAACCTAAGTTGGGGGCAGGGGGGCAGGAGGGAAGAAAAATGATTATAAAATGTGCAATTATTGTCAGGAATGTTTTGGCTGAAAAAGGACAGTATTTGCCTGTGACCAAGCATTCTTGGTAGTCATGTTAAGAAACAAAGCATTACTGTAAGTGAGAGACATGGGTGCAGAGTGCCAAGTATTTGAGGTTAAAAAAACAGCAAAAACACAAACTTTAATCCAGATCTTCAGATTATGTCAGCATTAGATGCTACATGAAAAATCTAAGATACTAATTTTAATACATTTACCTACTTGCATTACGGTTACGAATGAAATCATTACTACGCAATGACAAGATGGCATATTAAACATAGAGCAGTTTCAAACTGATTTTCACCAAGAGTACATATTTCAATACATAAATACTATCAGCCTTAGATCTGTTACCTAGCTAAATAAGTAACATATTGGTATACTGGACAACTGTAATGCATTAAATTTCTTCTGTTTAAAGCCAGGTATTAGGTGGCTAAGTTGGAAAAACTTGATATCTCAATGGTATGAATATAACTTAAATGTATAAAAATGATTTGATGCTAATAAAACCAGACTTTCTGTACTACATTTTAAAAGTTTCTATTCCTGAGTAATATAAATAGGCTAGCAATGACTATATATGCTTCTGAGTCAAAGATAAGTGATTTTTCAGTTGATTAAAAACTCACCAATTATACTGAAAATAGAGTCAAAAATTCAGAAGTCATTCTGTAGGTTCTTAAACTACTCTATGGGAGGGAAATCACATTCACTGAATGAGTGACAGTTTTGCTTGACAAAAGATGATGGAATCAGATCATTAATTGATTTTTTTTCCTTATTATTTTCTTTCCCGCAAGCATAAAACCTCAACAAAAAATCTTGCTTGGTGTTACACACACAGAAATCTTCTTTATAAGTGAAAATCACACCCAGCAGTTTTCATATACACAAAGCTCCCTCCTCAAAGACTGGTGAGTGACACAGTCTAGTCTGTTCCAGCTTACCTCATTTATATGGACCCATGCATGAGGGTCCTTTGCAAATAAACACAGCACAGAGCTAGACACTAAAGGAATGAGGGTATTCTTAGCGTCATACACACTGGTTTAGATGGACTAATGGGATGCATGCAACACTGAAAACAGCTCAAGTTTATTGGATGATTCTGCATATATCAAGACTTCTGTTAATAGAAAACAGGAATATGAAACCAACAATTCAGTGCATAAAAGTATCTTTGCTTTGAGAAATATAGTAATGATCTTAGAGTAAAAATGCAAATCTTGCTTAAATTTATTATTACAAATTTCTCAAACGTAAATTTTACACAAGTAATATACAACCATTAAACCACGTTTAAGCTAGTGATGCAAATACTTGAACTATAAGATTTACTGGACAATTCACTGTATTCACAGATAAGTCTGTATTAGTTGGACTTTCCCTAGTGATAAAAACTAGTGCTATTTTATACACTCTGAATATTATGATTATAGGATTACATAGATCCTTTAAGACAAAGTTTCACTACGTTGAATTGTGGAGGAGGGGGAAGAAAAATGTCACTATGAAATTTTAACTGTACTGTAAAATATGATAATAACTTGAATTAACTGTTAACAAATGACTCCCAGGAGAAACCTTGATATGCCACTAATAGAATTTCTCAGGATGTACTGTAAAAAGTTAGAAAATATTACTTTCAAGATGGTTAAATATATCCCTCCCCCACAATATCATTTGCATTACTATTAAAAAAACTTCCTCATAATGTAAAAGTAAGCTCTACTCTGCACAGTTATTATCACTATGAATTCTGAATCAACGGAATGCCAAATTACTGAGATGAACCTGTTTTGTGCTTCTTTTGCCTTCTCCTTTACAGACGGACTCATTTTACTTTAGTTTCTTTTTCACACAGTAGGATATCTTTCCATTTAGAACTCTTAATACATCTTGCTAAGGTAAGAGGTTAGGAGGAAATACTTAAATATCACATTTTGCAATGTATTTACTATATTTCAACAATTACTAGAACCACCACATTCTCAGTTTATTCAGGTTGAATGATTTATGAAAATTTGATCTCAGAAATGAGAAAAATGTCAATTACTTAGTTTTGTAAAAGCTTACTGACTTTGGAAACACAATGAAGCACCTATTCTTTCCTGTAAGGAATGGACTACATCTGCCAAACATGGACTGTGCTGACAGGAAGGTAGGTGTGTCTGTCTGTTGAACCATCTTGCAGGATCTGCCTGCAGGCTATTCTTTACCGTCCAAATCAATAATATCCTTTAAAAAATTACATACTTTAATAAAATAGGGCCCAATTGCTTTACATGTTGCTCAGCAATAGCTTCCCACAAACTTCATGAATAGGAAAAGGGTTAGATCTAAGATTAGAATTTCTCTATTTTAAATGATGAACTGCAGCACAGACAAGGAAACCCTCATACAACGTCCTAAGATAAGACAGTAAGAAATATGGCCTGGTTTCCCTGTTCTTATTGCAAAGCTACTTCCACTAGAGTTTTGGCTACTAGAAAGCTACAGATTTCAGATTATAGGTTAATGTATTATTTGTCTTAATAGCTTCATTAAACTGTTTCCTCAAGTTACTACTTAAGTCAGATTGGGTATTTTTTTTAACACCTCTATTACAGTATAATTGCTTTAAAATAGTGTGTTACTTTCTGCTTTAGAACAAAGTGAATGAGCTATACATAAACATATATCCCCATATCTCCTCCCTGTTACATCTCCCTCCCACCCTCCCTTTCCCACCCCTCTAGGTGGTCACAAAGCACCGAACTGATCTCCCTGTGCTATGTGGCTGCTACCCACTAGCTATCTATTTTACATTTGGTAGTGTATATTTGTCCATGCCACTCTCTCACTTTGTCCCAGCTTACCCTTCCCCCTCCCCGTGTCCTCAAGTCCACTCTCTACATCTGTCTTTATTCCTGTCCTGACCCTAGGTTCTTCAGAACCATTTTTTCCCTTTAGATTCCATATATATGTGTTAGCATACGGTATTTGTTTTTCTCTTTCTAACTTACTTCACTCTGTATGACAGACTCTAGGTCCATCCACCTCACTACAAATAAATCAATTTCATTTCTTTTTATGGCTGAGTAATATTCCATTGTATACATGCACCACATCTTCTTTACCCATTCATCTGTCGATGGACACTTAGGTTGCTTCCATGTCTTGGCTACTGTAAATAGAGCTGCAATGAACATTGTGGTACATGACTCTTTTTGCATTATGGTTTTCTCAGGGTATATGCCCAGTAATGGGATTGCTGGGTCATATGGTAGTTCTATTTTTAGTTTTTTAAGGAACCTCCACACTGTTCTCCGTAGTGGCTGTATCAATTTACATTCCCACCAACAGTGCAAGAGGGTTCCCTTTTCTCGACATCCTCTCCAGCATTTATTGTTTGTAGATTTTTTGATGATGGCCATTCTGACCTGTGTGAGTGATACCTCATTGTAGTTTTGATTTGCATTTCTTTAATGATTAGTGATGTTGAGCATCCTTTCATGTGTTTGTTGGCAAACTGTATTTCTTCTTTGGAGAAATGTCTGTTTAGGTCTTCTGCCCATTTTTGGATTGGGTTGTTTGTTTTTTGGATATTGAGCTGTATGAGCTGATTGTAAATTTTGGAGATTAATTCTTTGTCAGTTGCTTCATTTGCAAATATTTTCTCCCATTCTGAGGGTTGTCTTTTCGTCTTGTTTATGTTTTCCTTTGCTGTGCAAAAGCTTTTAAGTTTCATTAGGTCCCATTTGTTTATTTTTGTTTTTATTTCCATTTCTCTAGGAGGTGGGGCAAAAAGGATCTTACTGTGATTTATGTCATAGAGTGTTCTGCCTATGTTTTCCTCTAAGAGTTTTATAGTGTCTGGCCTTGCATTTAGGTCTTTAATCCATTTTGAGCTTATTTTTGTGTATGGTGTTAGGGAGTGTTCCAATTGCATTCTTTTACATGTAGATGTCCAGTTTTCCCAGCACACTTATTGAAGAGGCTGTCTTTTCTCCACTGTATATTCTTGCCTCTTTTATCAAAGATAAGGTGAACATATGTATGTGGGTTTCTCTCTGGGCTTTCTATCCTGTTCCATTGATCTATATTTCTGTTTTTGTGCCAGTGCCATACTGTCTTGATTACTGAAGCTTTGTAGTATAGTCTGAAGTCTGGGAGCCTGATTGCTCCAGCTCCATTTTTCTTTCTCAAGATTGCTTTGGCTATTCGGGGTCTTTTGTATTTCCATAGAAATTGTGAAATTTTTTTGTTCTAGTTCTGTGAAAAATGCCATTGGTAGTTTGATAGGGATTGCATTGAATCTGTAGATTGCTTTGGGTACTAGAGTCATTTTCACAATGTTGATTCTTCCAATCCAAGAACACTGTATATCTCTCCATTTCTTTGTATCATCTTTAATTCCTTTCATCAGGTTATAGTTTTCTGCATACAGGTCTTTTATCTCCTTAGGTAAGTTTATTCCTAGGTATTTTATTCTTTTTGTTGCAGTGGTAAATGGGAGTGTTTCCTTCATTTCTCTTTCAGATTTTTCATCAGTAGCGTATAGAAATGCAAGAGATTTTTGTGTGTTAATTTTGTATCCTGCTACTTTACCAAATTCATTAATTAGCTCTAGTAGTTTTCTGGTAGCATCTTTAGGATTCTCCATGAAGAGTATCGTGTCATCTGCAAAGTGACAGTTTTACTTCTTCTTTTCTGATTTGGATTCCTTTTACTTGTTTTTCTTCTCTGATTGCTGTGGCTAAAACTTCCAAAACTATGTTGAATAATAGCGGTGAGAGTGGACCACCCTGTCTTGCTCCTGATCTTAGAGGAAATGGTTTCAGTTTTTCAACATTGAGAACGATGTTGGCTGTGGGTTTGTCATATATGGCCTTTATTATGTTGAGGTAAGTTCCCTGTATGCTTACTTTCTGGAGGGTTTTTGTCATAAATGGGTGTGGAATTTTGTTGAAAGGTTTTTCTGCATCTATTGAGAAGATCATATGGTTTTTCTCCTTCAATTTGTTAAGATGGTTTATCACATTGATTGATTTGCATATACTGAAGAATCCTTGCATTATCGGGATAAACCCCACTTGATCATGGTGTATGATCCTTTTAATGTGCTGCTGGATTCTGTTTGGTAGTATTTTGTTGAGGATTTTTGCATCTATGTTCATCATAGATATTGGCCTGAAGTTTTCTTTCTTTGTGACATCTTTGTCTGGTTTTGGTATCAGGGTGATGGTGGCCTCGTAGAATGAATTTGGGAGTGTTCCACCCTCTGCTATATTTTGGAAGAGTTTGAGAAGGATAGGTGTTAGCTCTTCTCTAAATGTTTGATAGAATTCGCCTGTGAAGCCATCTAGTCCTGGGCTTCTGTGTGTTGCAATATTTTTAATCACAGTCTCAATTTCAGTTCTTGTGATTGGTCTGTTTAAATTTTCTATTTCTTCCTGGTTCAGCCTTGGAAGGTTGTGTTTTTCTAAGAATTTGTCCATTTCTTCCAGGTTGTCCATTTTATTGGCATATAGCTGCTTGCAGTAATCTCTCATGATCCTTTGTATTTCTGCAGTGTCAGTTGTTACTTCTCCTTTTTCATTTCTAATTCTATTGATTTGAGTTTTCTCCCTTTTTGTTCTTGTTGAGTCTGCCTAATGGTTTATCAATTTTGTTTATCTTCTCAAAGAACCAGTTTTAGTTTTATTGATCTTTGCTATTGTTTCCTTCATTTCTTTTCATTTATTTCTGATCTGATTTTTATGATTTCCTTCCTTCTGCTAACTTTGGGTTTTTTTGTTCTTCTTTCTCTAATTGCTTTAGGTGTAAAGTTAGGTTGTTTGAGATGTTTCTTGTTTCTTGAGGTAGGATTGTATTGCTATAAACTTTCCTTTTAGAACTGCTTTTGCTGCATCCCATAGGTTTTGGGTTGTCGTGTTGCCATTGTCATTGTTTCTAGGTATTTTTTTATTTCTTCTTGGATTTCTTCAGTGATCTCATGGTTACTTAGTAGTGTATTTTTTAGCCTCCATGTGTTTGTAGTTTTTACAGATTTTTTCCTGTAATTGAGATCTAGTCTCATAGCGTTGTGGTTGGAAAAGATACTTGATAGGATTTCAATTTTCTTAAATTTACCAAGGCTTGATTTGTGACCCAAGATATGATCTATCCTGGAGAATGTTTCATGAGCACTTGACAAGTGTATTCTGCTGTTTTTGGATAGAATGTCCTATAAATATCAATTAAGTCCATCTTGTTTAATGTATCATTTAAAGTTTGCATTTCTTATTTATTTTCATTTTGGATGATCTGTCCGTTGGTGAAAGTGGGGTGTTAAAGTCCCCTACTATGATTGTGCTACTGTCGATTTTTCTTTTATGGCTGTTACCATTTGCCTTACATATTGAGGTGCTCCTATGTTGGGTGCATAAATATTTACAATTGTTATATCTTCTTCTTGGATTGATCCCTTGATCAATATGTAGTGTCCTTCTTTGTCTCTTGTAATAGTCTTTATTTTAAAGTCTATTTTTTCTGATATGAGAATTGCTACTCCAGCTTTCTTTTGATTTCCATTTGCATGGAATATCGTTTTCCTTCCCCTCACTTTCAGTCTGTATGTGTCCCTAGGTCTGAAGTGGGTCTCTTGTAGACAGCATATATACGGGTCTTGTTTTTGTATCCATTCAGCCAGTCTATGTCTTTTGTTTGGAGCATTTAATCCATTTACATTTAAGGTAGTTATCGATATGTATGTTCCTATTCCCATTTTCATAATTTTTTTCGGTTTATTATTGTAGGTCTTTTCCTTCTCTTGTGTTTCCTGCCTACAGAAGTTCCTTTAGCATTTGTTGTAAAGCTGGTTTGGTGGTGCTGAATTCTCTTAGCTTTTGCTTGTCTGTAAAGGTTTTGATTTCTCTGTCCAATCTGAATGAGATCCTTGCTGGGTAGAAAAATCTTGGTTGTAGGTTTTACCCTTTCATCACTTTAAATATGTCCTGCCACTTGCTTCTGGCTTGCAGAGTTTCTTCTGAAAGATCAACTGTTAACCTTATGGGGATTCCCTTGTATGTTATTTGTTGATTTTCCCTTGTTGCTTTTAATATTTTTTTTTGCATTTAATTTTTGATAGCTTGATTAATATGTGTCTTGGCATGTTTCTGCTTGGATTTATCCTGTATGGGACTGTCTGCACTTCCTGGACTTAACTATTTCCTTTCCCATATTAGGGAAGTTTTCAACTATAATCTTTTCAAATATTTTCTCAGTCCTTTTCTTTTTCTCTTCTTCTTCTGGGACACCTATAATTCAAATGTTGGTGCATTTAATGTTGTCTCAGAGGTCTCTCAGAGTGTCCTCAATTCTTTTCATTCTTTTTTCTGTATTCTGCTCTGTAGTAGTTATATCCAATATTTTATCTTCCAGGTCACTTACCTGTTCCTCTGCCTCAGTTATTCTGCTATTGATTCCTTCTAGAGAATATTTAATTTCATTTATTGTGTTGTTCATCATTGTTTATTTGCTCTTTAGTTCTTCTAGGTCCTTGTTAAACATTTCTTGTATTTTCTCCATTCTATTTCCAAGATTATGGATCATCTTTACTACCATTACTCTGAATTCTTTTTCAGGTAGATTGCCTATTTCCTCTTCATTTGTTTGGTCTGGTGGGTTTTTACCTTGCTACTTCATCTGCTGTGTGTTTCTCTGTCTTCTGATTTTGCTTAGCTTACTGTGTTTGGGGTCTCCTTTTCGCAGGCTGCAGGTTTGTAGTTCCCTGTGTTTTTGGTGTCTGCCCCCAGTGGCTAAGGTTGGTTCAGTGGGTTGTGTAGGCTTCCTGGTGAAGGGGACTGGTGCCTGTGTTCTGGTGGATGAGGCTGGATCTTGTATTTCTGGTGGGCAGGACCATGTCTGGTGGTGTGTTTTGGGGTGTCTGTGAGATTATTATGATTTTAGGCAGCCTCTCTGCTAACGGGTGGGGTTGTGTTCCTGTCTTGCTAGTTGTTTGGTCTAGGGTGTCCAGCACTGTAGCTTGCTGGACTGGTAGTTGAGTGGAGCTGGGTCTTATTGTTGAGATGGAGATCTCTGGGAGAGCTTTTGCTGTTTGATATTATGTGGAGCCAGGAGGTCTCTGGTGGACCAATGTCCTCAACTTGGCTCTCCCATATCAGAGCCACAGGCCTGACACCCGGCCGGAGCACCAAGACCCTGTCAGCCACACAGCTTAGAAAAAAGGGGAGAACAAAAGAAAGAAGGAAAGAAACAAATAAAATAAAACAGTTATTAAATAAAAAAATTATTAAAAATTAAAAAAAGTGAAAAAAAAAATTAAAAAAAGTGAAAAGCAATAAAAAAAAGAAAGAAAGAAGAGAGCAACTAAACCAAGAAACAAATCCACCAATGATAACAAGTGCCGAAAAACTATACCAAAAAACCCCCACAAAATATCCAAAAACCTACAGACAGAACCCTAGGACAAACGGTAAAAGCAAAACTATATAGACAAAATCACACAAAGTCCACCACGTCAATTTTGGGATGATTCGTTGTCTATTCAGGTATTCCAGAGATGCAGGGTACATCAACTTGATTGTGGAGATTTAATCTGCTGCTCCTGAGGCTGCTGGGAGAAATTTCCCTTTCTGTGTTCACACAGCTCCTGGGGTTCAGCTTTGGATTTGGCCCCGTCTCTGCATATAGGTCGCCTGAGGGCATCTGTTCTTAGCTCAGACAGGACGGGGTTAGAGGAACAGCTGATTCGGGGTCTCTGGCTCACTCAGGCTGGGGGGAGGGAGGGGTGCAGAATGCGGGGCGAGCCTGTGGCGGCAGAGGCCTGAGTGACGTTGCACCAGCCTGAGGTGCACTGTGCGTTCTCCCAGGGAAGTTGTCCCTGGATCACGGGACCCTGGCAGTGGTGGGCTGCAGTCTCCCGGGAGGGGAGGTGTGGATAGAGACCTGTGCTTGCACACAGGCTTCTTGGTGGCTGCAGCAGCTGCCTTAGTGTCTCATGCCCGTCTCTGGGGTCCGCGCTGATAGCTGCGGCTCCTGCCTCTCAAGCTTGTTTAGGCAGTGCTCTGAATCCACTCTCCTCGCGCACCCTGAAACAATTGTCTCTTGCCTCTTAGGCAGTTCCAGACTTTTTCCCGGACTCCCGCCCGGCTAGCTGTGGCATAGTAGCCCCCTTCAGGCTGCGTTCACGAAGCCAACCCAAATTGGGTAAGTATTTACTGGTGTATTTCATCTGCTAGTTTAGTAACACATTATAAGAAAGTAAATTGATGACATTGTACATAAGTAGGAAATAATAGTTACAGTCTATTATTTTCTATAACAAATTTTTTTGTAAACTTAAAAAATATATTTGCAGCTACACTTTAGAGAGAAATCCTAATTTTTTCCGTTAACTTCACTTTTATACTTTCTTTGTGACTATGTAAGATGTATGTACTACAATGAAATACACAGTTTTCCATCAAGTAGATGAACCACAAGTTATTTACCAATTTTCTGAATTGGTTTACTTTCATTTTTCAATCTTAATGAATATTGTGGTACATTTTAAAAGGCAAGTAATACGTAATGAATACTGGCTATGTGCCAGGAACTATAAGAAGTAATTTATGCACATACTTAATTTTCATTACAACTCCATGGAGTAGATGTCATCATCAGATGACAAACCAAAGCATATAGAAGGTAATTTGATCAGAGCCATACTGCTATTAAGTTTTGGAGTTGGAATACATCGCAAGGTGTAATTACCACAACCCTGATCTCTCTGATGTGCTACATTGCTTCCAAAAGTACTGTGACTTCTGAGGTTTATTTTTGATTTTTTTATGGGGTTGGACTACTCTTACTGACTAGATAATATTTTTTGCAAAGTGAGAGAAAGAAGTGAAAACAGGACAAATTCCTTATCCTCAATTGAAAAATCTCTCTATAGCTTTCATTTTTGAGAGCAATTTTTTTATCTGTCAATGGAGAGGAGAATTCTTGTTGGCTGGACAATTTCCTCCATAGAAAAAAACATTCCATTTCTACTATTTAGGCAACGAGATTGCCTGATCAAACATATTTGGTTTCTGAATTTCGTTTTTCTAGGAGAAAGAACCAGGGAAATCCAAGAGACATGGATAAAAATCATCCTTCCAGTAGAAGAGACAGAAAAGCCACTAGAAATGCCGCCCTTTGGATTGGCCATTAGTATCAAAGATCTTGCCCTCTTTTAATCATGGCAGCAGGGCGCGAAAAAGATTTAAATGTAGTTTCTTCTTTTACTATTATGGCTGTTCTTCCTCTGCTGGTCTCTTAGACGTTGTTTTATCGCCTTTTCATAACACTTTTCATACTTTCCTCAAAAGTTGTTATTTGTTCCCTTGATTCCACTTAAATGCTTATGGCTCCCAAATACAGACCATTAACCTAAAATTCTCCTCTGAGTTTCAGACTCAAATATCCAACTGCCTTCAAGATATCTCTTGTTATTACACAGGATATGATAATGAGCATATCTAAAACAAAGCTTATTTTACCTTCCATGCATATTTCAGTATTTCTTATTTTGATTAATGTTGCCATTCATTAACTACCCAACATTTAAGTTGAAAAAATTTAGAAAACCTTGGTCCATTGATTTTTTTTCTCTCACTGCAGCTTGGACCTGTGAAAACTTTGTGATGAAACCACTAATGTAGACAGTGGGAAGCAATAAAAGGGTTTTAACTCATCTAGTAACATCATTTACCTTTTAGAAGGATCACACTGGCAAGAATGTAGAGATGGGATGGAGGCAAGTTGGCCTATAGGTATGGAATCCAGATAGCTTCTAGTGAGCACAAAAATGTGAATGTACTTAAGGTCACAACACTGCATACTTTAAAAAGTTTATGATATAGATTTAAGTTCAATCAATAAGGATATGTTCAGTAATTCTTATAAATGAGGTACTGTTCTAGGCATTGACTATTCAAAGACTAGAACATGATTCTTGGTCATAAGGAGCAGTACAGCGGGGAAGCAGATCTTTATATGGTAACTGCAATAAGTTACTGGTAAATACTGTACTAAAAGGATAAGCATGGGTACTATACAGAACCTAGCTTGGGCAGGGAAAAAGAACAAGGGCCTGTAAAGGCTTTCTGATGATACCTGAGTTAAGTTTTGAAGGATAAGAAGGAAACAGTCACCTCAAGAAGGGTGGGAACACAGACGGTGCAGGATGGGCATTTCAGATAAAGGAAATAATATATATACAGGCACTGAGGTATGAAAAGCATGATGTGTGTCAAGTCCTACCAGTTGTATGGTTTCTCAGGATCATGAAGTAGGGGGTGGAGGATGATGGGAAATGAGGCTGGAGAGCTTGGTCATGACTAGGTCTTGCTCTAGGTTGTAACTGAAGGCATGGGAGTAGATGGAAATGCCTAGAGAGGGACATAGGAAAGGAGAAGGGAGGTGAGAAGAGGATAGAACCAAGATGAAAACAAATAAAGAGACTGACAAAAGAATCTGAGAAAACAGGGAAGCAAAAGGTAAATCAAGAGTAGGTGCTGTTGGGCTTCCATGGTGGCACAGTGGTTGGGAGTCCGCCTCCCGATGCAGGGGACACGGGTTCGTGCCCCGGTCCGGGAAGAACCCACATGCCACGGAGCGGCTGGGCCCGTGAGCCATGGCCGCTGAGCCTGCGCGTCCGGAGCCTGTGTTCCGCAACGGGAGAGGCCACAACAGTGAGAGGCCCGTGTACCACAAAAAAAAAAAAAAAAAAAAGTAGGTACTGTCACAGAATTCAGAGTAGAGAATTTCAAGAAAGGAGTGATCAACAGGGTTAAATACTTAAAACAAGATCAAGGTGAAAAATGACCATAAGATTTGACAATTAGGAAATGACAACCTTTTCTGTGCAGCTTTAATGGCACAACAGAAGTGGGATGAAGCCTGAATGGAATGTGAAAAAGTAAAGACTAAGTATCAGCTTGGTTAGAAAGTATAAAAGCTTGGATAGAAAGTAAAGAGGATTATAGTTACAGGGCAATATATGGCTGAGGAAGTTTTTAAAGAAATGGATGGCATGTGAATATGTTTATGGACTATGGAAGAGAAGATTGTAGGAAGAAGCTAAAGTAAAAGGGAAGAAGATGATACCTTTTTTTTTTTTTTTTTTTTGCGGTATGCGGGCCCGTCACCGCCGCGGCCCCTCCCGTTGCGGAGCACAGGCTCCGGACGCGTAGGCTCAGCGGCCATGGCTCACGGGCCCAGCCGCTCCGCGGCACGTGGGATCCTCCTGGACCAGAGCACGAACCCGCGCCCCCTGCATCGGCAGGCGGACCCCCAACCACCGCGCCACCAGGAAAGCCCAGATGATACCTTTTTAAGCAGGGTCTCAGAGGATGGAATCATATGCAGAACTTGCAGCAATATCATGCAAAATATGACTGGACAACTTTTCCTTGGAGATTAAAGGGAAAGGGGTGGGAGGAATACAGCTGTGGATAACTTTGTAGGTGTGGAGGAATTTAACTGACAGAACTCACCATTGCTAGATTCAATTTTCCCCAAGGAGTTAAGAGGCAGAGTTCTCTGCTGAAAGCACAGGGTAAAGAAAAAGGCTGGAGAATGGTAAAGATTTAATGGGACAAGAAAGGGAGGTGATCTGGGACATGTAAAAGGAATGTTAGTGGGATTGATGGGCCATTGACATTGAAGTTTCTTAGCATGTACACAGAAGTTGGGGTGGAGAGGAAGACACTGAATCAGGTGCCTGAAACTCACATTAAAGGAATGGCACTGATCAGGAGATCAGTAGATATCACTGAAGAGGAGAGAGAGAGAGAGAGTGATAATAAAGCTGGGTGGTACAAACCTCAAAGAAGGGAGGATTTTTACGTGGATGCAGAAGGTATGAAAGTAGCAAAGGGGAACCAGAAAACTCTCCTTCCTAGTATATAGGGTATGGGGAAAAGACCAGGGTCCAGTGGGCTGCTAGGAAAGAAATGCCCTTGGTAAATTCAAGTTTCAGGTAGAATGTATGTGTGAAATATTCAGTGCAGTAGGTGTGGAAAGACGCAAGGTAGTAACAATGGAAAGAAGGTTCCAGAGGCAAAATGGAAAGAGTCGCGATCAGAGGATTATAGAGAAGGAAGAAAAGATGGGGAAGGGGACTTCCCTTGTGGTCCAGTGGTAAAGAATCCGCCTTATAATGCAGGGGACATGGGTTCGATCCCCAGTCAGGGAACTAAGATCCCACATGCGACAGGGCAACTAAGCCCGCATGCCACAACTACTGAGCTGTGTGCCTCGATTAGAGTCAGCGTGCCACAAACTACAGAGCCCATGCACTCTGGAACCTGTGCACCACAACTACAGAGCCCACGCACCATGGAGCCTGCACACCACAACTAGAGAGGAGCCTGCACGCCGCAATGAAAGATCCTGCATGCCTCAATGAAGATCCCGCGTGCCGCAACTAAGACCCGACGCAGCCAAAAAAAAAAAAAAAAAACTCTTTAAAAAAGAAAGAAAGAAAAGGTGGGGAAGGAGGAAGCACACAGCTGTAAGAAAGAGGATAAATAATCGATATAGTATACCCACTCTTCCATGCATAAACTGTAACCAATGAAATAAAAAGTTCCTTTTCAGTTTTAGGCACACTATGTAACTGAAAGATACAGACTAAGATACACACAGATGCATAAAAAATTTACATATAACACATATTTATAAATATGTAAAGACACGACCACATAAATATGAACATATATGTGCACAAAAGTACGGGTAAGAAATAAGGGAATATCAATAGAAGACAGAACAAAATGGAGAAGAAAGATTATTCACATTTGAAAGAGAATAGAGAAAGAATTTGAAAGTGAAAAGGTGAATGCAGAAGTAGATGGGAGAGTGGGTTGAAAAGTCATGGTGAAGAAAGTGGAAACAATAATTGGTAGAAAGTGGTTAGAATGGTGAATTGAATAATAATGTGGTCAACATTTTTCTTATATTAATAGGAAATCGGCCTCCTTGGATCTTCTACTTACTGCCTAGACCTACCCTTTAAATCATTACCTTATTTGATTCCCTGTATGAGGTGTTGTTAAAATGTTAAGAGAATTGTCATGTCCTTACTGTGTTATTTTTTTCAAGGTTAATACTTCCAGCTATCAACAGTTTTTCACATTAAAGTTAATAGACTGCTCACCATATTGATTATTCTTTGTGCAGGTTCTCCAGCATGTCTAGTGTTTTAAAAAATATTAAGCCTGATCTAATAATAATCCAGTCTAATCATTAGAAAGGAAAGTGGGACTGATACCTCTCTTGATCTGGACTTTTACTTCCATTTTGATGCTGCCATGTTTCACTACTGGCTTACACTGAGCTTTGGTGCAAATGAATCTACCCACTGGCCTGCTTTGCCTACCAAGCCAAGCCAAGTCTCTCCTATATTGGACATATACGTTTAATATTTCTGTAACAGTTATTTATTGCTGTGTAATAAACCACCCAAAACTTGATGGCTTAAAACAACAGCTATTTGATTTCATCATGTTAATTTGGGCTTGGTGCAGCTGCGCAGTTCTGCTGGCCTTGCCTTGAAGCACTCATGCAGCTGCAGGCAACTGGAGCTGGGTGTTCATATGCCTGACAGTTGGTGTTGACTTGGCTAGGACTCTCTCTTCTTATGGATCTCATTCCCAAGTAGACTAGCCCAGACTTATTTACATGGTGAGCATGAGTTAGCAAGAGGGGAACACAAGCAATACTCTTGAGGCCTTGTTCAGAAGTTGTACAACATCACTTGGTTTATTTTATTGGTCAAAGGGAGTCACAGGCCACCCCAGATTCAAAGGGTGGGGGAATAGATTCTACCATTTGACAGGAACAGCCACAAAAAAATTGTGGCTATATTGATCCTAAATGTTATGTAACTGAAAAAAAAAAAGGCTACCAAGTATACCTACATTTTACTATAAAACAAAGCTTTAACCCAAATCTGTGAATCTCTGATGGAGGAATTTCAGGTATCAATTGATAAGTGTAAAAAAAGGTACATTTTGGAATTTGCATTATCTCTTAAACAACACCTAGGATGTGACTATCATCTCTGTCAATATGTAAGGCTGTCCCTATTTGTTGTCAACTGGGTGCTTTTTGCTGGATCTACATTTATTTTGAAAAAAGAAAGAAAAGCAAAAAATTTGGTACATGCAATCAATATTTAGTTTTAAAGCATTGTTACTAAACATTTACTAATTAGTTTGTTGATTTCTACCATAATTTTCAATTTAATCAAACCTAATTCAATCCTTTCCCCAAAATCTTTTTGCTATATAAAACATATTTTGTTATTAGAATAAAAAATACAAGGAAATCATATAACAGCATATCATTCAGATACGTTGTTATATCAAGTACTATCATTCATTCATTCAGAAATATTTCTTGAGTATTTATTTTGTGAATGGCACCTTTTAAACAGTTGTGTTCTAAAATGTTTTTAATGTGTCTACTGTAGATGTATGTTATATGAAGTCTTTTTATAAATACAAAATCCTCTGTAAAGATGTGCCATGAAAGGAATTTTCAGCTATAGCAAGTTATGATATAGTGAGCTCAGGTTATACCTTTTGCAAATAGTCCTAAGGTTTTATATATTGTGGACAAGAGGGTGTATTCACAGGAAGATAATGAGAAAGTGGGAATAAGTTGTCCTCACACATCACAATTTTGGGCCATTTGATTTACTATACTTTGTTTAGCTTCACTTTTAGATTTATATTAACACTAACAAATTGCTTCCCACCTTGAAATTAAGCAATAAACTTGGATTTATCTTTGAGATTAAATAGAATATAGAAAAAACTTAATACATGTATATTCAACTGTGCTTAGATTAGATATATGACATTCCTTATTCAATGTCACTAATATCTAAGGCAGACAAGGCAATGAAAAGTTACCTATATTTTAAACATAGACTAACATTTGCTATCTTCTAAGTAACCTTGAAAAATTAGTCTCACCAATCAATCATAGTATCAATTAGTATCAATTTAGATGACTAGTAAACATAAAAGTTAGAAATAGAACAATCAAAACATGTGAAACTTGGCATTCTTTACTTTTATTTCACCCTGCTTAAAAATTAGAACATGGAGAAGAATTAAAGCTGTATTTCCTTCTTTATAGGATCTCTAAAGTAATTCTACTTCAAGTTTTGGATTTTAATTTAATAAATTTGGTATAATTTTATCCAGGGCTTAATTAAGACTTTGTTAGTAAACTAGATGTCCAGATAGTCCACTGGATTCCAATTGTCTATGGCAGTACTAGTGCAGTGGGTGATACTATTAGGAAAGTACTTACAGAAGATAATGGAGTTATTTTGCTTAAGCCCCTAACTTAACATCATAAAGTGACTGAGATAATAGGATGAATTAAGATCAAGTGACAATTTTATTGGACTCTTTAACTTTGTCTATCAGAGGGTATTTAAGCCATTTGTAAGATTCCCCAGAAAACTCAACACCAGTAACAAGCTCATGAAGCTCCATGAGGGCAGGGACGATATATATTTTGTTCATAACTGTATTCTTGTAACTAGCAGAATAGGCTCTCAAAAATCAATAGGATATTGTTCATTTGTTTGTGAATAAATATTACACACACATGCACATGTCAAGGGTTTCTGCAGAAGGCACATTAAGTGATAAAACAGTTATTTGAAAAGAATAGATTTCTCCTACTTTAAATGCAGGGAGTTTGGGGGCTTGGTGGGAAAGATGTTAAATGAAATTTCATTCTTAGTGAGAACTAAGTTAAGGTTATCCTTTTTGTATCAGGAGGAATTTTGTCAATGTGATAACAATAAATTACTAATTCTGAAAACCAGCATCTTCAGCCCTTCTTGTTGATTTTGTATCTTATCAGGAGAAAAAAATGAAGCATACAAAGGAATAAGATTGCCATGGATGCACCTTCTATGCATCTTATGCATCTTCTATGTGAGAAGCCTCAGAGTCAAAAACAAGCAGGCACATGGCAATGTAGGAAAAACAAATTGAAAATAAGGTAAACCATTTTTAACTATTCCATTAAAAACTCTTGATTTCTAAGAATTGAAACAGTGGTATGTTAGTGGTATTTTTTTAAAAAGGACACAGATTTGGGAAAGTTCCGTTTTCCTTTTTTTTAAAAAAATATTTATTTATTTGGCTGCACGGGGTCTTAGTTGCAGCTCACAGGATCCTTGTGGCATGCGGGATCTAGTTGCGGCATGCGCATCTTTAGTTGTGGCTTGTGGGATCTAGTTCCCTCACTGGGGATCGAACCCAGGCCCCCTGCATTGGGAGTGTGGAGTCTTAGCCACTGGACCACCAGGGAAGTCCCAAGTTCTCTTTTTCTTATTCTGGTTTTTGTGTTTTGCCCCTGCTCTGCAGCTCCTAGGATAGTCGTATGAACTACAATTTGCATAAATTTTATCTTAAGGCACATAGAAGACCTTTATTTCTTTTAGACTGAAAGACTATTGATTATATCACTCTTCTATTTAAAATATCACAGTTTCACTATTTTTAGAGTGTATTTTGTTAACAATTAAGGGTGATAAGTCATTTTCTTCTTAAATATTGTTTCAAGAACTGTTCAATAACGTTCTCCTAAAAGTTCCTTTTTCCGATGAAGAAACTGATCCATGGTTTCAAGATAAGGATAGAGTAAACAAAGTTTGAAGTTTAATCTCATTCATGATATCATTAGATGGCTAGGCAGTCACTGCTTCTTTCTGTCAGTTTAAAATTGTATGTTATTGATCTTAGATACTTTATATATAGTCAAATTTTTAATACGAACAAGAGAAATTAATCATTCTAAAATATCAAAATTTAGCTAAGTAATATAACTATGAAAAGGCAGATTTCTCTGAAAAGTTTATGATGCATACTGGTCATAAAACATACATTATTTAATTAGAATTGCCATCAGAACATATTAAAGGAAAATGTTTATAAAGATCTATACTATATATGTAAAAGAATGAAAGAGGTTTATATTTTCATCTATCTCAAAAGAGCATCTATTCCAAACATACACACATTCTTTGGGTAATTTATTGATACAGAATTCTGGATGCCTTCAAAGAGAGCATTTCTGACTGTTTCATTTCCTCCTGATTTCTTATTTTATATGCCCTTGTAAATGTAATTTCCATTCTTTAATATCAATTCACTTCACAGTTAATACTTTTCAAGCACCACAGAAGACTTGAAATTAAGTCACATGTATCTTTCTTTAAGTGTTAGTATTAAGGATGAAATGGGCTTTATTCTCGGTATCTAGATTATTCACTGGTGGTAAGTGAGTGACGTAGGGACATTAACTTTTTTGAGCTGACAGGACAGTAGTAAATTGCAACAGGGACTGAGCTACAAAGATCTGAAATGTGAATTGTACTTATGTTCAAATTTATTTACAGTGAGTAACTTATTCACTGAGATGGATTTTTTACATGATTTCCTTTAGACTTACAGTATTTGTAGTGTTAACAATACATATAGGTTTTTATATTCTAGAAACTACCTTAAATTTGCCACAAGTACTAATACATAAGGCCTCATATATTTATAATGATTATGATTTACAGAGTATTAGAGGGAAATTTGTAAGGCCAATAAAATCTATTCTCTTATCTTAATTGGTAGAGCTATTTCCATCTGGATGTGAAGAGCTGAGCCTCAAACCTGCCTTCTGATAAAATTGATAAAATCCTAAAGGTTTTTCTCATATTCTATAAGGCATCATACATGAAAATTATGATTTGTTATTTTTCCTTAGACTAGGTTTGGGTAATACGGTAGTGTTTACATCTTCTGGTATGTGTTTTGTTACCTAAATTTGGTAGAACTCCTTCTTTTGAGTAAATAATCTAGGTGGTATTAATGAATAATTGCTATAAATCTTTGCTAGTAGGCTGTCATCATCATGTGTCTTTTTAAACAAAATAATTATAAAAATTTTATAATTTTAAAAATTTAATTTTATAATTATAAAAATATATGCAGCAGAAAGCAGCATATATCTGGACTTTTAAATATTCACCCACCAGCCTCGTTCAGACAATTCTTCCCAATGCTATCGCCTCAGGAACTGATCTGCTGCTTGCCCACTAGAGGAGTTACATATTGCCTTTTGAAGAATGACACCTCAAACCACAGCCTTGACATTTGGCCTATCTTTGAATGGCTTCAGATACAGCTCTTAAGAACAATCTTTATCATCCAGAATAACTTTGGACATTCTTTTAGCACTGAACTCCACAGAAAGAGTTTAATTATGTGGAAAAAAGGGTTATATAATCTAAACTGCTATCATTCTAAAGACATTCTCATGGGTATTTCTATTATTTCCAGAGAAGAATCCTTAGAAGCCCTTCCCTTCTTTTGCTCTTCAGTTTCTGGAAGCCAATTTTGATGAGTTTTATATCTGCCATCTGAGTGTACTGTTCTCAAACTCAACTTAATATTTTTTCTCATAAGTTTATAAGTTAGAGTTACACAAAAAGAAAATGAAATTAGTTCTTAGCACTGAACTAAAGACATTCTATTAATGGCACTGTGTTGTTCCTATCTCTTAGGCAGAAAATCTTAAAATACCGACTACTTCTTTACCCTTCACACCTCTTTAGTCACCAAATTATATTGTTTTTCTCTATAGTGTTTCTGCTATGAATTCCTTCCTCCCATTCTCACTGCTACCAGCCTATACCAGCATACCAGTTCTCTATGTTACTAGACTATATTACTGATTTCTTCTTAGCTGGTATTCTTATCTCTAACACCAACCTGCTTCAATTAATCTTCCACAACACTAAGTGGGACTGATGTTCCTAAAATGCTATTTCCATCATGTAACCTTTGCTACTTTCAAAACTCTACAATGGCTTCTTATTTCCTATCACATGAAATCTAAATGCCTTTGCATACTTTTGAAGGCTCTCAGTAATTCAGCCTAGCCTCGCCTACCTGATGTCATCCCACAGGAACCTCTGCTCCTGCCAGGCTGACCTCTGTACAGTCTCCTTTCATATATTATACTAACACCTGTACCTCTGCTTCATTTATGCTCTTTCTCTCCTCTCTTATCCTTTCTTCTTTCCTCTGTGCTAATTTGTATCCCACCCACTCTACAGGGCCAAGGTCAGTTTCCTTGAGGCCTTCCTTTTCTCTGTATTACCTGCACTGAACAATTAACAAACTATTCAGTTAAATAATTAAAAAGGGCAATACATATATAAATATGTTACCAGCACTACATACAGATGCAAGATGGCAGACACTCTAACAATCCCACTTCTAGGAATCTGTGCCCTCTCTAAACATTTAGCTACAAGTATGTTCACTGCAGCAGTATTTGGAAACAACTAAATACCAATTATCTAAATGTCTTGTGAGCAAGAGCTGTATAGCATACTTTTCACTTATTCCACCAATTTGAGTGCTACATACGTAAAACAATTTTTTGGTGAGGTGTCTTTCTCTGTACCTTGTAATAACAGTAACATAGATGAAAATAAAATCCAAATTCATTGATTCCTCCCCATTACTGGTCCATATTTCTCACTAAAATCCCATATGTTTCCAAGAGATAAAATATTTTAAATTCCATATAGTAGTCAGACTAATAAGAAACACAAGAGACTTTTTGCATTAATGCCTACAATGAAATGGCTAGGAGAAAAGGTATTGCCAGCTGTAAAGGAACAAGTTGCAAGAATTAATCATACTCATAATCGTTATCTTTTTGCCAAAAAGTTTCCACAGGCAGCGTGCTTCTAATGCTATGTACATACACTCAGCAACTTAAATCATTCATATGAACCTGTCAAAAGTGCTGGTCCACTATTTTGACATGCTTACTGAGAACAAAGGATAACTTACAGTCGTCAAAGCAAGCTATTAACTCCTGTCTAAACTTTCTCTCTCAATCTGAACTACTGTACGATGGCTCTTTGATGGGAATCACACTCCGCCTTTTTCAGCTTCACATCATTCTGCTCTATTACATGCCAGCGTCTTTGAAGGCTGCAAAAAAGCCATACTAACAAAGCATAGACATTTTGAATAAAAAGAGTCTCAGTCCTTGTACCATAAGAAGTACATCTAAAATTCTAGCTATCACTATATATCCTTATATAGTGATATAACTTTTTAACAATTTAGGTCATTATTTTAATAGAAAGTATTTATGATAATGTGTTCTATAATTACAGGGCAAGATGAAGTATTATCTATCTACTATTAAAAAACCCAGCACCATATTTCTCCTTTCCATATGGCTGAAGAGATTTAAATCTGCTGTTCATCAATGGCATCTCTACAAATGGCCTAACTGTACTCCTAATTAACAGAAACCTTTTCTAACAATTCTAAATACTTTTTAACTCAACGATTCCACTTCTAGGAATTTGTGTCTCCTGCAGTAATTGCAGATATGTGCAAATATTTAGATGCAAGAATGTTCATTGCAACAGTACTTTAAAACAACTAGTAACAATAAATGAATTAGTTAAATAAATTATGGTATCATACAATACATTTAAAGCCATTTATTTAGTAAAACATTATGTATAATGATATAGAAAGTTATTCATAACATATCAAGTGAATCACGTTATAAAACTGTATGTACTATATGAAAACATTTTTTTAAATGTCAAGTTGCTTAGCAATATTTAAAAAATTTTCTAAAGTTCGTGTATATTGCTTTAGTAATTTGCATATATATATAGTGGTTAAAAAGCATTTTAAAAATGTTTTGCCTATCAAAACAATATTATATTTCTCTTGATAAAGATGAACACATGTACTTAACTACTAAAGTGAACAAGAGGTCATTTAAAAGAAAAAAAAATGCAACCTCTTTCTCATTCTCACTTATTTTTTGTTGAACTCTCCACAGGTTTGGGGATCCAATAAGGCTGACAGAGAGCATGAGGCTTAAAAGTTACCCGTGGCTATAAAGTATTTTTATTCAGTGTGTATATTTTGCAGGTTTAAAAATTTTACTTCTTGCTAGCTAGAAATTCCCCAGAAAAATAAATGAAGGGGTCATAAGGTACACAAAGATGGAAGGACTATTTATTTCACTGGTTTTTTAACATCATAAATCAAGGCCGTACGATTTTCCAGTTAAGTTTTTACAATATTTAAAAACATTATTTGAACTGAAGGAGACTTCTTATATAGTGAAGGCTACCTCAGGTACTTTCCTTTAATCTCCCACACCCAAATGAGGCCAATCCAGCTACTAAGAGCTCAAACCTCTCATTGTGTTTTGATCCTGTTTGTTTTATCCTTTCAGGATATTTGCTTTGGAAGAGGAGATTTATAGCTGAAGAACTATGACTAAATAGCTTATTTGCTAAGATAAACCAACCTGCATTAGTATTAAGGTAAAAAAACTATTACCTACTGGACTACTGATAAAAACAACCCTTTCTTTAAAAGAAAAAAGGTACACAAAAATCAAATTTATAAATAGTTCTAATGCTTTTTCTAGACAGATAATCATGAGTAACAATAAAAAAAAACCCTCAACTAAGCAACTTAATAAATAAACCTGACACTGTAACAGAAAAAGTCTCTGTTGAAAAAAAAAAAGTTTTAAACAAAAAAATGTTCACTGTACATATAATAAAAAGCTAATTTATTTACTATCCAAAGAGTTCTTTCAAATCATCAAAAATTGATTAACAGTCCAATACAAAAATGGGAAAAGGTCATGAACAGGCAGTTCACATAAAAAGAAAAATATACTGCAATAAATATTAAAAATTGCTTAACTTTATTCATAATTAAGGGAATACATATTAAAATGAGATATAATTTTTCATCTTTCAGATTGGAAGGTTAAAAACTTTGATAATACTAAATAGTGGTGAAGCTTAGGGAATAAGCATTCTCGCAGATTATTGTTGGTTGATACAACTTTTTTTTTTGATACAACTTTTTAACAGAACAATTTGGCAATACTTAAAATTAAAGACATACTTTTTTTAACCTTAAATTTTTCATTTCTAGAAATTTATCCTATAGATCTAGTGAAAGGACTACACAAAAATATGCTTAAGGAAGGCTGTTCACTTGTAGCATAGTTTGTAATAGCAAATTTAAAAAACCCAAATAAACAAACCCAAATTCTTTTCTCACAGAACTTGCACTCTAGTCTACAAAAGATATATGTATACAGTAATATGTTTTAAGATTCAAAGTATTATTTCACAATGTTTTGTATTGGCTGGGAATTAGCAATTAATGCTTATATTTTTGAAAATCTGTAAGGAAGCTGATAATATTTTAGAGACTGAAATTTCAAAGTTAATTTTTTTTAGCACTATTAAGATACACACATTCACCTTTATCTTTCTTGGACACATCAGTATACATTCTTATTCACGGGTAGGCAAAATGCTTTGCTTAAAACAGGGATCATATTCACAGAACTGTGAGGAGAGGTTTTTAGGGAGAAGGTCAAAACAACTTAAATATGGGCTCTAATGAGAACTTGATGCTCTAAAGTAATGTGAATTGTTTCTAGTTTCTCCTCTCTTTTAGTGGCCCATCCCTCAAAAGCTAGCTGGAGCCTGTAATAAAAGGACATCTTTTCCAGAGAAAACCACAGATCCCTCTTTCAAAAAAAATCCTTTAGGTGTGGCACTTGACTTTTTACTTAACTCAACTAATAGGTGGTTATGCATCTCAGTAAACATAAAACTTAATTGACTTGTAAGATTCCAGAAAAAAAAATTAACAACAATGGAATAAAGTTTTGGGAAAATGTTGAAATAAAAAAAGTTTCCACTGTGACAAATCCCTCTCAATAAATTCAGCCTAGTCCATTAAGTTACTACATTATCTAATACTATAAAGCAGAATATATACAACTACCTTGACCAGAGACCTGACATAAATATTAGCCTGGAGAAGCTAACATTTAATAAAGTTATTAAAATTTCTATTTAAAAATATTTATCACACTTTTGTGGTTCTTATATCCCTAAAACTTAAAACAACTTTTGCTATTCCATAATCTCTTAGAAATACTAGTGGTTAAGAAGCCATTAGGAATATTCTCTTTTTCCCACTGATTCTCCTAATCATTGAGAGATAGTCAATATACCATCATAGAGGAATGAGTGAGATCTTTCCTTTAAATTTCAATGATTGATATTATAGGCACAAAAATAATGCAAAGTCTTCATTGGATATCCTTTTGTTAATTTATCAGGTTCCAATTACCTTTTTATGGAAAAGGAGGCTCTATTCATAATCCTTTAAGGTACAATTTCAAAACTGAAAAAGCTCTGAAAAAGCAAAAGTATTTTTATAAGTTTGTTGCAAACTCATGTAACAGCAAAACCTGATCTAGGGTGGTAATTCATATATGTCACTGTGCTTCTCCACAACAAATGAAGATGTTAACTAATAAAGAGAATACACATCATATTACCTTTACAAAATTTGAAAAATTCTAAATTCTGAAACACTTATAGTCCTTAGGGCTTTAAATGAAGGATGCAGATCTGATTAGATTCTGTGTTGTTACTTCTTTAGTAGGTGAATATTGTACATATGCTATAGCATATGCAATATTTTAAAAATCAAAATTTGGGAGGGCTTGAATCTTAGACCTTTTTTCTATGGCATGCTGTAACAGGTAACCAAGACTACTAGCAACATAACCCACAGAATTAATGAAACATATATGCTTTTCACAACTATGAAACCTCCCCTGACTGATCCAAGTCTGATACAGGTATCCTCTTTAAGTGTTCCCATAGTAACACACACTTCCTCTTTATAATTGCTGTTTACTTGTCAGTATCCTTTGCTAGACTGTAAGCTCAGTGATGGCAAATGCTGCTGTCTTTAATTTTATCTACCAGTGATCCCCCGTGTCTACTTCAATGCTTGGTGAATAATACATACTTGGTTAAGATAATAATTGAATTGAAGAGCAGAAGAAATAAGTTTCAAAGAATTTTCTAAGTACCTTCACATAGTTCAAGGTATTTGGATATGGGCAGGCACTACTCTCATTCAACTTTTATCTTATTATTATTTAAAGCTCTTTTTCATCTTATTTTACAAAAATATTTTAATAGCTGCCCATTCACTGACATTGCTATTGTAACAATAATCATGTTTATTATTATTTCAACTTATTTTTTGGTAATCTTTCATGTTAATGATTATAATTATTTGTCCTTTTAAAATAAGCTTCAGTGTTTAAATACTTATATTTGGTAACAAATTTTTGCTGAATATCCATTGCTACTGGTTTTTTAAAAACTGCGTATAATCATTAACAGCATCAATATCAACAATGAACAGATCTGAAATACCAATAACCCTGCTACACTTCAGCATATATTCAAATAATACTGACTGGTTTCCTACATTCACCACAGATGAGCACTCCCCCACCCCCGTTATTTTATTTTTCTCATTTTTACTAGTAGGACTGGCCTAAATCTTGACTCAGATTCTCTGCATTCATTTTTATTTGAAAGAGGCAAAATTCTAACCCCTTCCTACTTGTTTCTTACACTAGCTAGTGGCACTTTGAATTTTAAAATTGAAATTTATAAGTAGGATCTGACAGCACCAGAGACAGATTCTGCTAGCTACCCTGTTCGTGATCTATTAGTTTCTGAATATGCATGATTCCTGGTATTGGATTGGCCAAAAAGTTCCTTTGGTTTTGAAGTAAAAATAAAAGACACATTTTTCATGTTCACCAAGAATATTCACCCTTTTGTTCCACTACCTTCTGTCATTTTTCAGGCAACTTCATAATTCCATCTTCCCAAAACTTTTAATCTTTTTGAGAAAAGAACTGTTCCAGGTGCATTTCACAGTCTTCCAGGGAATTGAAATTTTTTCCATTAAGAGAATTTTGTAAAGACAGAAATTAATGGAAATCCGAAGGTGTAATGTCCGGTGAATACGGCGGATGAATCAGAACTTCCCAGCCAAGCTGTAACAGTTTTTGCCTGGTCATCAAAAAAACATGCAGTCTTGGGGTAATGTGACGGAAGATTATGCGTTTTCTGTTGACTACTTCCGGACGCTTTTCGTCGAGGGCTTCTTTCAGTTGGTCTAATTGGGAGCAGTACTTGCTGGAATTAACCGTTTGGTTTTCTGGAAGGAGCTCATAATAGAGGACTCCCTTCCAATCCCACCACAGACACAACATCACCTTCTTTGGATGAACACCGGCTTTTGGTGTGGTTGGTGGTGGTTCATTTCGCTTGCCCCACGATCTCTTCCGTTCCACATTATTGTACAGTACCCACTTTTCATCACCCGTCACAATTTTTTTTATTTTTTCTATTTTTAAAATTTTTTATTGGAGTATAATTGCTTTACAATGTGTTAGTTTCTGCTGTAGAACAAAGTGAATCAGCTCTATGTATACATATATCCCCTCCCTCTTGAGCCTCCCCCCATCCCACCCCTCTAGGTCATCATAGAGCACCGAGCTGAGCTCCCTATGCTATATAGCAGCTTCCCACTAGCTAGCTATTTTACAGATGATAGTGTATATATGTCAATGCTACTCTCTCAATTTGTCCCACCCTCCCCGTCCCCCCCCCCCGCACTGTGTCCACAAGTCCGTTCTCTACGTCTGCGTCTCTTTTCCTGCCCTGCAAATAGGTTCATCAGTATCAGTTTTCTAGATTCCATATATATGCATTAATATACGATATTTTTTTTCTCTTTCTGACAACATTTTTGTTACGTTTAAATAGAGAATCGCATGCGGAAATACGATCAATGTTTTTTTCGCTTAACTTATATGGAACCCAAACATCAAAGTGATTAACATAACCAAGTCAGTGCAAATGATTTTCAATGCTTGATTTGGATATTTTGAGTATGTTGGGTATCTCCTGCGTGATATATTGATTGTTCTCAATGTCTCGATTTGATCGCTATCAACTTCAACTGGTCTACCTAACTGTGGAGCATCATCCAGCGAGAAATCTCCAGCACAAAACTTCGCAAGCCACTTTTGACACATTCTATCAGTCACAACACCTTCTCCATATACTGCACAAATCTTTTATTGCATTTCATTTGTGTTTTTACCTTTCTGGAAATAATAAAGCATGATATGCTGAAAATGTTGCTTTTTTTCTTCAGTCTTCAATATTAAAATGGCTACACAAAAATTCACCAATTTTGATAATTTTTGTTTTAAATGCACGCTGATATGACAGCTGTCACAATACAATCTAACAAAACTGTTTCGAAATACATTGAAGAAAACTAAGCCATCTTACGGGAAAAAACGAACGAATATTTTGGCTAACCCAATACTTAATTTTGGCTCAGGCGTTGGTTTCTGTAGAAGTTTTGACCTTGCCATGACCTTTGGTTTCTAGATAGGATCTTGTAGGTTTTCAGAGGATTGTGATGGTTTCCTCAGGTCAGATTGCGGTTGTGCATTTTACAACTATCATGCTCCTGAAGCAATATGATCAACTGAATGTCTTACAGACCATCAATTTTAGCTACCCAAGGCCCAATAAAAGTAACTTAACCTTCTGAAAACTTTGTGGGAGGCAGCTTCTTATATAGCTCTCAATGATGCCTGCCTTCTGGTATTCACACCATTGTGTAATCCCCTCCCCATCGGTGTGGACTGGACCCAAGGACTGGTTTCTAATGAACAGAACATGGCATAAATGATGGAATGTCACTTCTGTGATTAGGCAACAAAAGGCTGTGACTTCCATTCTGCTAGCTTTCTCTCTCTCTCTCCTTGCTTGCATTCCAGCGAAGCCACCTGCCATGTTGTGAGATGCTACACGGAGAGACCCACATAGCACAGAACCAAAGAAGGCCTGAGGCCTTGAGTGTGAGAAGAACTGAGAAGCTTTGCTCTAACAGCCTGTGAGAACTGAATCCTGACAACCACCATGTGAGACATCTAGAAAATAGATCCTTCCTAGTCAGGTCTTGAGATTACTGCAGGCTTGTGAGACACGTGGAGCCAGAGGACCCAGCTAAGCTGAGATCCCTTATCCAAAGAAACTGTGAAATAGTAAGAGTTCTAAGCTGTGAAGTTTTGGAGTAATTTGTTATAGAGCAGAAGGTAACTAGGCTAATATAAACCTCAAAAGTATATTTTTTGTCCTGAAACAAAATATAACTAAATTATGGTTTCAAATTATATACTTAGTTGGTTGATATGTATTCATTATATCTTTTGTATGATATGTATTCATTATATCTTTTAATATGATACAAATTCATTATTAGTAGGAAATATATATAGCAAGGATGAATTCTGTCACAAAATATTGACACATATGTATGCATGACATAGTTTTAAAACCTAAACTGATTCTTGGCAAGATGGTTCAATGAAAACTTTTGTATAAAAATGTTCTGTTCTATTGGATGGAAAAATATACTAACTAAATAGTGTTCATAGGTTACTCCTGGCATTGTAGACATCAATTATATCACAGTATGTTATATGGCCTCCTCATATAGCCTAATGGTAAGGTTATCATGCAAGAGAACTGCAGGATATCCTCTTTTCATTAGAATTTTAAGCTCTAAATATAAATGATCACTTTAAATGTAAGTGACATAAATCTCAAGTATTTTCTTAAAGGACCTGTTAACAATTCTGAAGGTTTATTTGTTATAAATGTAAGCCCCTTCCTTGAGAAACTAAGACACCAAGAAGGATAGCTATTTGGATGTCTTGCATACTACTCAAATTAAACTCGTTAAAAATGTTCTTCCATTTCACATCTGTTCTTCCGCTAGTTTTCTCAGTCTCAATAAATGGTATTTCCATCTACCAGGTTGCTCAAGACAAAAATTTGGGAGCTCCCCTTAACACCCCGCATCCTATCCAGGCAGTTTACTGCTTGGATGCCATCCATGTACATCTCAAGTCCTACTCCTCTCTATCTCCAATGATACTCCCCTGGTCCAAGTCATCACGATTTCTCACGACTGCTATTCCTTCCTAGTGAGTCTCTCTACTTCTATTCTTATCTCATTCCAATCTATCCTCCACAGAGCATTCAGGGTTAATCTTTTTAAAAATGCAAATCAGAACATGTACCCTCATTAAAATCTATCAATAACTTCCACTGCTTAAGCTAAAAAAAGGAAACTAACAGACAAAAACCTTGACAAGGGTTACAGTGTTCTTCAAGACCTGACTCTGCATACTACTCCATCCTCCTTTTTTGTTCCAAGCTGCCCTCTGGCCTAAAAGATCTTCCTTCAGTTTCTCCCATGTGCCAAGTTCTTTGCTGTGGTTTCCACATGAAAGGTGTTTTTCCCCTGGCTAATTCCTATTTATACTTCTGGCCACAGCTTAGTAAAAACCTTATCCCTTTAACACAAATCTGAATTAGATCTGTTATATTCTCTTACAGTTTGTGGAGAATTTTCCCTCATCATGTTAAGCACAAATTGTAGTTACATACTTATTTGTATGAATATTTAATACTTATCTCTCCTGAACGAAGGTTTGCTTCATAAAATCAAGGTAGAGTTTGATTTTGTTCACCTATGCCTGACACTGTACATGTTTTAAAAATATTTGTTGGATAAAGTCATGAATACAATTGTTCAAGATCCTGCTTATTATAATTGGTAAAATATTTAAATTATGGACTTTCATCCATTAAGAAACTTTCTCTTTCATCTGTTTTATTTAGAATGAAATACGTTCATTTTTGAGATCTGAAAAAATTCTAATATTTATATTGGCATGGCTATTTACTTCCTCAATCAACCCAACTGTAATGATTTATACTTACTTTTTCACTTTACAATAACTAATTAGGACATCTACAACAACCAATTATAAATACAAACAGCCACTTTCTAGTTGTCAAAACAGCTATTTCCAAAAGTGACAAAATCTATCAGGAAAAGAGTATCAAAGCTATGTTTTATCATGAAAGTACAGTTTCATTAAAGAATTAGGGGACCAGATAGGTTAGCTATTTAAGACTTGGCAAAATTTTAACAAGTAATGAAACATTACATTAAGCAGGAATTATTTTAAAATGAGCAAAACATGATTGTAAAGGAACTTCTTTGATGCATTCATTTTATTATCTTCTAAACACATTTACTTAATCAATGTAGAGTTTATTGTGTTAAATTGTTACTTAAATGTATTTGAAAGTTTTAAATGCATTTTGCTGCTATTATAGTATGATATAGAAAATGTATGAAACCAATATAAAATTCAATAACTAAAGATAAAAATTTTTTTTAGCAGGTTCCAGTTTCACTCCCTAAGAAAGAAATATGATTTATTAATTTGCTCAAAGATACCACTAACATGTAGCTCTTCAGAATAATTACTTAAAATGTATTCCCATGATATAAACATTTTTATTGTTTTAGTATTCATTGGATCTACTATTCAAAAGTTATGAACAGTACTACAACCAATTTATACCACACAATAAATGATGTATACTGTTAAAGTCAAATGTTCTCAGAGTCAATATAATCAAAACATACCTTTTTTGGACTCATGCATTCACTTATAGTTTGCTTATTATTGCTTCATAGAGATAGGAGTTTGTACATTACAGGATTTTATTGATTTATTAGTTATAGAATATACTAAGCATACTCAGTAGACCGAAAAAGTTAGCTCTGGGGCTAGTATCATATAATAGCAAGTTGCAGAATACTTTAGAGCAAAATCAGAGTGTTTTTGCTCATAAATAATAAATGATAAATACATAAAAGTGGACTAGTAAAGACTAATATTTACTAAGTCCCCTAACAAAGAAAATCAGGTCTTAGAGTTGTACACTTTGCTCATAATGAAAAGAATATTTATTAAGTATCTTAAAGCCTATAGTCAATTATTCTATAATAAACTATTAAATTTCTTTTTTTTTTTTTTTCAGTACGCGGGCCTCTCACTGTTGTGGCCTCTCCCGTTGCAGAGCACAGGCTCCTGACGTGCAGGCTCAGTGGCCATGGCTCACGGGCCCAGCCGCTCCGCGGCATGTGGGATCTTCCCGGACCGGGGCACGAACCCGTGTCCCCTGCATCGGCAGGCGGACTCTCAACCACTGCGCCACCAGGGAAGCTCTTAAATTTCCATTTTAAAAACATGTTTTTTAATTTGAAGATATGTAAAGAAACCATTAACATTTATTTATTTAACATCTTTATTGGAGTATAATTGCTTTACAATGTTGTGTTAGTTTCTGCTGTATAACGAAGTGAATCAGCTATATGCATACGTATATACCCATATACCCTCCGTCTTGCGTCTCCCTCCCACCCTCCTTATCCTACCCCTCTAGGTGGTCACAAAGTACCCAGCTGATGTCCCTGTGCGATGCAGCTGCTTCCCACTAGCTATCTATTTTACATTCGGTTGTGTGTATATGCCAATGCTACTCTCTCACTTCGTCCCAGTTTACCCTTCCCCCTCCCTGTGTCTTCATGTCCATTCTCTACATCTGCATCTTTATTCCTGTCCTGCCCCTAGGTTCATGAGAAACATTTTTTTTTTTTTAGATTCCATATATATGTGTTAGCATATGGTATTTGTTTTTCTCTTTCTGACTTACTTCAGTCTGTATGACAGACTCTAGGTCCATCCACCTCACTACAAATAACTCAATTTCGTTTCCTTTTATGGCTGAGTAATATTCCATTGTGTATATGTGCCACATCTTCTTTATCCATTCATCTGTCGATGGACACTTAGGTTGTTTCTAAAAACCATTAACATTTATCTAATATGCTGTAATACATACGTTTTCCAGCAAATGATTCCTTTCAATAACTTACATCCTAATTTAACTAATTCAGATAATTTATCAACTTGAATATGTACTTGTTGGGGGGGCTGTTTAATAAATGATGAAAGTATTTTAAAATATGCTTTTGAGGAAATACTTTTTTTAAACAATATAAAAATGTGTTTAAATTGATGAAAGAGTAAAGTGGGTGTGTAAAACTTGTAATGAAATTCTCTAAAGGATCATTTTAAAAAATTTTGCACTTTAAAAATTCACAGATCATGTAGCTGAAGGTGATAATGTTGCTAATGAGTAGTGTTCTGAGTTCTATTTTTGAAGCCAAAGCAAAAATTATTATTAAACATTTTTGCCTTTAATTAAATTAATTTATATAGCCTTTTAAAATGGACTACTTTGAGGTCTTCTGAGTGCACATGAATGAGCAAAATGAAGGTTCAGCAAAGATTAGCATAGCATGTTCATGACGCAATCCCTCAGCTGATTTATCATATAGCTGAACATAGCTGGTCAACACGTTGTTTTGAGCAACTTCTTTTTCTTTTTAGCTGTAAATTGTTTAATTTCTACCTCTAATGGACCAGTGAAATACTCAGAGGAAGCAGAAAGTAGACTGAATTTCAATTACAAATGAGGAGCATCAAAATAAATCCGTAAATTCACCTCAAGATTCTCTTCACCAGATCTCTATGTTGTGTTCATTTTATCAGACTACTCATATTACTTGTTTAGTAGCTGTTACTTAAAAAACAAAGTTAGAGAGAGAAAACACTGGAATAGTAATAATATTAAATTTAGTTTTACATACATTGGAGTAAGCACCAAAAACACTCATAATGTGCTATTCATGGAAATATTCTAGCAAATGCAGGCTAAAAAACCACCATTATTTCATTTTAAAAGTAAAATGTTAAGAATTCCAAATATCATCTCACAAGCAGTTATTTAATGCCATAATACATTACTAAATTTTAATCTATTAATACTTCCTTATATGTATTTCAAACATCATATGATGTTACATATGAATACTAAAGACTGTACTTAAAATAAAACTTATAAAACAATCAATGCAAATTAACTTATCTTACACCAATGCAAGAAGGATACTTAAAACTCTGCCTAGAGAATATGTATTACTATTAAAGGGAATTAAGAGTCAAGAAAGGTTAGGAAACGTTGCTATAACATTGCTGAGGTTTTTGATCATTTTAAACCCAGAAAAGTTTCAATTAATGATGGAGGAAGTAAGTTACTGATTTTTATACTGCCAAGTGAAATGCAGCAAGCTAGAATAACTGGTTAGTTTTATTAAGGTATCTTATTAAGATGGCTTATTAAGCTACTCACTATTGTTTTCATAGGGCTTTAGGCTGATACTAAACTTTAAAACGTAGGATTCTTTTCTTCCTAACTTTCATAAAAGTCATATATAATTAGCACTGAATGAAATTTTCTAATGTCAACATTTCAAATTTTGATTAACAGGGAATACAAATCAACCTTATTCAAGTTTAATTCAAAAGACTGGCAACATCCTTTGGGAGACTAGTAGAGATAATATATCAAGGAACCTTCAAACTTTAGACTAAGCCAGGGGCCTACAAAGTAAAAGTAATATTCAACTTATTAAGCTGGAATCATCACAGTAATTTTCTCTATCTGATTTATCTTTGATTCATAAATACCATATATTCTCAAATTGAAATCAACACTTAGGGTCTAGAATAATCATGATCCTACTCTAGATAGATACAATAACCCAGCTACTCAGATGATTGAAATAAAGACAAAGCAACAATTGACAAAACTGGTGCAGGTAATGACTGTAAAGTAAGAAACAGAAATTCAGACAGTGGTAGATTTTCTGGACAGTATATAATTAAAAACCTGGTCAATTTCCATAGGGTGGGAAGAACCACAGTTGTTCAGCTCCATTATATGACTAACATTTCTGAACATGAAACACCATTCAGTATAAATCATACACACTAGGGTAACTCAGTAAGTTGTTCTTACTTTTTTTTTTTTTTTGCGGTATGCGGGCCTCTCACTGTTGTGGCCTCTCCCGTTGCAGAGCACAGGCTCTGGACGCGCAGGCTCAGCGGCCATGGCTCACGGGCCCAGCCACTCCATGGCATGTGGGATCTTCCCGGACCGGGGCACGAACCCGTGTCCCCTGCATCGGCAGGCGGACTCTCAACCACTGCGCCACCAGGGAAGCCCTGTTCTTACTTTTGAATGAGGGTAAACTAGAAGTGCCCTCTTTTTCATATTCTATAGAGTATTCAGCACTACATCTAGGGTAGGTGAATGGGGCACTCAATTCAGATGAACAATTTAAAGAGGTGTAAAAAATCTCATTATCAGGATAAATATTTAAATGCAATATTCAAAAAAAAATCAAAATTAACACAAAAACACCATGATAAACAAAATATCAAAATTTAAATAAAGGATCAGTACCCTAGTCTAATATTGATAAAATCTCTAAGGCAAAACTTCTTTACATTATAGTGAGTTTCTTTAAAAGATGAATTTTGATAAAAGGTTGAATGATTTAGGTCTATCTTCTATCATTTACATAAGCACAGAATATTTGAGTAAGAAAAATTTCTAAAGTAAATTTTAATAATAAATCCCTAAATATTGTTTGAAGGCACCTGACATCTTAAATCCCCATGTCTAAGCCCTCTCTGATTTTTAAGCTCTGAACTCTCTGGTATATGCTAAGCAAGTTTCCCCAAACTAGACTGACTGACTTTAGTGCCAAAGTAGCTTCTTTTAACTCATTACATGGCTGATGAATCGTCTTTGCTTGAATTAATTACAGTGGGGGTTACAAGGTGGTGATTTTCTAATTCTATTATTCTATCTGTACTTGTTAACTGTTGTTCTCCTTTACAAAAGAGATTCCTCCTTTCCATCTTCCATCTTTTTTTTTTGAAGTATCTTTATAAACCCTAGATGTAACAATTAAGGATTCTATCGTCAAATACAGTTCTTCTTTTGAAGCATACATTATCCCAAATTTGGTCTATGGGAACTTTGTCAAGCTGCTCCTGTGCCCTTTCTACATGACTCTATTAGTCTCTGAGTACTTTCTTCCTTTCTGGCACAAAAGGATAATCCAGACTCACCGTAGTTTCCATGCTCCAAACCTAGGAGCTTTGGTACCCTTTAATAGGAAATGTATTCAGAAACTAAAATCTGGGTGTTAGGTGTATCCCTTCCTTCTAAGGCCTTTTCAATGAATAGAGCTAAGGAAAAATATACATTTTTAAAAGCATGAATTCATATTGATAGTTTCAATTCAAATTGAATATTACAGTTGCTTTTTTCTAATGTCATCTATTTTACAGTGAAAATCTTGGCTCTTAATAATATTTATTTACATATTTCCTCAATCCAACAATATATAGAAAATAGTTTCAAAATTTTAATAATCAGTAGTACAACTAAGTATGAATATACTGAGCAAAGTTTAAGATTACTTTGCATTTCTTTTTGTCCTTAGAATATATGCCACTAATGATGTATATTCAGTCTGACAGTCAAAAGATATTTGAGTTAATTATTTTCTCTCTATAAGAATCTAACCAATCTGATATAGTTAGGTACATTGATTTCTATTTGTATTCACTTTCAGGGTTTGCTTTTTTTATCTTTTTCATTTGATTTTTTTTTTTTTTTTTTTTTTCGTTACGCGGGCCTCTCACTGTTGTGGCCTCTCCTGTTGCGGAGCACAGGCTCCGGATGCGCAGGCTCAGCAGCCATGGCTCACGGGCCCAGCCGCTCCGCGGCATGTGGGATCCTCCCAGACCGGGGCACGAACCTGCGTCCCCTGCATCGGCAGGCGGACTCTCAACCACTGCGCCACCAGGGAAGTCCCTTTCATTTGATTTTAATTTCTGAATATTTAAAATATATACATGGTTCAAAAGTCAAAACTATACAAAAAGGCAGAGTTAGAAAAGTTGCATTTCCATCCTATGCCTGGATCTCTTTCCCATGTATCTCCAAAGGTAACTATTTTCATTAGTTTCTGGTTTATCCTTCCTGTTCCTTTTATTCTTATTTCTCACATAAAAGATAGCATATTATAAATAGTTGATTATTTTCAGTTAGCGATATGTCAATCAATATTAGTTTACAGACAGCTTCCTTACTTTTTTCTTTGTTTTTAAAAGTTGCATCATATCACGCTATGTGAATATTTGCCATAGTTTATTCAGCTACTCTGCTATTTGGGTTGTTTCCGTTTGCTATTAAAGTAATACTGTAATTCTTACATTGTTTCATATTCAGGAGGTATATATTCAGGAGGGATTCCTAAAAGTGATTTTCTTTAGTCAAAGGATAAATGTAATTTTGTTAGATACCATCAAATTCTCCTCCATAGGGATTTTTACCATTTTGCATTCTCACTTGTAATGTGTGAGAATGCACAGAATCCTCTTTACTTCCAGTTTCCACGATCTATGTGGAGAATCACTTTTTCCAAAGTTACATGACATTTACATTATGTCTCTGGGGCTAAAATATTATTTTTCTAACTTACTATTTCTGGCTCCAAAGAGGTAATTATAACTTTTTATCTAAAATGTATATTACAAGTAGAAGATATTCTTCAGTCAATGGCTTGCATTTATAGAGTGTATTATGTTTTTCAAGGCACTTTTATGCACTTGCACCTTGTTTGATCTGCACAGCCATGCTTTGAAGTAGATAGGGCAAGTCTATCAGCTCCATCTTCTAGATGAGGAAACTGAGAAGGAACACAGTTTAATAACTTGTACACACCCAGTTAATAACAGGCAAGGGTCTGTTAGTTTACTGGTATTTCTATTAGATACTAAGTTGTCTCCTTTTTAACTATCAGTTCTAGTATTTTATTATATGTTTGTGTCACTTATTAAAGTATTAGGAATACAGACTTATTCATTATACTTCACATATAGTAGAAATATGAAAGCTATTAATAAGTCATGTTCATATTTTAAGCTTATTTTGGAAAATAAAGCTTAATTTATTTGGGTTTAGCTCAAGAATTTTATAAAGTATAAAGTGCTATCCAAGTCTAATAATAAAATTTATTCTGGAAAAATACCCCATATTTTAATTTAAAGTAAGATTCAGTTATGTAAGCATAAGTAACAAGTTGAATATAATGAATTACTTTTGAATATATATACAATTAGTATGAATTTATAAAATCTTAGAAAATCAAATGCAAAGTACCAAAAATGTAATTTCAAGACTGCATTGAAGCTCAAAGGCTTCCTTTGTACTAAACAACGAGTCTTTGCATTTTCTAAAAAAGGCAAGAAAAAAATTCTATTCCAATTATAAAATATTTTGGCCTAAATTTTTAATTAGATTGATTCATCTTTGAGAATGGCAACATATATTTGTCCTATCAAGTGAGCTTCATGAAAACATTAACAGATGTTATAAACTGAGAGTCCTCAAACAAAACCTGTGAAATCAAAGAGTGTAAATATAAACTCTGATTTTGGTCTCTTTTTCATAATGTAAACTGTTTTCCATAAAACACAATCTGTACGTTTGTCATTTATTTTTGAAGTTGAAAAATAACAAAAAGACTTTAGACCCACATATAAAAGGTACTCTTTTTATCCTTTTCTGAGACACTGACCTGTATACTCATTTAAAAATGAACACCACATCTTTACGTTATTAAATCTTTGTTTTGATCTATTAGTATTCACCAAAGTGCCATTTTATAAAACCTCACACTGAATAGACAAGGCTGGAGGTGACCATCTGCAGCTTTAGAGTCTGTGTTTGAATTGATGAAAAGAGCTTTGTGTTTTCATTGCCAAGTTTGATTCTTTCAGTCATTAGGCATTCCCCTCAGATCGCATCAATGAAGCCGTACTCTCTTACACCCATGTGTTAAATTCTCTTCTCCTCCTGGTTTCCTTTGCCAGCTCTACTCAAGAATGACTATTGGGCCTTAGCCACATTCTTCTCACAGCTGTGTTAAAAAGAGCATCAGAAAGTCTTCTTAAAACCCATATGTGTATCTGGTCAGTTCTCTGTCTTAGGGTCACCTCACATTGTGGTGTGATTATACAGATATTCATTCTTGTTCTTGAACTGTGCTACTCCCATCATTCTGGGAAAGATTAGGCCCTATAGTCAGTAGAAGAGAACTTCTTGGAAGACTGATGTGAAATACACATAGTTCAGAAGGCAGACTATTTTAAATTAAGGAAGAAGATGCTTCAAGATTTTAAATATGTTTATATGTTATTTTTACCATTATTTAGCTTGTCAAATGGTAACATAAAGAGAAAGAACATATGCTTTCATTATGCTTTTAGGATACTGTTGTATTTGTGAAGGAAAAAGTCAAATGATGATGATGTTCCAAGAGCTATAATGCCAGAGCAATTTTAAAAATTAAAATGACTTAAGTTTAGAAAGTTCCAAAATACTATTTACTATTTTTAGTTTTCACTTTTAATTAGTCTTTCCTTAGAAACACCTGATGAAGTAATAATCTGTAGTAGCAAAACTATTCTTTTCTTTATACTCAGGTTAAGAACTGAAGGAAAAAAACTGTTTCTGTTGAGTTGTTCAGGAATATATAACAATATAAGAAAGAAATAAGATGGATTTAAGCTATATATGAATGGACTTAATCATTCATATTGCTATAGAATGATTTTTTTCTCTTTAAATGTAAATGATCAAGAATGAAGTTTATGTGTGGACATTGTTTATGATTTCACTATCAGACAGAGTTACCCTGAAATAAACAAGATTCTTTCATTCTATATTTAGAGGGCCAAATGTGCATTTGGGAAAAATCCCTTAGTGGGGGGATACAGTCAAACATGGAATAATGGGGAGAAATAATCAAACATGGAGTCTTAGAATCCAAGTAAAATTTATATTTCTACTTGCTCTTGGGTTCAATTTAGATTTTTCAATTATATTTTGGGAATAAAACCTATACCTAGTAAGGAAGTGTACATCAGATTTTAGATGAGAATACTGACAATTCATTAAAAAAAACTCAGACCCTGATTTATATAAATATGCAGACATTTTCTATATCAACAGATAGATACATTATATCCATTCATCTGTGTGTTTAAGAATAGAGAAAGCAAAAGAGGATGTTCCCAGTGAGTTATCAATGAGGTTGAGCAACATCCAGGCAGGAATGATGAAAACTTCTAAAAATCTAATTTCTACAATAGCTTCCTTTTTTCCTTTACTACAACAGCAGTATTCTAAAGTACACTAGTGGTTAGTGTTATTGTTACCTTTCCTAGGAAGTTCAAATCACTTTATATATCTCATTTTTATCAATTCTAAAAGTATTCTCAGGTAAGATAGTTCTATCTTCACAGAAGTACCCTGGAAGCAAGGTTTAAATGGTTAAGAAGGCTTTTAACTGGAGCTAAGAAGAGAATCAAGGAAAAGGGTACTGGTTAGAGCATATGACCACTCTAAGGAACTTACATTTCATACACATGTGTGAAAATCACATTAGAATGTCTCTGCGGTATAAGAACTCCTGTTGTAATTTTTTCAGCCTGTCAAGTTTCAGTTAAAGTGTACTTGATCATCGCATAATTTCCCTAAAATAATAGGAATTCTTATCTCTGACTTTCAACTACTGTAACACCGGGATTAATGAAAAACAACAAAAATTCCTGCATTTTATTTAGTCTTAAACCAAAACTGTATGACTCTCTCTCTTATTTAACCCTTTTGCTCTTTTTCTCTCATTCTTCTCCATAGTGATCATCTGAAACATGTTTTATCTATCTTAGTAGGCTGAAATGTGTACTAGCCCAACTCTAGATCACCTATTGGAAGAAAGATTCTGAAATGAAGAAGCAAATCAAATGTAAGAAGCCATGTTGTAATTTAACTTTTTAGTCGCCACTTTCATGCTTTTTATGATTCACTCCATAAAGTTAACTATAAAAGGGAACTAATCAGGGACAGTGCAGATACTTAGGTTTAGAGAATCCCTTTTCTTCTTTAGCCTGGATCCTTCACTTTCCACTTCATTGGAATTTCTCAATTTTAATAATCCCACATTAATTCTTCCCTGGTAGAAAGAAATGAGCTAGACAATTAAAACTATGTTTTTTTTTCATGTCAAAGTGAGACATTCCTTGAAGATCAAGGTATAAGCCTCAATTCTTTAGTTTTTATAAAGAAATGAATATAATTATATCATCTATCAAACATGGTAGGTATCTCTGTATATAATAAAAGCAGCTCTAAGAAAACCTACTTTATGTACTCAATGGATAAGAAAGGTGATCCACTATACAAATATATAATGGAATTAAATTTTTAATAAAATACATACTTGTTTGATAGAGTACAACAAGACTTGTATTTCATAAGTTAAATATGTATTTAATTTAAAAACATGTGTTATGATTAAAAACCCAGAACATTAAATTCTTAAAAAACATATCATGTTCAAGAATAAAAATTAAGCATGCTAGACGCTTTACATTTTACGACAATTGTTTAGGAGGAATCTGAGTCCATCTTCCATATATAAATGACAATAAAGCTGTATCTAATTAGATCTAGATTTAGAAGGTGCCTTCCAAAGCTGACCGGGGTGTTCAACTGTACATAAACTAGCACAAATAAATTAACTATTTGATTTGTTATTTGCTGAGGTATGTATCATATTTCACAGAGCTTTTTGAATCTCAAACATAAAAAAGACTGAAGAAATTTCCAGAAAAATTTAAAATCCTCTCATTTACTACTAATACTAATAAATCCAAGTCAACTTTCAACATTATATTAAATATTGATTTAAACCTTGTGCTGAGAATTTATGAAATGTATTCCTTGATTCAATCAACAAGTATTTACAAAGTGTTCAGATACATCTAGTACTGCTTTGCAACTTGTAGTCCAACCAAGAATTTAGAGGAAAAATATCAAGATAAAGTTGGCAAGAAGCAGAACAATTTTAATGAAAACATAATGTAATTATATAAAAAATTCACTGATGCTTTTCATATTAAACTATGTAAGACTATTTTAGCACAATTATTTTACTAATTATTAACCATTATGGTTAATATCAGATTCTGGAAATAGCAACAAAACTACAAAGTTTAGTAAAGTCTTTGGATGAAAAATGTAGGCTTTAAAAAAAAAAAAAAATAGCAGGCTTTTTTTTTTTTTTAAGTCAAGAAACTGTGGAAATGCTCTGTTCCCCTTCCCAGCACCCAGAGTCGTCTACCCTGTTTTATAATTCAACCTGCAAACAGATTAAGCAGCTGAGTTTGTGGAAAGTATGTTTGCTCTACACTAAGGACCCTTGTGTGACACTATGGCGACTCCCCTGATACCTCGAAGAGAACTACAGACAGTTTTCTCTCATCAGCAGGGAAACCAGGCTGAGAATTCACGATTTCTTTGTAACCTCAACTTCTTCATAGAAATCAGTATTTGGCCAACAGGCAGGAAAGACTTTTTATTAGCTTTACATGTTCTTTTCTTTTCTTTTCTTTCTGTCAATACCACTCAAAAGACACAGGATGCCGTATATTTCAAAAGGCAGTGTTTTATGCTGATCTTTGAAATTTTAATTATGCAATTAAAAATTAGAATGCGTGCAAATGTTAAGTAACTGATTTTTTTTTAAAGCATAGAAAGAAAATTCTAAATAGTTGATGAATTTTTTTTCTTGAAAATTTGTTAAAAGTTTACACTTTTTTCTTACATCTTTTAGTCCAATCTATTTATTATATAGTTACATTTTATGACGAAACTTGAACAGTATCAGTGTAAATCTGGCCCACGGTTAAGATGACATGTGATAAAAGTTATTTCATTGTAAAACCTAGATCTTTGAGAGGTCTTCTAACCACGTACGTCTGGTTGTAAATACTTTTATTTTAAGTAACTATGTGTAGCTTAACCATGTTAAATTTAGTAAAATACATTAAAAAATTCCTTTGGGAAACTTGCTGTAGGCCAGAAGCATGTCTGTAGATGGAAAGACACATGGAAAAGTATAGCACAAAGAATCAGATTTCATAACCTCTTATGATAAAAAGCATCATTTAGTGGATTGGTGTGTCAGTTTTCTCTTTAATAAATGAGGATTATGGATGGTCTGGGCAAAACTATTAAAAGAAGTTTTTCTCACAAAGTTCTCGTGCTCTTAACCTGCTCTTTAGCCTCCACATAACTCTCTGAAGCCAAGTGCATCCAGGATCGGCAAAAGAGTAATCTGAAAAGCTAAATCACTATGTGCTCTTCCTCCACAAACATACACATTTTTAAAAGAGATGTACCTAAGGAGAGTAATGCTTAACGTGAAGGAATGGATTTCCATTGGTGAAATTTTAGGCTTTATGATACCTGGGCCAAGAAGCTATTTTGGGGCAGTGAGGTCTGGCATTTACCACATTTTACTTTATAAGTGACTATCTGCTACAAACATTGGCTTGTTTATGGATGGTAATTCTGTACAACTTTCCCAGTATACTCCTATAGGTTAAAAAATTCAAGAAAAATGTTAGACTCTCAAAGAAATAAAATATAAATTTAAAATTCTACAATTATTAGAAATAGTATATGATCTCTCTGTCCTATTGCTGAAGATTTCAGGTCTTTTAAATGCAATTAAACTTGATGGAAGTTGGTGGTTAGAACAAGGGTTAAAAGCTGATCACTAACAAGTAAGAGATCCCAACTCTGAGGAGAGTGGAAGGAGTGGTGATGCCAGTGCCATACTCTTCTATGAAACTTGTGAGCTCTAGGTACTTGGCTGGGATAAAAAACTTTTTCTAGGGCTTAAAGCACATCAGAGCACACCTGAAGTTTTACTGTGCATTCCTGACCTGATCTGCTTTTATTTTATTCTGTCATTCTATTAAACTATTAAATTGTCCTAGTTCATATGTTCATAAGCATTTATGGAGCACCCACTTTACAGCAGGCATCTGTGCAAGTATTTGGAGGCAATGGGGATACAAAGAGGAGTAGAACACTGTCTATGGCTTGGAAAAGTTCGATGAATAATTTTACAGGGATTAGAGTAGATATACAAAGCAATTATAACATCTAGATGATTGAGACCTCTAATAAAGGTATGGACTAAGTATTACGAAAGAATTAAAGAATGAAAAAATAAAGAAGCATCACAGGGGTAACATTTAGACTGGAATTTAAGGAATAACAAAAATCTGGCCAGGTACTAAAAGGGAGGAATATGTTCTAAGAAGAAGAAATAGCATGTGCAGAGATATTGTGGTAGGGGGCATGTGAGGAGATGCCACTAGAACAATGGCAGAAGGCCAGTGACAGGCCTCCTATATCAGGCTAAGTTGTTTAAACTTTAACTTGTAGGGGTTGAAGGGCTCCTGAAAGATTTCAAATGGGGAAATAATATAACCTGATTTCTGTTTTAGAAAAATTAACTCTGGTGGTGGTGAGGAAGATAAACTTGAGAGAGCTAGAGGCAGGTAAACTAATTTTATGATTATTTCAGCAGTCATGAAGAATGATTAAGGCCCGAATTAATGCAATTAACAAGGGAAGAGGTGGAGGGAATCAGGAGATACTTAGGCAGCAAACAATGGGGACTGATGGCAAAGTGAACGTGAATGATAAGAAACAGTGAGGGAACAAGGACAGTTCTGAAACTGCTGAGGACTAGGAAAGTCACATCAACTCTCCCTGTGAAGCCAGTATAACTGTCCAAAATTTTTTTTTTTTTTTGTGGTATGCGGGCCTCTCACTGCTGTGGCCTCTCCCGTTGCGGAGCACAGGCTCTGGACGCGCAGGCTCAGCGGCCATGGCTCACGGGCCCAGCCGCTCCGCGGCACGTGGGATCTTCCCGGAGAGGGGCACAAACCCCTGTCCCCTGCATCGGCAGGCGGACTCTCAACCACTGCGCCACCAGGGGAGCCCTGTCCAAATTCTTTAACTGAAAAACTTTTGCTTCCAGGAGTTAAGCAATTTGCCCTAAATCTCACAGGTAATAGGTAGGAAAGCAAGGACTCAAACATAGGTCTGTCTGACTTGACCACAAAGCTTGTCTCTATCTTTTATGCTGCACTGAATCTCATAGGATGAATATGTTTCTCATGAGGGAAAAGGGCAAAAGGCTCCAAGGAGAGAGGCCAACGTATATAAATGCATTAGTCCTGAAAAGGTAGTGCCCTTCTGAAGAATGAGATAGTGCAGTATGAGTGAAATGACAAGAGAAGGAGGGACTATGCAACACGCATTGTTCTAAAAGCATCACACGTATTATCTCATCTAATTCTTACAACATTATGAAGTAGGTGTATTACTGTCCACATACTATTGCCCACATCAAGGCAGTGTTTGAAAATGTCCTAGTTCACATACCTATGCGTTCTGAATCCAGAGCCTGAGCTTTTAAATTACCATGTTGAAGATATATGAGCATCTTTACTTATTTTACCATGCTCATATATAAATTTTATGATAAAGTATAATTAGGAATGGGCCATTGAATTCAATAATTAGGAAATTACTGGTAATCTTAAGAACAATAATTTAGTATAAGAGCTAGCCATAGTGTATTGAGTAGTAGAAGAGCAAATGGGAATTGAAAAACTAGAGGTAGTGAATACAGATCAGTTATTTAAGGAATTTGGTTGTGAAGGGGAAAGGGGAAATGTGGAACTTTTTAATTTAAATTTTAATTATTGCCTGGAATACTGACATATTTTCAAAGTACCTTCAAAAATAATTGCTAGTAATAGTGATTTCAGATTATATGGAGAATACTAATACCTAACAGAATACAAATACCTGTTAATATCTAACAAAGTCTTATCAGTTGGCTTCCTGGAAGGTTATCATCTTATATCCAACAAAATAGGCTGATGCCCACATTAACTGTAATGAAGATACACTGCACACTTGAGGGCAATTAAAGATGAAATATAGTGGATTAAATATGAAACAGAAAGCCTGATAATATTTCATCTAGGTCTGATTGCTAGAAATCAGAATAAAAGATTTAACATTTAAATTAAAATTTAACATTTAACTCTTGTAAATGACATTAATTGTTGCACTTAAACTCTGTCCATGGATTGGTGCCATTTCCATTAAAAAGTCTTGATTTGTCTGTTGTTAAACGTGACGAATAAGGATAATATAGTTAGTTTTTCAAAAGGTTAAACTTATTTAATTTAAAGCGTTATCTGAGAAATGTTATTTCTACTTCTTGGGGTACAAAGTTATTTCTTTTAAAAATAATAACAATAGCTGATGAGATCTAAAAAATAAAAGTTGACAACATTTCCAAATTTTTTTAGAAATCTAATTGCTCTCTGGGAAACACTGTTTTAGGGAATTTTAGTTATGTATAGAAATTAAAGGATTACAGGTAAAGAAAACTTTGAAATTTTTAAGTATTTGTATCCTTTAAGCAAACAGAGCTAAATCCGATCTTGACTGTCAAAAGTTACTGATTTGTAATTTACAATGAAATGAGATCTACCTAAATATCTATCCTGGGGTTCTTAGAATGTTAATATACTTTGTGAATAATCGGATACAGTTTCTGACTGAATATAAACTTAATCTTTAAACCTATAAAATATAACACCATAAATCATAAGTTTCAAGGTACATATACCTTAAAGATTAATTCCTAATCTGTTTTAAAACAGTCTTGACTACGTATTTACCTGATCTTGGGCTAGTAATCAAGATATAATTTCAGGGATGTTGAGGAAATGTTTCAGATGACTTATTTTCAAACAAAAAGTATTGAGAAGTAAGAAACCTTGAAGTTAGCTCTACTTTTCCATACTGTAAAACTGAAAAAAAAAATTGTTAAGGAAGAAGGTGTGTCTTAGAAATTGAATTCAATTAGGTGTGTGAATGATGTAATGCTGTTAACAATACATAAAAAAGGGCTCAGTTAAAATGACAAGTTTTATTACATTAAAGCTGCTTTAGAAAATTCTGCTACAGTGTTCAAGTCCCATAAATTAACAAGTGACTTCCTTGTCTGATAAGTTATTTGTTAATATTTTGCTATCTATCATTAAGGACTGACTGATTATGCAGCTTTATTTAAATTTTAATAAAAATGCAAAGATTATTGAAAATAAATGTGATCACGTACTGTGAAAAGCTGTATTGAATACTTCAGAAGAACAACACAAGAAAATTAATTTCACTGTACTGGATTCTATGTGCCTAGAGGTCTCAGATTGCAAGGTCATAGATGATTTCAGCTCAAGTAAGATTATTGTGAAGCTAAATGAGTAGAGTTGGTAACTTCACTGTCTCTTCCCCTTGCTAATTACCTATTACCTATGAACTGATTTTAATCGTATGGCCTCCATGAACTCCTGAAGATCAATTATTCAATAAAAGTGGTTTGCCCTAAATAGTAACCATGATTCGCAAGTAAATGACTTTTTGACCCCAAATATAGATATGACAGGCCATCTAAAAAAGTTCATTTGGCTCAATCCACTTTTGTCTTAAACTATTAAGAGCATAAATAATATATTATTTAGTTGCCAAAAGAATGTGTTTTTGTTTTGTTTTGTTTCATGCTTTTGAAATAATGCAAGGTCATTTTACTTACTTCTGAACTTTGTCATTGGCTGCTCGGGAGGCCTCTATGGTGTGCTGAAGCTCTAATTCCATGTTTGCTCGATCTGTCAGAGCTTGCTGCAGTTGGGCAGCTAATTCATCATTTTGTTGTTGAGTGATGGAAACAATGTTCTCTCTACTTTTTAAAGCTTCTTCATAGGTATTAAGGGTATGGTTAAACTGATCCTTCAGGTTTTCTTCTTGGGATAAAGATTTGTGTAAACTGAGAAAATATAAAAATAAATAATTTAAACATAAATATGTAGGCTGACTGACCAATAATCTATTTAACAAAAATCTCCAGTTAGAAATACCCATTTCTAAAAATCAATAAAGATAACTTAAACGGGTAAATAAAAATAATTTTTATATCACAATATTATACTTGATAATTATCCATTTCTCTGCTTCTAGGCTGAAAGCTACCCAGACAAATGATTATCTTTGCTACCAAAGCATACAAAAAGATGCTGCAGGATGTTAATTTAATTGTATCAGTGTAAATATTACATTCAATTTTCTTTAAAAGGAATAGCAAAGAACTGGAGAATAAAGTATCTCTAGGTAAATAAAAGAATATAATAAGCTGACTGCAAAGAAGTGAGAAGTAAGAGAATGGGCATCAGTTTAGGAGATCCAGGGTCTATTTGGCTGAACACGTAATGAGAATGAATGAGATTTGTACAAATACTGATCAGTCTTATACACAGCATTTTCTACTTGTCACAATTGAGATATAAATGAAGTTAAAATCACAAGTCAACCTGCACAGAAATAATATGTATTCAGATATATTTTCTTTTTGTTAATGAATCTTATGCCAAATACATCCACTCATTAAGTCATACAGAGAAACAGCATATAAATTAAGACTAAATTAATGCAGAAGAAAATGCAGACAAATAGAATCTTAAAATGCTAAAGGTCAGATCTTTGATATGTCATTACACCTACCACCTGAGGTTATTTTGAAATGGCACCAAGCACCTCACTCAATTAAATAAAGACATTTTGAAAATATAAATATTTAATAATGGGAAATTTAAAATCCACACAGGAGATGTTCTTTTTTTATTAAATAAGATCATTTCAGTATATGCATACAAAAGAAATGTCGATGGGAGACTTGAAGTAAAACACCCTAACTATATAATACAGATTGATAATGTTGAAAGAAAGTAATATAATTCTTAAAGCTGCAGAAAGCTGGTCAGGGAACTTTAACTCTGGCTGAATATCTAGTCTGGTACTTTATCTAAAACTTTTCAAACTAAAGTAATTATAAATTTCTTCTTTTTGCTTAAATAGCCTATAAGCCTCTCCAGGGTGCTCACTTTGGACAAGGTGTCACACAGAAATAAGATGGACTTGAGACAGGGATAGTTAGCATACCAAAAGAAATCATGTCAGAATTCAGTTTAGTCCCTAAAAAGAGAGATGCTGCTAAACTGTGGTCAAGTGATTACTATATATGAAATAAGAATGGTGTATACTGTCAGATTTGCAGAGCGCAAAGAAAGTATCTTCCTTCATGGTTTTCATCTTGTTATGTATCTAACCCTTATTTCATTCTTCTTGGTTCTTTCTACCAATCCATATGCTTAAAGACTCCTGTCTCCTGCTCATTTTCCTAATTCTTTCTCTGTTCTCTCATACTTTCTGCATTGTTCCAACTTCCATTTTCTTTCAATCTACTCTCTTTGTTTACTTGAAACACCCAAGAAAGAAAGAAACTAAAAACAAACAAAACAAAAAAACCTTTAAAAAGTCTATGCTCTTTATCTTTAAATATCAATTTCATTTTTTTTTCTTTAATTTTTTGGCTGTGTCACACAGCATGTGGGAACTTAGTTCCCCGACCAGGGATTGAACCTGCGTCCCCCCGCACTGGAAGGCCGGAGTCTTAACCACTGGACCACCAGGGAAGTACCTAATTACATTTTAAATTACATAATTTGCACAAATCCAAAGTATTCAGCTTGACAAAATGTAAAGAATAAAATACAGAACAAATGCAGAACACTCCAGTCCTCCCAGTTGATCCCCTTTCCAAAGGTAATCACTAGTCCAACCTCTATCAAGATTAATACTGCCTGTTTTTGAACTTTTTGTCTGACTTAATATTTTGCTTAACATAAAGTTTCTGAGATTCATCCTGTTGTTGTATTTTATTCTATGAAGTATTCCATTACATAAATACATAGCAACTTATTTAACCATTCCACTGTTGCTGCTATGAATAATTCCTGTATGTGTCTTTTGATGGACCTAAGTACCCATTGCTTTTTGGCTTTTGTTTCTTTTCCCCAGCTTTATTGAGATATAACTGACATAAGTACTCATTTCTGGAGCAGAATTCCTCCATAGGGTGTATATATGTTCAGATTTAGTAGATACTGCAAAGTTTCCCAAAGTGGTCATACCAATTTATTCTCACATCCGCAAGAGTTCCAGTTGCTCTATATGCACCCGTAGAGTGGGATTGCGAGTCCTCTTAACTTCAGCCATTTTAATGAGGGTGCAGTGACATTTCATTCTCTTAATGTTGTCTTTTGATGAATGTAAGTTCTTAACTTTAATGAAATCTAATTTATTATTATTCCATTAATGGCAGTGCTTTTTTGTGTCCAGTTAAAAAAATCATAGCCTGCCCTATTCTTTATATTTTTAATCTTAAATATATGCTCCTCATTTATTATTTATTTATTTAAAAAGGGATTTTTATTTATTTTTGGCTGCACTGGGTCTTCGTTGCTGCACGTGGGCTTTCTCTAGCTGCGGCGAGCAGGGGCTACTCTTCATTGCAGTGTGTGGGCTTCAGTAGTTGTGGCACGTGGGCTCAGTAGTTTTGGCTCGTGGGCTCCAGAGCGCAGGCTCAGCAGTTGTGGTGCACGGGCTTAGTTGCTCTGTGGCAGGTGGGATCTCTGGACCAGGGCTTGAACCTGTGTCCCCTGCATTGGCAGGCGGAATCTTAACCACTGTGCCACCAGGGAAGTCCTATGCTCTTCATTTAAAACTTGAAGTAGATCAGCATAGTTTGGGAATTCTGCATTTGTTTGTGATACCTAAAACACTATCTAGTATATTATAACCAATTAAATATTAAGAATCAATGACTCAATTTTTAAAATCACACCATTATTAAAATCAATATCATCCCCATTTAATCGCCTAATCATTCATCATTTACTAGTTTTCTACCATTTAATTTAGTCTTTTCCTTTTTTTGGCAAATTTATACTACCTGACTTTAATTTTTCTCTCAGATGGACCTGTAACTGGGACCCTTTATTCTCAAGCTCAAAAAGCTACTATTCATTCAAAATACCTTGGAAACCTTTAAATCCCCATCAAGTCTTTCTCAAACTGAAGCAGTAGCTGGAGTGATCTCTTAAAAAGATAAATTAGATAACGTCACTCAAAATCCTGCAATAGCACCTCATCAAACTCAGAATAAATCTCTGAAGATAACAAATTACATATTTTAACTCACTAAACCTCACAACAACTTAGGAAGGGAGTCCTATTAATATTACTTTTTTACTAACGAAAAAACTGAAACAAAGAGGTAAGTAATTTAATTAATCTCATACCCCTACCCTAGCAGAGCCAGAACCTGGACACACATCATAGCCTCCTTCCTGGGCTGGAATCCTCCCCTACTTGCCATGGGCTACAAAGCCCTCTATCATCCGGTCTCTCTACCTACCACCTTTTAGCAGACATTCCATTTCTCAGGTACAGCAAGCTTTTCCTGCTTGAAGCATTTCTTTGAAATGCCTTTCCCTCCACGCTTCTATGTGACCGACTCCTACTCATTCACTAGGTCTCAGCATAAATACTACTTTCTCAGATAAACCTTTTATGTCTCTTCAGTCTAAATTTTGATGTTCCCTCCTTGTTATTCTGCCTCATAGAACCTCTTTTCCTTTTTAGAACTTACAATACTTTGTAGTTTTTTTCAGCTTCATCATGTGATTTACTTCCCAATTCCAACGTATTAAATTACATAGGGCAATTTTATTTATGGGAAGAATGCATTCATAAGTTTAATAAATTAAAATGTTCATAATTTAGGGAAATTTTCTTATAGGAATAAAAGTGAAGTAGAGAGGATATATTCCCAGCATGTATAAATCTATAACCACTGAAGTGCATTTTTGTTTTAGTGATGCTTTTTCCCTCAGAAAGCTCTTCCCTAAATTGACAAGAGGGCCACATTGTTTAGCTTTCTTCAGAGTCATATCACATGTAACCTCTGTTCAAAGTTGATTGAGATGCATTGATTTTCAGATGCATTTTTTTGTATAGCAGTGGCATTACAATTTAATGGCACTTAAATGACATTGTATGGGAAAATATTTTAAGTTATAGTAAGAATAAATTATAAAACAACAGAAAAGCTGTTAAATCACTCTCAGAAACAGTGTGGCTCACACAATACTAACATAGGATGGTAACCATCCCTATTTATCATGAAGATAATGAAGTAATATAAAAAATTCAATTAACTCTTCCAGTTTTGAAATTATATAATTCTTAATGAATTTTTCTAATTTAGTATAGAAAGTGAGACTTTAAAAATATTTTTACTTAGTAGTCTTTCATATAATCATAATTTGAATCCACACCAACTGTGACTATACATTATCTCTTAGGCTGCTCACCACATTGAGTCCAACAGCAGGCCAAGGTAGGAGATGCCATTCAATGGGTATTAGACCATTAAGTAGCATGTAATAGATTCCTTTCTGTAGTGGTTTCTGTCTTCATTTCAGTGTCTCCTGGTCTGTTCCCTCATGACTGTGATCCTGACTATTTTCCTGATCCCTAACTCTCTGTACTGCCTCAGCCGAAAATATCTTGGAATTTTCAGGTTTATGACCCACTTTTACATTTTGCTTGTAGATATTTATGTTCCCTTCAACTTGTGTTTACCTCCTTGTTCAACTCTCAACTGTAACGTCAAACATGGATTCATCTTATTCTTGCAAACTAGTACTTTTCCATCTATACCAAGTTTTGATGCTACTTTTCTTGGCTTCTTGTTTCCATGATCAACTATTTCTTAAGTCCTTTCATGAGATCACTTTATTCACCATCCCACTATATGCACTTACACTTCTATTTATGCTTCATTTACTTACAGTAATTGCTCAAGCATTCATGTGATCTATATATACTGTTTATTTTAATTGAATAAATATTCTTGGATTAAAAATTTAGAGATGAGGTGTCACAGTATAGGCCAATAGTTCTTTTTTTTTAAAATTAATTAATTAAATTTTGGCTGCATTGGGTTTTCTTTGCTGTGTGTGGGCTTTCTTTAGTTGTGGTGAGAGGGGGCTACTTTTCGTTGCCGTGCGCAGGCTTCTCATTGTGGTGGCTTCTCTTGTTGCGGAGCATGGCCTTTAGGCGTGTGGGCTTCAGTAGCTGTGTTGCGTGGGCTCAGCAGCTGTGGCTTGCGGGCTCTAAAGTACAGGATTAGTAGTTGTGGCGCACGAGATTAGTTGCTCCGAGGCATGTGGGATCTTCCCGGACCAGGGCTTGAACCCATGTCCCCTGCATTGGCAGGCGGATTCTTAACCACTGTGTCACCAGGGAAGTCCCAGGCCAATAGTTCTTAACTAGGAGTAATTTTGTCCCTCAGGGACATCTTGTAACATCTGGAGACATTTTTCACTGTTATAACTGGAGGGGGGGATGCTACTAGCATTTAGTGAATAGAGGCCAGAGATGTTGCTAAACATCCTACATTGCAGAGGACAGACCCTCACAACAAAGAATTATCTAGTCTAATACGTCAAGAATGCTAAATCTGGTAAATGAAAAGATGTCAGATTTGGACTTTGAAGAAGCAGATTTAAATTTCAGTCTTGCTGTTCACTCTGTCTGACCTTGGGAAAAATACTTTATAACTTTAAGTATTAATTTCCTCAACTCTAAAACAATGAGAAAAATCTCACTGAGTTCACATGAGAATAAAATAAGGTGATCTACTTATGTGAAAATATCTGGCACAATACCTGGCAAAAAACAAGCATTCATACATTGTATAATTTTTTAAGAAATAATTTATTTCTAATTAATTCTGTATAAGGTCTCATACAATATTTAGATATTTTATAAGTAGTTTGATGAAAAACAACTGTTGCTACAGGTTTTTCATGAATTGGGAGAACTAAACTAGTTTTCCTAACCTTTATCACTTACTGATAATATTATTAAATCATTCCGAAAAAAAAAAAGAGGCAGGTTTGGCTTGTTTCACTGAATAAAAATAAATAAAGACAAAGCGAGTATGGAAACCAGAAGTATGTGCTATGTTGTCCTCAGTATACATTTCCTGAAAGGACAGTGTCTGTTTTTACTTCCTGGTTTATTGCATGAATTAATTTGATCTGAGTTTCTACCTTACTGTGATTGCCTTTTCTCAAAAGAACTTCTTTTAACATTTCTTTCAAGGCAGGTGTACTGGTGACAAATTCCCTCAGTCTTTGTTTGTCTAAGAAAGTCTTTATTTCTCCTTCACTTTTGGAGGACAATTTCACTGGATATAGAATTCTAGGTTTATGTCCCAAGTTTTAGTCTGACATTCAAGGTGCTCCAGAATTCTGTTCTAGTTTTCTTTCCAGACTTTTTCCTAACTATTCTATCAAAAACTTTTATTCTAGCCAAATGGAAATATAAACTGTTCTTTAAAACTGCCCTCACACTTTTCACGCTGGGATTATTGCTCACACTGTTGCCTCCACTTGGAATTCTATTTCCCTACCCCTCTAAGCGCCCGATCACTACACTTCAAGATCCAGATGAACTGCCACAACCGTCATGAAGTCACACTCCCATGTCCTACCCAAGGAGACACTACTTCCTCTAAGCTCCATACCCTTTCCATACCCCTTGTATTATATTCATCACTTTCTACTATCCTTTATAGCTACTTTATACTCGCTTTATCTTCCTTACTTTAGTCTAATGCTATTGAAGGAAGGGGCCATTTTTTACTCTTCTTTATTTCCTTAGAGGGCCTAGCACAGTGGCTTCTCTATAAGAGGCAGACAAAAAGTATTTATTGAACATTGTTGCTTAAATGCTCCATTCGAATAAGTGGGCTCTAGTATTATAGAAGAGTCACATCAGTTTTATTTCCCTTTCTTTTCTCCTTATCTTTATGTGCAGCCTCATATTCTCCATTGCTTCCCTCATCCACACTCCATTCCATTCCATTTTTGAGGAATATTTAAAGATTAACATTTTTGTTTTGAGATCATTACAAATTCACATGCAGTTGTAAGAAATAATACAGAAAGATCCCTCATGTCATTTACCACTTTCCCCCAAAAGTAACATTTTGTAAAATTATAGTATAATAGCACCACCAAGATATTGACATTGATACAGTCAAGATACAAAACAGTTATATCACCACGAAGATGCCTCATATTTCCCTACTTCCTTACCACTCCATCCCCTATTTAAACCCTAAGAACCACTAATCTGTTTCCTATTTCTATAATGTCATTTCAAGAGTGTTATACAAATGGAAAGGTTTGGGGACTTTCTGTTGTCTCTCAGCATAGTTCTCTGGGGATTCATTCAGGTTATTGCATGTATCAATAATGGAATAAGAGTTTTTTTAGGAAATGGTCTGTTACTTCTAAATTGCCATTTTTATGCATGTAGAGCTGTCCATAGTAATCTCTTATTGTTTTTATCTCTGCGAAGTCCATAGTGATATCCTATCATTCCTGATATTCATAATGTGTTTTCTCTCTGCTCTTATGTGCTTCTGTTTTTTTTTTTTGCGGTCCGTGGGCCTCTCACTGTTGTGGCCTCTCCCGTTGCGGAGCACAGGCTCCGGACGTGCAGGCTCAGCAGCCATGGTTCACAGGCCCAGCCGCTCTGTGGCATGTGGGATCTTCCCGGACTGGGGCATGAAACCGTGTCTCCTGCATCGGCAGGCAGACTCTCAACCACTGGGCCACCAGAGAAGCCCTTTTCTGTTCTTATTTTTAATATTTTCTTCCTTCTGCTTGCTTTGCATTTATTTTTTTGTTCTCTTTCCAGATTCTTGAGGTAGGACCTTAGATTGTTGATTTGATACACTTCCAATTTTCCTAATGCATGTATTTAGTGCTAAAAATTTCACTCTCAGCACTGCCTTAGCTATGTCCCAGAAATTTTGCTATGCAGTACTTTTATTTTCATTCACTTCCATATATATTTTTAAATTTCCCTTGAGAATTCTTATTTGACTCATGGATTATTTAGAAATGTGTTGTTGAATGTTCCCAAGTGTTTGGAGATTTGTTACATCTCCTTACCACATAAGGTAACAAAGGTTCCAGTTATTTAATGTGGACATCTTTTGGGGGGGCATTTTTGGCCTATTACAATTAATAAAATCAATAAACCTATAGCCAGGCTAACCAAGAAAAAAGAAAGAAGATAAAAATTACTAATATCAGAAATGAAAGAGAGGTCATCACTACTGATCCCAGGGACATTAACAGGATAATAAAGTAATGTTATTAACAACTCTATGTCCACAAATTTAATAACTTAGATAAAATGGACCAAATTACTTGCAAGATACAAACTACCAAAACTCACGCAAGGAGAAATAGACAATCTGAATAAGCCTTTACCTATTAAATAAATTAAATCAATAGTCAATGCATTCCAAAAAAGAAAACCCGAGGCCCAGAGGAGTTAATCAAACATTTAAGGAAGAAATGATACCAATTTTTTTAATACCAATTCTTTAAAATCTCTTCCAGAAAGTAGAAACAGAGGAAATATTTTCTAACTCAATCTATGAGTCCAGCATTACCCTAACACCAAACCCAGATAAAGACATTATTAGAAAAGAAAACCTACAGAATATTATCTCTCATGTATATAGACGCAAAAATCCTCAACAAAATATTAGCAAATCGAACCCAACAAAGTACATAAAGAATTATGCACTCCTATCCAGTAGGATTTATTCTCGGTATAAAACATTAGAAAATCAATTAATATAGTCCATTACAAAACAATCTAAAGAAGACAAATCATTTGATCATACCAATAAATGCAGAAGAAGCACTGGAAAATCTAATATCCATTCATGATAAAAACTCTCAGCTAATTAGGAAGAGAGAAGAAATTTCTAAACTTGATATAGAGCATCTACAAAAAAAACCCTACAGCTAACATCATACTTATTGGTGAGAAATTAGATGTTTTCTCCCCAAAATCAGGGCCAAGACAAGGATATCTCCTCTCACCACTTCTGTTCAACACAGTACTGGATGTCCTAGCTAATGTAATAAGACAATAAAATAAAATAAAATGTATACAGATTAAGAAGGAAAAAATAAGACTGTCTTCGTTCACAGATAACATGATTGTCTATGTAGAAAATCTAAAAGACTCAACGAAAATAAAACAACAAAACTCCTGGAACTAATTAGTCACTTTAACAAGGCTGCAGGATGTAAGGTTAATATAAAGTCAATTGCTTTCTTATGTTGCAGCAGTGAACAATTCCAATTTAAAATTAAAACATAATACCACTTATATTACCACTCCCCCAAACGAAATATTTAGATATAAATCTAACAAAATATGTATAGGATCTATAGGAGGATAACTCAGATGAAAGATATCAAAGGCCTAAATAAATGGAGAGATATTCCATGTGCATGAATAAAAAGGCTCAATATTGTTAAGATGTCAATTCTTCCTAACTTGTTCTATAGATTCAATGCAATGCCAATCAAAAGCCCAGAAAATTATTTTGTACATGTTGACAAACTGATTCTAAAGTTCATATGGCGAGGCAAAAGATCTAGGACAGCCAACTCAATATTGAGGGAGAACAAAGTCAGAAGACTGACACCATCCAACTTCAGGACTTAAAGCTATAGTAATCACGACAGCATTACACTGGCAAAAGAAGAGACAAACAGATCAGTTGAAGAGAATAGAGAGCCTTGAAATAGATCCATACAACAATGGTCAACTGATCTTGACAAAAAAGCATAGGCAATTCAATGGACAAGGAATAGTCTTTTCTTTAACAAATTGTGCTGGAACAAATAGACATCCATACAAGAAAAAAAATAATCTACACCAAGAACTTACACCTTTCACAAAAAGTAACTAAAAATGTGTTATAGGCCTAAGGAGTAAAATGAAAAACTATATAACATCTAGAAGATAACATAAGAGAAAACTGAGGTGATCTTGGGTTTAATAATGAGTTTTTACATACAACACCAACACCATGGGTTTTTCATAATCCATGAAAAAAACAGATGTTAGACCTTATTAAAATTAAAAACTTATATGCTGCAAGACATACTGTTAAAAGAATGAAAAGACAATCCACAGACTGAAGAAAATCTTTGAAAAATACATATCTGATAAAGGACTAGTATGCAAAATATACAAAGAACTCTTAAAATGCAACAATAAGAAAATAAGCCTCAATTAAAAAATAGAGAAAAGAAGCAGATATATCACCAAAGAAGAAATACAGATGGCATATAAACATACAAAAAGAGGCTCAACATCATAGGCTACCAGGGAATTGCAAATTAAAACAGTGAGATACCATTATACCTATTGGAAGAGCTAAATCCAGAAAAGGAGTAACACGAAATTCTGGTGAGGATGTGGGGCAACAGGAACTCCGGCTTATTGGTAGTGGTAATGCAAAATAGTACAGGTACTCTGAAAGACAGTTTGGCAGTTTCTTACAAAGCTACACATAATCTTACCATATGATACACTGATCGTGCTCCTAAGTGTTTACCCAATAGTAATGAAAACCTATGTCTACGCAACAACCTGAACGTGAGTGTTTATAGCAGCTTTATTCGTAATTTCCCCAAACTGGAAGCAACCAAGATATCTTTCAATAGGCAAATATATAAACAAACTGTGGTACATCCATACAATGGGATATCATTTACTGATAAAAAGTGAGCTATCAAGCCGTGAAAACACATGGAGGAAACTTAAATGCATGTTACTTAGTGAAAGAAGCCAGTCTGGAGGGCTATATACTGCATGATTCCAACTATATGACACTGTGGAAAAGGCGAAACTACAGACACAGTAAACAGGTCAGTAGTTGCCAAAGGTTCAGGGGGAGGCAGAGGCGGATAAAAAGGCAAAAGCGCATGTTTTTTTTTTTAAGTGCTGTGACACTATTCTGTATGAAACTGTAACAGTGAGTACATGATATTTTGCATTTTTCAAAACCCATAGAATGGTACAACACAAGGAGTGAACCTTAATGTAAACTGTGGACTTTAAGTAATGATAATGTATCAATATGGTTTCACTAACTGTAACAAATGTGCCACACCAACACAAGATATTAATAATGGGGAAACTACCTGTGGGAGGAGGTATATGAGAACTCTGTATTATCTCAATTTTACTGTAAATCTAAACTGTTCTAATAAATAAAGTCTATTAAATCCCACCCTCCCAAGACACACACACACACACACACACACACACACACACAGTATTAATGAAGGTTGACTAACCATAAGTCCAGTAGGAATCAAAAGTGACATCAGATAGAAAAGAGGGCAAGCATAGCCAGCCATGGCATAATAGCCAAATCAGACCTAATCACACCTGAATTTAGCTATGTCTGTTATAAGTTATAAACTGAAGCATCTCCACAGGAGGGCTTATCAGGTAGGGTAAACCCTACCTGTGATGAGATGTCATATTTATGTAGACACTAGATAACAAGCTGTTAGAAATATTGTAGAAGAAATCCCTGCACAATGTAGAAGACTGGACTCAGTCATCTCTAGGTATAAGTGAGCTCACAATGCTGAGGCCTAGTTAAATGCCAGATATCATAATTTGTCATCCTAATTCTACTGAAATGGGTACTCCATCTAAGAACAGTCACACAAAGGAAGAGTGTCACCCGCATAAGGGTCAGTTCTAGACAAAAAGATTTTTGAGGAGCTTGGCACAAGCTCATTAGCCAATTTCTTAGCAGATGGCTGAGAAGTTTGCTCAACTACTGAAAACTATGTCCCATACCATCTGCATGAATAAATGATTTTACTAAAAATGTAAAAACCTCAAATAATCAACTGTTCGTTTTTTTAAAATTTATTTTTTTATTTTTGGCTGCATTGGGTCTTTGTTGCTGCGTGTGGGCTTTCTCTAGTTGCAGCGAGCAGGGGCTACTCTTCATTGCGGTGCGCAGGCTTCTTTTGTTGCAGAGCACGGGCTCTAGGCCTGCAGGCTCAGTAGTTGTGCCGCACAGGCTTAGTTGCTCCGTGACACGTGGGATCTTCCTGGACCAGGGCCCAAACCCGTGTCCCCTGAATTGGCAGGTGGATTCTTAACCACTGTGCCGCCGGAGAAGCCCTAACCAACTGTTCTTACATAGGGTAAATATTTTTCTATTTTATTAGTGATCCTAAGTGACTCCCTTAGGAAAAGTAAATAAAGTCCTATTAGATATATAGTTTTATTTCACATTATATAAAGCTTAGGATAAGCACTGATGCTGATCTCAGCTACGAGGTTTAAATAAATTCATTTTATGAGACCATTACAAACACACAGTGCTTGATACACAGCTGTTGCTGTACAGTTATTTGGTTAATTGAATTGCTGAATAGGGTTCAGTCAGTATGCACACTGGAAGCATGTGCTTTGTTTTACTTGGAATTGGGTGGCAGCATGGTGACACGTCAGGTCCTGCTTCCCTTCCTCATGTAAATGAATGACTACTGTGTTCTGGGCACTTTGCTAGAGCTAGAGCTAGAGTAGTGACTAAACACACATTTCAAATTATTTTAAGTGCTATAAAGGAAGGGATGTGACATTTGAGTTGAAATTTAAAGGTAAGAGTAGGTATTAACTAGAAGAGAGGTGAAGGAAGCATTTCAGGCACAGGGAAGAACATGTGCCAAGGCCTTATAATAAGAGAAAGGATGGCTGATGAGCTCAATGAAGCCCAGTTACAGCCAGTGCTCGTATCAGTGAACAAGTGGTTGGGTCTAGATCATAGTGGGCCTTTTGGAACATGAGGACCAAACAGGAATTTGGTCTTTTTCTTAAGGCAAATGAGAAGCTGCTAAAGGATTTTAAAGAGAGGGGAACAAGATTTGTCTTTTAAAACAATTGCTCTGCTCTGGCCAGGGGGTGTTTTGTGTCTCTTCATCACCTTACATGACAAACAGCCTCTAACCACTAAGATGCACCTTGCTCCTTTTCTGAGTGGAATTTCAAGAGAGCATGGAACTATATACTGAGGCTTAAATCTAGGAAATAAAATTCTAGAACTCACCTTTTATTTATTTTCTTGGGTCAGATATTCCACTTATGAAGATTTTTTGTTTTGTTTTGTTTTCTGCCAGGGATTCTGACTAAGTTCAAAGGTATGCTAGTCTGGTCTAAAAGATGGGATTTCTCTTGGACCTAGTTTGGGATCATCTCATTTAGAATCAAATTGTCTGTGCTTGCTGTCTTCACCTCAAATTCTATTCAAGGCTCTACCATCTGCTCTGTCCACAACTGCTCCAGAAAAGATCTTGTTGCTCAGTATAAAAGACATTTTCAATCTTTATGTTATAGGACCTATCAGAAGCCAATTCTTTCTGGAAATGCCTTCTTTCCTTGCTTTCTATGAAAATACACTTCTGGTTTTCTGCTTCATCAAAAGTATTTCTTGATGCTTCTTAATCTCCTTTGGAGGCATCCTTAACTGCTGGTTAACTGTTGGTCATTCTAGCCACTCTCCCTTGATTTCAACCCAGTCCCATGGCTTCACTCAATCATTTATTTCACTAATGACTCCTAACTTGGAAGTCTTCCTCTCCAGATCAGATTTCTATCCTGAGCACCAGATCTACACAACTACCTAGGAGACATCTTCACTTGACCATCCTGCAAATATCTACAACTCAGTATGTCTAAAACGAAACTCATGATCTCATTTTATATCCTTCTACTAATCAGCCCTTTCTTTCCCTCCCTTCTCCCTGGGCATCACTTTCTACTCAGTGTTCACGCTCAAAACCTATGCATCATCCTTGACATCCATTTCTCACCTAAAAATCTAATCAATCCTTTTGATTGATCAATCTAATCAATCCCTTGCATCTTTCTAGTATTCTTTTCAGCTCCATTACCATTATTATAATTTAGAGTGCCTGCTACTATTTTCTTAAGTGGGTTGCTTCAATAGTCTTCACTTGCTCTTTGCCTTGAGTGAGTTTTCTAAAGCACAAATATGAATATATGACGACCTGGATTAAAACTCTTCAATGACTCCTCACTGCTCTGAGGATAAAGTCCAAATTCCTTTAAGCATCCTTTACAAAGCTCTTCATGCCTCTCTATCCAGCTCATTTCTCTTTATTCACCTATTTACCTCTATACTCAAGCCAGGATGAACAAATTTCATATCCCCTAGAACACTGACCTTACCTTTTTTACTTAACTAGCCCCTACTCATCCTTTAGATCTCAGCATGGATATGAGTTTCTCTAAGAAATCTGACCTGTTGTTCAGATTAGGTGATCCTCTCATGTGTTCCTATAGTGCTCTGACCTTCCAACTGGATAGATGTTAAGCGATTTTTTTTTTTCACCATTTGATCTCTAGTGTCCAGAAAAGGATTTAATAAATATTTGTGGAATTGATTAATTAATTACTGGTTCCATAGGCTTGCTTCATGTGGTTCTTAATTTTTTTAATGTTTTAATGGTTGACTAGAATCTCTGTGATTGGTATGTGCCCTGCAGAATATAAACTATGGATATGTAGTACTGGTCTGTAGTTAACTGATGTGGCTTCCAGGTTGATTGCTTTGTGAACACTAAGAGTAATAAAAAGCCTAAGATTTAAAAAGAAAATGAAAGAAAGAAAAGTAAGCAAAAATAACTCTGATGAATTATTCTCTTCTGGAAGGAGATTTTACATTGACTCTCATTACTATGGCACCATTGTGGATTTCAGCAGTTTTCCTGGAATACTAGAAACAAGTGCTACTGGACTCCCCCCTGGTGGATGAATGAACATTTGCTTGTAGTGAAATAATCCTTGAAAGGAGTCATTCATTCAATAAATATTTACTGAGCAACTAGACATATATAGTACCAAGTACAAATTAAATGCTTGAGGATACATCAGTAACCAAAGCAGATAAAAATGTTTGATCTTATAGAGGTTTTGCTCACTACGCTATCTTTAGTGCCTGGAAGAACTGCTTTATATTTGTAAATTGATTAATTAATGTTACTTAAGGCCTGCTTCTAATCTGAATCTTTCTTTACTTCCTTACATCTTGATAGCCTTCCATTCTAGATATGGGATTGCATGGCAGATGCATAGAGAAGGAAGAAGGAGAGCTGTAACACAATCCTCCTGGGGGTAACCTCTACATCTCTCCTATTTTCCTTTATATCTCTGATTTAAAATCATTTTTAGGGACTTCCCTGATGGTCCAGTGGCTAAGACTCCATGCTCCCAATGCAGGGGGCCCGGGTTTGATCCCTGGTCAGGGAACTAGATCCCACATGCCACAAGTGAAAGATCCTGTATGCTGCAACTAAAGATCCCGCATGGATCAACTAAAGATCCCGCAAGCCACAAGAAGATCCTGCATGCGGCAAGGAAGATCCAGCATGCTGCAACTAAGACCCGACACAGCCAAATAAATAATTTTAAAAAAACAAACATTTTTTACCATAATTTAGTGTAATCAACAAACGCTAGCTTGTGAAATTTAAAGCAGTTCTCTTTAGAGTGAACAGAGTTATAAGAAATTATCTTTTATCAGAATTTTGTTCATGATTTTGGCTATGGTAATTGTAGAGAAATGTTATTCACACACACCAGAATGATGCCTTATTTTTTAGGAAATTACACATGTGCTGTATACATCTTATTTAAAAGGAAATCAATCTGTTAATTATTTTGTTATATTTTTTAGCAGTTGCTCTTTATAATATGTGAAAATTGAAGACATGAATAAAATCAGTCCAAACTTCTATCAGAATACTTTATCTACATGTTTTAGGGATTATGAAGATAAAAGTAAGGTTATTGTTTCTTTGAGAGCTAAAGAACTCAGTAAAGCATTCATTCAGGTTTCTTCAGAAGGGAATACTTGGTTTATCAGCAGTCTGATAACACTAAAACATGCCTTATAGCACATTTATAGGCATCAGAATTCTTTCAAAAAATGTAGCTAATAATCAGGATGAATGTCATTTACTTTTGTTTTGGTCTCCAGGAAATATTGTTTACTTTGCTTTAAAATTTATGTGAGTCATTTTGGTTATATGCCTTTTTTAATTAGGTTGAAGGAAGCAATCACTGGGGAGAAAGCGGAAATCAATTCTGATCTGATATTGATAGCTACTGTGCTGTAAACTGTGTGTCCTTTCTAATTAAATGTAAACATGTTCAGTTCTAAAGTCCAGCAGCAATGACAACAGTCACTAGGAAAGATTGCCTAAGTACTTACTGCTCAACTGATCTGCCTGGCCTTTATTTCTTTCATAGTTGTGCTTGTGCAATCATTGCTGGGGTGAATGCTGGTTGTAACTGACTTTTTTTAGGTCATCTTCAGAGAAAATATTTGACAAGAATGTAGAGTGCTCTGTAATACCTAAAGTTATTTATTAACTATGTCCTTCTGATAGCTAATCAATGGCATTGCACAGAGTCAAATTTGTTACGCCAAACTGCCCCCCTGCCCAAAGCCGAGTCTTGGTAAATATTTAATGGCAGTAGAGGTGTTTTGCTAGTTATCAAACTGATATGTTAAAGGACTCTTAAAAGCAACTTTATCTTGCCTTCCCTTCCATAAATGATTTGCTCAGCAATATAGTGTGTAGGTGTAAAAGCATCTGGCTTTCATTTTACTGAGTATCTTGCTCAGAAAAAGACCAAGTAAGAATAAACATGAAAAAATGCTCATTTTAATCAGTACTCTGTCACTTAAACATAAGAGGGGAAAACAAACCACCAACAAGCTTCTCTCCTTGGTAAAATGCCAACTCAAAGCATAAAACAACCCAGCCCCTTTCACTGTACTAAACACTACACCAGACTTATTCAAAATCCATTGTACAGCCGCTGTCATCAGGAAATGTTATAAAGTTTCTGTTGCTACAGAGTTGCTACGTGCTCTGTAAAGATCAGAAGACGTCTGGAATTTTGGTTTTTATTCAACACAGTAAAGGTTGGGTTTTACATCTTTACCTTTTAAATTACTGAATTTTAGGCCCTCTTGTTTCACTTACTCTAACTCCTGGCTGGGCAGGAAAAAATGGCAGTTTTTTTTTTTTTAATGTGGAAGAAATCTCTTCAGACTTAAGTTTTATTAGAATACTTGATAACTATTTAGAATCTTTCTAGAAATTAGGCTGATTTAAAATTTTTTTCACTTATTTCTTATAGATTTTCAAGGAAGTTAACACATTTTTTATTCTGGCCTTCCCCTCAGTCTAAAAATTTAACACTAAATTGACTACTCAATACTGTCTTATGAAGTATGAATTTTAATAGCCTAAATCTAGAAGGTCACAAAATTATTCTCCTAAATATCAAATAAGAATGGGTGACTCAAAGCACTGTACTGAATTAATGGCCCTTTAAGATGCATCCTACATCAAAAGGGTTTTCTTTATTGAAAATAAAGAAAAAAGTGTGAAAGTAAAAAGTTTAAGTTCTCAGAATGGAAAAATATTACAAATGTGCTAGATCTGAGGTGGAAACACTGGATTTCACAATCCTTGGATGATCTGTTTATTTACTTTGTGGTGGTCTGAAAGGAACGTTTATACATTTTTTTGCCTGACATGGCTAGTGTATAGAAGAGAAATAGCCGCCTACTATCAGTGACATGAATTTTTAAGATATTACTGACGGGCCAATTGGTATGAAGGCAAGGTTTCTCAATTTTTCCTAAAATTCTTTCTAAGAGTTATTTAATAATATGGTGCTTTGAGAGAGCAAGGTACCATACTCCAACTTTAAAAGGAGTTTCATTTTGTACATTGCTGACCTCTGTATATTAAAGTTTGGAAAGATGGCATAGAATATGTATGTTTTTAAATAAGTATTTCTGGTTTATGTCTCTTGAAGACATGTCTATATTCATTTTGATATCTGATATTTTATGCGATATAATGCATTTCCTTACTTCTCAAAATTTGGCCAGGGACCCAGGTCAGACCAGAACTAGGGGCAGGCTAGCAGGTACATGTCTGGGGCCTCAATTTTAAATGGTCACAAAAACCTCACCGGAATAAACTTAAAATATGGGGGTCAATAACTCATGTTGCACAGGTAACCAATTACTCATGTAAATGAAAAAATGTAAATTAGGTTACTGCTGCTAAATAGATGGGTACCTCAACTGGAAATTTAAAACAATTTTTTTTGCTGTCTCTGATACACAATTACATATTATAATGTATGACAAATCACATCAATTACACTTTACCAGCCAGCTAACTTCTGAAACCATATAATATGGGGTGTGATGCCATAGGTGATTTAGTTCTAATATGCTTCTTCAGAAACTGTCTGGTTTGGGAAGTTGCAAAAGACATATAGAAGAAGCTATGGCAGTACATACTAGGGGCACCCAGCCCAGACTGACTGAGGGGTAGAGAGGAGCTTCTTAGAAGACATGTCTAATCTGAGTTTTGAAAAAGGAATAGGAGTTGCTCAATCAAACAAAGGTATATAAAGGATGTTGTAGCTAAAGAAGGTCATGTGTATCAGCATGGTGGTATGAGAAAAGCTTTGATGAAAATATTTAACTCATTATAGACTTGCAAATATGTCCAGTCCTAAAGAGAAACCTTCAGATCTTTGTAAAGTAGGGGAGGGAGAGGAGATTATTTTAAGAGGGAAAGAGAGTGTTCTCTTACTTCCAAGTATTTTCTGAAACTAAGAGAGAGGATAACTGATGCTCTGAGTGCTGTAAGGTCAATGTGTGGCAACTCTTTGGTCTGGTTGAGGACATGCTCATTTTTACTGTCATCACTCATTCATTCAACAAATATTTATAGAACATCTACTTTGTGCTAGACGTAGTTCTAGGCATTATGGATAGAGTAATGAATGAAACAGACCAAGATCCCCACTCTTCTGAAATTTTTGAGAATGAAGTTTACTTGGCTTTATTTAGTAAAGACCCACCTGGCAGGTGAGGTCCCTTCCTGGAGACCTAACATACAGTCCTACTCTGAGAGGCTCTCATCTGTTTTCCACTCTATCCTCTACATCAAGACTCCCAGATACCAATTCTTTGGTTTTTAAAACTAATGCTTTATTTCAAATCTTGTATATATTTTCATGGTGAGTCCTCTTTTTATATTATATGTATCTCTGGAATAGATTCAACAAGGTATATCTTGCTATAATATGTCCTTTTTAATAGTAAAGGTATATTTGAATATTATGCAAACACCAAAAAGAATATTAATTACAATTTTAAAGAACAATTCAATTGTAAAAACAATTCCTTGAAGGTAGCCTGTAAAGTGAGTTTTCATATATCCATGCTTATTTTCCAAAAGATTTGATATTTTTATAAGAAAACACATTAGGATGAACTGAAATATTTTGATAATAAGAAAAGGTCTGAAATCATTAATACTAGATTTTGTAGTATCCAACATCCATCTATATTCTGGTAATCACTGCCCATAAGAGATTTACTTTGAGGAGAGACAAATATAACTTCTAGGTCTCTTAGAAGTAAATCATCAAAACAAACAAACCAACCAATCCAACAAACTGACAGTTAAATTATATAGCAGGGAAATTTTTACTGTCCTTACAGTCCAATACTTAGCTAGCTTTGGATTGAAATAGTGGATTAAGACAAGATGTACTGCTGCTGAGCTTATTGTAACAAAGAATGTTAGGCTCCTTTCAATAAGCAAGGTTGTATTTCCTTTATCTGAAAAATTCATAGCTGCAACATGCTTGTTTTTCATTTAATAAGTTCCTATTGTGGGTATGTATAGAACTTATCTGTAATACAAATATAAACATGGGCCCAACTATAATTTGTTCTTCACTTGGGGAATATGTATCTGACCTTGTTCACTACTCAAGAAAATATCTGCTAATTGAAAGGTATTTTCAACTAGGGAAAAATATAAAAAAGACTGATTTGGATGGGTAAAGGACTGAAAACTGGACTTCAGTTTATTTATTTTATTCAGTTTGTTCCTGCTATGGGTGTAGTAAATTCATAAATAAAGAGCTACCAATATTAATATAATATAGAAGAAACCTATATTTTCATCTACATGAGACAGGGCTTCTGCAATAATATTGTCAGCATATATTACTTTTTTTGGTAACTTATTGAAACATATTGCAAAACAGAATATAATAAATGATTATTTTAACGAGAAAATTACATATATATGGATTAAATCTGATTTGGTAAACATGAATTTACCAAATTTGAGCTATTAAAGGGATCACTCACAACACAATGAAATAAATTTTAAAACTTAAAAACATGTAGTTTTCAAGAATAAGACATTTCTAAAAGTGTACCCATTTCAAAAATGTCTGAGTGTCTATGATATACCAAATATACTACTAGCCCAAGTGTTACAAACTGAATAAGAGTATGTCTGCCCTTAAGAAATTAAGAGTGCAGTTGAGAAGACAGATAATTATACTACAAACAGAGCAGAAGCAGGCCTAATTTGGCTGGTGAATGGGAGGTGAGGATGGTAGTAGGTTATTTAGAAGAAAACAATTCCTAAAAAAAAAAAAAAAATGTAAGCAAAAGCCTACTGGTGAATCAACTATACTCCAATAAAAACTTAAAAAAGAACAAAGCATACTGGTGAGAAAAAGAACAGCATGTGGGCAACTGTAAGCAGTTTGTTGTGGATGGGGTCTCAACCAGATGGCAGGAAGAGGGCAAAGATGACACTGAAGAGGCAGTCATGGGGGAGGTCATGCGGAGCCCTGAAAACTATGACATTATCCTGTGGGGATGGAGGACCATTACTGAAAGGCTTTAAGGAGGGAAATGGCAGCCAGGAGTGGGGAATGGAGCCGAAGATAGCAAAACTGGCTGCAGAGGAATTATGTAGGGGCCTATGTCAGTAGTTCCAGTGAGATATAATGAGGGTCTGAATAGGGTATTGGTAACCATGATAGAAGAGAGACAACAGATTCAAGAAGTATTTAAGAAGGGAAATAGATGAATTTGTTGACTCAGGCATTTAGAAGGAAGAGCAGTTTTTTAAATAAAGTTGCTGCCTTCAGTTTCAGACATTCTGAGTTGGGATGCCCATGAAGTATCATCTGGAAATGTCCAGCAGATAGTTTTCATCCATAGACTGAAGCTAAAAAGAAAAGTCTGGGCTGTGTATCTGCATTTGGGAATCATTAGCATACAGGTGGGGGCTAAAAATCAGAGGAATAAGTAGAGGCAGTCCAGGGAAAAGACTTCTAAAATAATTATCACAAACAATGAAAAAAATTGCTGATAGACAGTTATAATAAAAATCATAGACATTTTTTCCCAGGAGAGACAGTGTCTTTTTTCTGATATTCTAAGTGAAATAATAATAAAAAATATTTATCAGCTACCTCCTATGTGCTCAGTATTGAGAGAAATAAGAGAAATGTAAGACTTATTCCCTAGTTAACACTGCCAATACTTTATTTCTCACATAGATTCATATACAGATGCTTCTTCCGCTAGCTTCCGTATCACAACAGAGTACTTTACATTTTCATTCTGTTATTATCTTGGGACACTTTTGTTACCCTTTGCCAGCAACAGGATCAAAAGCAGTGATTAAGAGGTGAAAAGAGCATGGGGTTTGTGGTCAAAGGCCCTGGGCTCTTCCATTTACAATCTGTATGCTTTTGGGCAAATTACTTAACTGAATTTTAGATTCCTTAATTTTAAGACAGACAATTTGCTTACTTCACGCAGTTATTATGAGGATCAACTTAGATTATGATTATGAAAGAACTCTGCCAAAAGTAAAGCTCTATATAAGTATTAGCTAACACCATCACTACACCTCTGCGGTAGAAGTGAGGAGTGGAAGATCCACATCAAAGTTGGCAAAGAAAACTGGCCCTGTAGAAGGCCAAACCTGGGAAGCACCCTGAAGCCTCTAATCCAGAAGGAGTGAGACCTGGAGCTATGAGCATTGTTCTGGTCAGAGAGCATGGAGTCATGAAGAGCCAGCAGGCAAAACACAAGGTGCCTTGGATCAGCAGGTAGTTATACTGGGGCAACTGTAGGACCTAGTGTGGAAATATCTTATGTTATTTATTCTAGGTCATAGCTAACTAGAAACATTTTCCAGATTCTGACAACTGGCTGTTGAAAAAACTCTCTTGATTATAACAGTGTTTGAAAGCATCTCTTTAAAAATAACAGAATTCTTCAAATCACACATATGTGAAAAAAAATATCTGGGATTCTGGCCTAAACGACAGACATTCAAACCTTGAATTTTGGGGAAAGGAAAAGAAAGTGATGATACTATTGAGTAACATCAGTATTCACCAGTGGAATAATTCTGACTAAAGACCCTAGACAATTTCAATAATTAAGAGGTAACACTTCATATACAAAGAACACTGGATTTGGTTAGAATACCTTGGTTCTAAACTATCCTTGTTACTAACAAGCCATGATACCTTGGCTAATCCTGTTTAACTTTTCTAGGACTGATTTCAAATCTGTAGATAAATATGATATTGTTTTACTGAGTGCTTTCAACATTTTAGGCACTCATTTGGGCATTTTACATACATTATACCTAATTTGTACAAAGATGCTGAAAGCTAGTTATTATTTCCATTCAAAATGAGAAACTGGACACTAAAGAGGCTAAGTAATTTACCCAAGCTAGTAAATGGCTGAGTCAGGGTTCCAATCACAATATATATTCTTCCAAAAATTATGTCATTTTTGTTTTTTAAAATATGATTTTCTCAGGACTCTTTCAGCCTTAATATTTTATAAGATCAATGTTTAATCAAGTAAAACGAGTGCAAGTACACATTCTAAGTTCTTTTATGTAGGATATCAAAGATTAGTTATGGGATCCAAAGAAAACTACCGAGCCTCTCCTTGTTTCACTTTTTAAACCATTTTTATAAAGATAGTAATTCATGGGCTTCCCTGGTGGCGCAGTGGTTGAAAGTCCGCCTGCCGATGCAGGGAACACGGGTTCGTGCCCCGGTCCGGGAGGATCCCACATGCCGCGGAGCGGCTAGGCCCGTGAGCCATGGCCGCTGAGCCTGCGCGTCCGGAGCTTGTGCTCCGCAACGGGAGAGGCCACAACAGTGAGAGGCCCGCGTACCGCAAAAAAAAAAAAAAAAAAAGATATTAATTCATGATATTAATTATCTCACAAGAGGTAGGAAATAAAAAGTGCTTATGACCTTGATGTGGAAGGCACAAAGAATAATAATATATAATTGCCTATCATACATCTAAGAAATCTTCTGAAGTTTTTTTAAATTAAAAAAATCAGTTTTAATGCTCTATATATGACCTAATAATAAAGATTATCAGATGGGAATTGAAGGAAATTTCTTCCATTGGTAAGCAAAATGTACATGCTAACATCTTTCATTTTCCAATCCATTACTGCAGCTTTTTAATACCGCTGCCTGGTTTCTGAAATGCAATTCCTTAGAAGGCCATTTCACCAAAAATACCTAAGGAATAAAGCTTAAGGAAGAAAGAATGAACATCCTGCTACTTGACATTAATCCCATTAACTCAGAGATCCTAACAGACAGACATGGCATTACTCCTAACTGGAAGGTATTGAAATAAAAGCACAGGGCTTTAAAATTAATGGGAGTTGCACAACTGAAACACTGTATGTCAACTTGATAATATGCCCCTAAATTATTGTTCATGGAGAGTGCCATTCCTCTGTTTAATCAAGAGTTAAAGCATGTGCAGTAATTCCCTATTTTCATAATATTCTTTCTGACAATAAAGATAACAACTACAAGAGCAGTTTTTAGCTGGCTAAACCTGATGTACTGGTTTTGTTAATAAAAAATTCATGACAATTAATGAAATGGATCTATTAGGACAGTCCCCCAAAGTAATACAGCTGCCCCACCTACAAATGAACTTCTCATGACCTATATTATTCAGAAAGAACTGTAGTAACTTGCTCTAAAAATTGTTACATACAAAAGGTTCACACCAAATCAAAGCATTATTCAGAATCTGGCAAGACAATTCAAGAGAAGAATGTTTGATATGGCCACCTTTAATCAAGTTTTCATTTGCTGTTCATATTCACGAGACTATTTCTCTAATTAATGCTTTTCTACTATATTAAATTATAATGAATGCAAATCTACATTTTAAACAGCATTTTAAGATATTAACAACTAACACTTGGCTGAATTCCAGATTTCATACTTTGTTATTTCAACTGCACTGAAAAGATAGACTACTGAGTAGCCATGTCACTTTCTTTTCATCTCAAGTCCTTAGTGGTCAAGTGCTAGGCAAAGAGAACAGACAAAAGAACTTTAAGATTAAGATGATTTGTTTGATATGCTTTGACAAATAAAACTCAGCAGAACATTTATTTCATACAGTTTCCCCCTTAAAAATAATCCTTTGCCTGAACTAAGTCATGCTTTGTGTTTAAAATCTATTGGATGTTAATGCTTTTTCTAACATATATATATATTTTTTTCTTTCATTAAACAATTTATGACTATCAGGGAGATAATTAACTCCATTTCCATATACAAAAGTCAGAGTCTACACAACAAAGTTCATTGTACAAGAATGACACTTGTACAAAAAGGCAGGTGATGTGTTGTGTTGCCCATGATGAAGATATGGAAAACTTATCATATACAATGTTTTCTAAACCAAAGAAGCCTTGCCATATTTAATTTATCTTTAATTTAGGAATTAAAATTATTTAAAATAATCTCTACTTACACAATAGCTAATGAAGTCCACATCAGATACTAAGCCTTTTTTTTACCTATGAAAAGACATATGATGAGAGCCACTGGATGAAGAAGAATAAAACAAGGTAAATAAACAGAAAGCCTGATCCCTCAAAAAACAGTTTAGATGACAAAAATAGGAAAAAAATTAATATAGACAGGAGAGATATGAGAAGACAATATGTTGAGTATAAAAGATCAGGATGCTATGAAAAAGGAATAAAACATAAGAAGGCATTTTTAGAGAATAAAAATTTCATTGACTAAATTAAAAGCAAGTAGAAAGGGCTTCCCTGGTGGCGCAGTGGTTGAGAGTCCGCCTGCTGATGCAGGGGACATGGGTTTGTGCCCTGGTCCGGGAGGATACCACATGCCGTGGAGCGGCTGGGCCCGTGAGCCATGGCCGCTGAGCCTGCGCGTCCGGAGCCTGTGCTCCGCAACGGGGGAGGCCGCAGCAGTGAGAGGCCCGCGTAGCGCAGGGAAAAAAAAAAAAACAAGTAGAAGGACGTGACTGCACAATATGAATGCATAATGCCAATGAACTGCACAGTTAAAAATGATTAAAATGGTATACTTTGTTATATATATTTTACCACACTTAAAAAAAATGAATGTGTGAACTTTTATGCAATTTGCTAAATGGGAGAATATTTCCCAGAAAAATTCCTTTTAACCAATAGCTGTGGTGGAAATTTTGTATCTACAAACAACTTATTTTTATTCTTGGAAATGGAAACCTATTTAAAAGCAACAATGAGGAAGGAGACTGCATTATTTATACAAATAAATGTTTTCAACCCATTGACAAAAAAAAAAAACTTGAAAAAAAGTTGAGGAAATTTCTAAAACCATGTATCAGAAAAAAAAAAAAGAAAAATATTAATCAGTCCAGAAAGTATAACATCTGGTAATTAGGAAACCAGAAAGAGACATAAGAAAGAAAGAAACAAAAAGAGGAGAGGAAGCTCTCAGATAATCTTAAGGAGCATTTCTCAGGGATGAAAGACAAGACTCTTCCAATTGAAAACATCTGTAAGTACGGAGTACAATAAATGAAAGAAGATCCACTCTCAGACCCTCCCTATGAGATTTCATAACATCAAGGTGAAAAAAAAATCAATATCTTTCATGAAAAAAAGTCTAAAAAGGAAGACTGATTTGAAACATTATGGAATCAGTTACTGGAAATAGAAAAAGAAGAGTAATACCTTGAAAGTTTTGAAGGGATGTAATTTTCAAATTTAACTTCTATATTCAGAGAACTTAACCATCTACCCTGTTTGGAAGTTACTTGAACAGGAAATAAAGCAAGAAAGCAGACATGGAATCCTAGAAACAGAGAAACCAACCCATTAGAGAAGTGAAGAGAATTCCTAGGATGACAGCTGTGAAGCAGCCTAGAGAGCAACCAACAGGTCCAATTACAGCAGGAGGATGGAGGGCTCTGCTGAAAAAGGGAACTACAGAAAACAGAAAGTAAGAGTGACAAGATGGAAAAAAGGTGAAATAATAAAGCACAAGGTGCAAGAAAAAGAAAGGTAATTAGAAATTTCAGACAAGATGAAACAACTGTAAAGAGAAAGTCATGGCTCAAGTAAGAAAAAGACACAAAATACGGTATGATTTTAAGTACTTGATGGAGTTTTAAAAATCCTTTTGTCTTGATCCAAAGAACATTCTTCTTTGGCACAGGGACTGACAAATTCAACCCAAAGGAAAGGAACTATAATTCTTGAACACCACATGGCCAACATAGTTAATAACATTGCTTTCTGTTTTTCAAATAGGAAAAATTTTTAAATCTTAACATCATCTGTATATAAAGCAATAAAGAATTTCATTACTAATTCCACTGAAGGACAGGTGGAGAAAATAAAATAAAATTCAAATTCTTCACCTTCATCCAACTTGTTGAACACTTTTTTTAGGACAACTGGGACAATAAGAGTTCTTTACAGATCTATTTCAATGTTTTCTAGAAGTCTACATTTTGTCAGTGATTATACTGATAAACATAATTATTTAAAATACAATCTGAGTGAACGTTTGCCTTATTTTAATATTTTAACAATTGTTTGTGGATTATCTCTGACAAAGATTTCTTCCATTTAAAAATTGATAATATCAGTGACAGAACCCATTAACAGGGAGATTAAAAGAAAGTGAAATAGAGCTATTGATTCTTAGAAATGACTTTGACATGGCAAAAACTTCATCCTGTCTGATCAAGTACCAATATATGAAATGAGAAAAATACTCCTCAGGTGACAAAAAAAAGAATGTGATCTCACTGCTATTCCCTTCTTTGCTGGCATAAACCAGATTTATTTTAAGGTAGTCTTTGAGAATGTCTGTGGAGCCATATATGAATTAGAAAATAAATATGTAAAAATAAATACCTTGAGGAATACCTAAAGGAACATGTCTGTCATGGAATGTGAACATAGTATATATTAATTAATAAATATTGACAAATGAAAAAACTGCAAGTGATCTTCATACACATGAAAGAGTCAGCAGCATACTGATTTTGATATCTGAGATCTTTTGGTTCTTTTAGTATAGTTAACAGTGTAAAAGAAGACTTTCAGTTCTCTAAGATCCCTTTAAGAAGTTTTCCACTCCTTGCACTCCTGATTAACCCCACCCCACTGATTTTAAAAGGCAACAGCATAGCAAACAAAATTAATTTCCTTGTAAAGATCTTAAGACTATTTAATATGTAAGGAATAAAATGAACTAATAAGACTGAAAACTGCTAATGATTTTTCTGGTTGTTATTATTTATTGGCAAATCAAACAATCTTTTTTTTTTTTGCGGTACGCAGGCCTCTCACTGCTGTGGCCTCTCCCGTTGTGGAGCACAGGCTCCGGACGCGCAGGCTCAGCGGCCATGGCTCAGGGGCCCAGCCGCTCCACGGCATGTGGGATCCTCCCGGACCGGGGCACAAACCCGTGTCCCCTGCATCGGCAGGCGGACTCTCAACCACTGCGCCACCAGGGAAGCCCTCAAACAATCTTTTAAGAAAAAATGGTCAATATAGTTTAATCAAAAAGAATTTTGCTATGTATTAGAACTTATTTATAATAATATCAACATCAATAATATCAAACAAAAATAACTTCCTGCTAGCAACACTGTGGGCAGTTTATAAATAAACTACTTCAACAGTAGAACTTAGACTAGTTTCAAACAAAGCAGCATATATAGGACATCTTGCTTCACATTCTTGTTTCAGAATATGAGCTGCCTTCTGCAATGATACTTCTGTCCTACATCAGCCCACACTGGTTATTGCTGCTCTTGCTATAGTACAGAGAGGCTGTCCCCTTTAAAAGGAAGATTTGCCAGTCTTGAAGAGTGATAAAGGACTATTAGAAGCTAACTGGGGTTTTCTCTCTAGTGAGGGATTGAACTAGTATCCTGAAACACAGCTTTGAAGTATTTAATTTTCTGTGGCTCAGACTATTTTTTTGTTTTCTTTTTAATTTAAGAGCATACCCAGTTTGCAGCCAAGTGATGAGGGAGGTATTCTTTAATACAGCCTACTCCTTTAAGGATTGTTTTATAAAATCAGCCATCAGGAGTCCTGAACTTTACCTGCAATCTTGCTCTTCCGTGCCAATGGTCAAGTCATCTTACCTCTCTGGTTCATCTATCAACATTAATCACTGATTATCTACCCATACATTGAAAAGACAGGTACCAATATCCTTTAACTTTTTTGAGCAAAATAATGTCACATTGTATCTATATATATATATTTTTAAAAGGGAGCTCACTGGGATGAAATATTAGGGTAAATGAATATGTCATGTTGACTCTAGCTGCCAGTGGGAGTAAAATGCAAATCAGTGGCATCAACAAACAGTACTGAATTATAAACAGGCACATATCATTGTTCTGCTTCTTGTTACTCTATCTAAGTTTAACATGTTCTTATGCTTGCCACTTCTAATAAAATACAAATGCAATGACACAAAGAAATATCTGTAAAACTATTAAGCATTTCAGAGCCAGGTAAGTGTATCTGGAAGCTATGATTGTAAAGTTACCCAGATTGACTCAGTGAAATGAGGGAACTAGAATCTGTCTAATTAGGTTATATCTTATTGAAGCTAAAACGTAAAGTTTGTGTAGCTTTCTAAAAGTGTGATAATCATCTCTCACTGAGAGTAGAGCTAGAAACCAAGAGAACTAGTCTAATCATTTATTTATTACACAAATAATTATTTAGCACCTACTATCAGACAGACAGTATATTAGATGCTGGAATAAAAATTCAAACAAGACAAAGTCCCCATCAAGGTAATTTCTGTGAATGATGTGAGGGTTAATGTTAATTTTTTACATATAGCTATCCAGTTGCACTATCACTATTTGTTGAATAGACTTTCCTTTTCCTGTAAACTGTCTTGTCTTCACCACTGAAAATAAATAGGCCATATATGTGTGGGACTCTATTCCAATGATCTACATGGTACTTCTATCCTTCCACCAGCACCAGTGTCTTCATATCTGTGACTTTATAGAATATATCTTTCAATCAGGTAGTATAATTCCTCCAATGGTTTGTTACATAAAATTGCTTTGGCAATTCTAAATCAATTGCATTTTCATATATATTTTGGAATTAGCTTGTCAATACCTATAATAGTGGTATAATTTTTATTAGGATAGTGTTAAATCTGCAGATTAATTTGGAGAGAATGAGTATCTTAGCAATACTGAAGACTTAGAAAAGTCTTCCCATTTATGAACACTGTGTATTTCTCCATTTATTGTACTTAGGTCTTCCATAATTACTTTCTGCACTCTGCAGTTTTCAGGGCACAGTGTTAGATTCATCCTTAAATTTTTCATAATTTTGAATGTGATCATAAAAGAAACTAAAAAATTAACTTCATTTTCTAACAGTCCATTGCTAATAGATAAAAATACAATTGATTCTTATTTATACTGACCTGAATTCACTTATTCCAGTAGCTTTTTTGAAGATTCCTTAGGATTTTCTATGTATACAATCATATTGTCTATGAATAAAGGCAGCTTTATTTCTTTTCAACTTCCAATGATTATGGGCTTCCCTGGTGGCACAGTGGTTAAGAATCCACCTGCCAATGCAGGGGACACGGGCTCAAGCCCTGGTCCAGGAAGATCCCACATGCCATGGAGCAACTAAGCCCGTGAGCCACAACTACTGAGCTTGTACTCTAGAGCCCGTGAGCCACAACTACTGAGCCTGCGTGGTGCAACTACTGAAGCCCGCATGCCTAGAGCCCATGCTCCGCAACAAGAAGCCACCACAATGAGAAGCCTGTGCACTGCAACGAAGAGTAGCCCCAGCTCACCACAACTAGAGAAAGCCTGTGCGCAGCAACAAAGACCCAACGCAGCCAAAAATAAATAAAAATTAAAAAGTTTCCAATGATTATGACTTTCTATGGGAAGTTATATTGAAGTGGTGAGTGAACTTCCCTGTCTTGTTCCTGATGTTACATAGAAAGCACTGAGTCTTATATCATTAAATATGTTAGCTGTAAGTTTTCCCTTAGATGTTCTTTATGCCTTTATGAGCAACTGCATGGGTTTTAAATTTTATCACATGCTTTTCCTATATCCACTGAGATAACTGTTTTTTCTTTATGTCGTTAACATGGTGAATTACATTGCTTTTTAAATGCTAAACCAAACTTGCATTGCCACCTGGTCATAATGTAATGTTCTTTTTATATACTGTTGGATTTGAGTTCCTAATTTTTGTTGAGGATTTGGCCTGTGGTTTTGGTTTTTTGTAATGCCTTCACCTGGTTTTTACACTAATGTAAAATTTGCATAATCAACGAAGTTGGGATGTATTCCTATCTCTTCTATTTTCTGAGACTTTATGTTAAGATTGCTTATTGTTTTCCTTAAGTGGTTGACAAAATTCACCACTAAAACACTTGGCCCTAGCATTCTTTTGTAAAATGTTTTAAACTATGAATGCAATGTCTTTAATAGACATAGGGCTGTTCAGTTTTCATTTCTTCCTATGTCAAGTATGGGTTTACTTCTAGACTCTCAACTCTATTGAATTTATCTAGATATCTATCCTTATGCTAGTACCACACTGTTTTAATCACCATTGCTTTGCAGTAAGTTTTAAAAACAGGAAGTGTGAGTCTGCTTATTTTTTTATTTTTCAAGACCGTTTTTGCTATCCTGGGTCCCTTGCCATCCCATAAGCAATCTCTATAAATAAGACGGGATTCTGACAGGAATTACATTCGATCTCTAAATCAATTTGGGGAGTGTTGCCATCTTAACAATATAGTCTTCTTATCCATGCACATGGGATGTTTTCCATTTATTTTCTTTAATTTCTTTTAACAATGTTTTATAGTTTTCAAGGTGTATGAAATGTATTCCTAAGTATTTTACTCTTTTTGATGTTATTATAAATGTTGTTTACTTGATTTCATTTTTGGATTGCTCATTGCAAATGTATAGAAATACAACTCATTTCTGCATACTGATTTTGTATTCTGCAACCTTACAAAACTTAGTTTTTAATGAATTTCATAGGATTTCCAAAAATATGATCATGTAATCTGTGAACAGAGATAGTTTTACTTCTTCTTTTCCAATCTGGAAGCCTTTTATTACATTTTCTTGCCTAATTGCCCTTGCTACAACATACATCACAATGTTAAGAAGTGGTGAGGGTGGACATCTTTGTCTCATTTGTGATCTTAGGGAGAAAACACCCACCCTTTCATCATCAAGGGTGTTACCTGTGGGCTTTTCAGAGATGCCCTTTTTCAGATTGAGAATATTCCTTTCTATTCCTATTTTGTTGGGTTTTTTGTTTTTAATCATGAAAGGTTGTTGGATATTGTCAAATGCTTTTTCTGCATCTCCTGAGGTGATCGTATGGGTTTGTTCTTTATTTTATACCGTCTATGTTTACTTTTATATTAATGCATATGCGATATGTATATGGATATGATGGTTAACTTTATATGTCAACTTGGCTGGGCCACAGTGCTCAAATAGTTGATTGGACATCCTAGATATTTCTGTAAGGGTGGTTTTTGAATGAGATTAACATTTAAATTGGTGAATTTTGAGGAAAGCAGACTGCCCTCAATAATGTGGGTGGGCCTCACACAATCAGTTGAAGGTCTTACTAGAACAAAGACTGACCTCCCATAAGCAATAAGGAATTCTAGCAGTAGATTACCCTTGGAACCAAACTGCTACCATGGCCCTTCCCTTGTTCTTCAGCCTGATGGCCTTTGTACTTGAACTGCAATATCAGCTCTTCCCTGGGTCTCCAGACTTCCAGGCTATCCTTAAGATTTTGGATTTGTCAGCCTCCATAATCACATAATCACACAGGCTGATTCCTTAAATTAAATCTCTCTCTATATGTACACACCCTATTGGTTCTTTTTCTCTGGAGAACTCTAACTAATATAGATTTTGGTACCAGGAGTGGAGTTATATATATAACAAATACCTAAAAATGTGGACATGGCTTTGGAACTGGATAAAAGGTGGAGGTTGAAAGAGTTTTGAGATGCATGTTAGAAAAAGCCTATATTACCTTGAAGAGACCGTTGGAGAAAATACGGATGTTAAAAGGTGATTCTGGTGAGGTCTCAGATGGATTCGAAGAATGTGTCTTTAGAAATTGGAAGAAAGTTGATCCTTGTTTTAAAGTGGCAAACAACTTGGCCGAATTGTGTTCTAGTGTTGTGGAAAGTAGAAATTGTAAGTGATGAACCTGGATATTTAATTGAAGAGATTTCTAATACTGAAGGTGTGGCCTGGTTTCTCCTCACTGCTTAGGATAAAATGTAAGAGGAGAAAGATCAGTTGAAGGAATTGTTAAGTAAAAAGGAGAACTTGAAGATTTGGAAAACTCTCAGCCTATCCATACTGCTAAAACTGAGAAAGTGTGTCCTGGAGAGAACACTAAAACAGGACATAAAGTGATTGCAGGTGTGACTCATGGATCTAATCAGCCATCTCAGCAGAAGCTAGGAATAGACATGGGATTATATCAGGAGAAACACTGCCAGTCTGAACTAAGGGGGACAGAGACAGGACAAAATGAAGGAAGGCTGTTGGACTTCTGAGATTCTGTAAGACGAGACAATAGAGATATCCATCTTGCTGCACAACATGTGTCATCCTTCAAGAAAGAGAAGAACAACCCTAGAGGTGGTTCAGATATCAAGAGGGCTGCCACTATAAAAACAGAATTACCATATGACCCAGCAATCCCACTCCTGGGCATATGGGCATATACCCAGAGAAAACCATAATTCAAAAAGACACATGCACCCCAGTGTTCACTGAAGCACTATTTACAATAGCCAGGTCATGAAAGCAACCTAAATGCCCATCGACAGACAAATGGATAAAGAAGATGTGGTACATATATACAATGGAATATTACTCAGCCATAAAAAGGAACGAACTTGGGTCATTTGTAGAGACGTGGATGGACCTAGAGACTGTCATACAGAGTGAAGTAAGTCAGAAAGAGAAACAAATATCGTATATTAACGCATATGTGTGGAATCTAGAAAAATGGTACAGATGAACTGGTTTGCAGGGCAGAAATAGAGACACAGATGTAGAGAACAAACGTATGGACACCAAGGGGGGAAAAGTGGTGGGGTGGAGGGTGTGGTGTGATGAATTGGGAGATTGGGATTGACATATATACACTAATATGTATAAAACAGATAGCTAATGAGAACCTGTTGTATTAAATAAATAAATAAAATTAAATAAAAAAAAAATAGGGCTGCCACTCCCCAGGTCCAGGGGGAGAGGCTGTCTCCTCCTTAGTTTTAGGGGGCCAGGCTCCCACCAAGGGTGAAGTGGTAACACTGCCAACCTAGAGGGCCTGGAAGTGGGGCTGCTTCCTCACTGGGCTGGAGAATAGAGCACTGAGCCAAAGAGGATGATTCTAGAGCCTTAAAGTCTAATGGATTCTGCCCCGATAGGCTTTGGACTTGACTGGAAACTGTGACCCCCTTTCTTCTTTCTGATTTCTCCCTTTGGAATGGAAATGTCTAACCCTATGTTTGTCCCGCCACTGGATTTTGGAAGCAGATAACTTGTCTGGTTTCACAGCTGGAGAGGAATTTTGCCTCAGGATGAATCATACCTTAAGTTTTGCCCACAACTGATTTAGATGAGATTTAGGACTTAGAGTGATGTTGTAATGGGTTAAGACTTTTGTGCTATTGGAATGGGGATGAATGTGTTTTGAACGTGATAAGGATGTATATTTTGGAGTGTTATGACTGAACTGTATCCCCTCCAGATTCACATGCTTAAGCCCTAACTCCCACGTAACTCCCAGTGCCTCCGCATATGCCTGTTTGGGGATACAGGGCTTTTAATGAGGTAGTTAAGATGAGAGCGTTCGGGTGGGCTCTAATACAACCTGACTGGCGACCTTATAAAAAGGGATCAGGGCATACAGAGATAGACATCAGGGATGTGTGCACACAGAGGAAGGGTCATGTGAGAGTGCAGCGAGGTGGCCACCTGCAAGTCAAGGAGAGAGACCGCAGGAGGAATCAGACCTCTGACACCTTGACCTTAAACTTCTAGTCTCCAAAACTGTGTGAAAACAAATTTTCATTGTTTAAGCTACCTAGCCTAAGGTATTTTGTTATGGCAGCCTTATTAGCAAAATAATAAAGTGTATTCCACTTATTGATTTTCAGGTGTTAAACCAACTTTGCTTGGTCCATGGTAAATAATTCTTTTTATACGTTGCTGGGTTCAGTCTGGGTTTTTCTTAGAATAAACATAACATGAAATATACTATTAGTGACATTTAGTATATTCACAATGTTGTACAATCACTATCACTATTTAGTTCCAGAACACCTTCATCATCCCCAAAGGAAATCCTGTATTCATTAAGCAGTTACTTTCCATTCCTCACTATCTTCAGGCCCTAGAAACCACTAATCTGCTTTCTGTCTCCATGAATTTGCTGATTCTGGATAGTCCATGTCTAAAAAATCACGCAATATGTACCTTTGTATGTGGCTTTTTTCACTTAGCATGTTCATTCACATTGTAGCATGTATCTGCATGCCATTCCTTTTCATGGCTGAAAAATATTCCATTGTATGTATATACCACACACTGTTTATCTATTCATTAGTTGATGGACATTTCAGTTTTTTCCACCTTTTGGCTATTGTGAACAAATCTGTTATAAACATTCATGCACAAGTTTTTGTTTGAGTATCTGTTTTCAGTTCTTTTGGGTATATACCCAGGAATGCTGGGCAGTATGCTAATTCTATGTTTAACTTCTTAAGCAACCACCAAACTGTTTTCTACAGTGGCTGCACCATTTTACATTCCTACCAGTAAAGTATGAGAGTTCTGGTTTTTCTGCATCCTTGCCAATATTTGTTATTTTCCATTAAAAAAATTATAGCCATTCTGGTGGCTATAAATGTTAACTTTAATGATAATTAGAACTTTGCTGGGGGACTTCCCTGGTGGTCCAGTGCTCAAGAATCCGCCTTCCAATGCAGGAGACGTGGGTTGGATGCCTGGTTGGGGAACTAAGATCCCACATGCCTCGGGGTAACCAAGTCCGTGTGCCACAACTACTGAGCTCGCGTGCCTCAAGGAGAGAGCCCGTGTGCCGCAAACTATAGAGCCCACACGCCCTGGAGCCCGCAGGCCACAACGAGAGAGAGAAAACCTGCACGCCACAACTAGAGAGAAGCCCACGTGCTGCAACTGGAGAGAATCCGAGCAGACCGCGCACCGTAATGAAAAGATCCCGCATGCCTCAACAAAGATCCCGTGAGCTGCAACTAAGACCTGATGCAGCCAAAAAAAATAAGGAAAATAAATAAATAAAATAAATAAATATAAAAAGAAAACTACTGTATTTTGAATTAGTTTATTATGAGACATAGCTCTGTGACTGTGAAAACCTGGAGGATCTTCTTTCTATCAGTATACTCCCATACTTGAAATGAATTCACTGTATTTCTATTTAAGGTTCATCTCAGAGACTATTTTATGACAGTTCCATGATTCCATATTATACAAAAATTCATGATAGTCTTCTGAATGGGTGCCAATACACCTCTTTTATGTGATTCCAAACTCTAGTTTCAGTTCATAGTGGGTCAAATTTTAAATAGGCATAGTATATTTATTTTAGTTTTTACCTTTTACCAGCTGTGAGGAATATGAAAGAAGCTAAGAATTAGTGTTAATATACAGATCAAGAACAATGAGAGAAGTAGTAGATAATGCAGGAATTAACAGTATAATATATAGTATAAGAAACTGGCATAGAATTATTAAGTAAAATACTTTTGAAAAAAAAGTACTGTATAGCTAGTCACAGGAAAAAAGTTTAGAATTATACATTCCAAAATATCATGAAAATGGTAGTGGAACTAAAGCTCACTTCTATTTTTGTAATTTTGCATTTTCTACTATAAATGTTATAAATAAATTTTGCTTGAATGACTAAAATGTTATAAAATACTTTCTTTGCACAAAATAGATAGCATGCACTTATTGCTTTTTTCTTTCATAGGTTGACTTAACAATCTGTTTCTAATTTCACAAAATTACTGATGAATATCATATAATAACCTGTAAAAAGGAACATGTGAAGACTAAAGTGAATGATGTATGTTCTAAAAAATTAGACATTCTCTCTCTATATATATATACACACACACATACATACACGCATATTAGAAGTATAAAAAATGTAACTTGAAAAGTTCATTCAATGCTAACTACCTCATGAGATGAAGACGCAATCAGCAAAATTCTCACTGTGGAAACTCTACAGAACTAAGAAACCAGTTTTTCAACAAATAAATTGTAACAAAAAAATATAAAAGTGTAGTGGAAACATACAGATTAAAAAATATGTATCAGGGCTTCCCTGGTGGCGCAATGGTTGAGAGTCCACCTGCCGATGCAGGGGACACGGGTTCGTGCCCCCGTCCAGGAGGTTCCCACATGCCGCGGAGCGGCTGGGCCCGTGGGCCACGGCTGCTGAGCCTGTGCGTCCGGAGCCTGTGCTCCGCAACGGGAGAGGCCACAACAGTGAGAGGTCCGCGTACCGCAAAAAAAAAAAAAAAAAAAAAAAATGTATCAACCAACTGCAATGTGTGGACCTTATTTAAATCCTCATTAAAACAAATTAATTAATAAGACATTACAACATAGTGAGACAACTGAAAGTTTGAACTCTGGATATTTGAGGATATTAAGAAATTACTGTTAAATTGTTTCTAAGTGTGTTGATGGATTATAGTTATTTTTTAGAGATATATACTGTAATATTTATAGGTGAAATTAAATGGTATATGAGATTTACTTTAAAATAATGGGAGTGTGTGTATGTGCATGAAGGTGTGGATGGAACCAGGCTGACCAGGAGTTGATAGTTCTGGGGGCAAGTGATGGGAACATGTGAAATTCATTCTTTCTTCTTTATATATATTCAAAATTTAAAAATTCATTTAAGCTTTCAAAATGCTTTAAACTTTATGTAAATTAGAAAGTATATTTCTTTTGAGTATAAATTTTATTTTTAATGTTTTTAAGAAAAAGTTCCAGATTCCCAAGGCTCTGTTTCCCTAGGGAATACAGAATCAAAACTGAATGCAAGCAAGTTGCAGGGAAAAGTATATAGTAAAATTCCATATATGTGAAACACCAAATTTATGTATCTTCTGTGTATACACATGCCTAGGAAGGGGTAGAAGAATAAATTTTAAAATGCTAAAAAAAACCCCCAACAACTGGATGCATGTTAGCATTCAAATTTCTGAAACTTTCTCTCAATTCCATAGTGTAACACAGTATGTTCATTACAACTTCTTCATTTTTGCTTTTACTGTTCTAGGCTAGAATGCCCTTCTTCCTCCTCCTCTCTTTCTTTCAGAATCCTGTTTGTTCGTACCTCAATTCCCAAGCATTCCATAAAACTTTTGTTTATTTCAGTCTGCAATAATTTCTCCCTTCTGTAACTTTCTATGGCAATGCCAAATTATTTTATTTAACAGCATATAATCTTATATGCTCATTTTGAGTATACTTTTTCTTTCTTTCTACTTAATTATAATTTATTTGAGGGTAATAATTGCACCTAACCCTTTGTTACTTTATTTTCTGTAAAAGACTACACAATTCTTTGCACAGAGTAGGCTCTTAATAAATTTATATACTACTGAAAATGGCTATTTGGTTAATGATTAGTTCTAAACATAGTTAATGTTATGTTAGTGATTGTGCTAGGGCACTGATAAAATAACAATACCACAACATATAAATAAAAATAAATGATTGTGGGGATAAAATTACTTTCAAGCATAGTATTTACCTTTGTTGTCTGACATATGATATAATGCTAGAGCTCAAAGGTTCTTAAAAAAAAATTCAGAGGTAGTCTATAAATTCAGACACTGACTGCGGTTGTAATTCATATAGTTTGGCTGAACACAAAGACTGTTGAACTCAAAGCAGGTCAGGTTCTTATACCATTTTAATATGTCTTTAACGTGGTCTCAGAGGTGTGTTTTATGTGATAAACATATCAAGCATATCCAAATCAGGAAAATAATGCTGAAGTACCAGTTTTGCCTTAGCATTATTTATGAGAGAGGCAGGGGTCGGGGAAGCTGTCTAGCAGATAGAGTAAAAGGCCCAAGTATAAGACGGGCTAGGTAGTATTTATACTTCTGTTATTAGCCCTGATGTGACCTAGAGCATGTTAGTTTATAGCTCTGTGTTTCAGCTTCCTCATCTGTGAAAAGGGATAATACCTCACAAGGATGTTGAAAAAGATAATGTTTGTACTGAACTACAAGATACAAGATAGAAAGAATAAGGAACATAGCTTTAAAATTACATCCTTATTATTTTCTGGGGTAGACTTTAAAACAGAAAACATGGTATATTTTGAATGTGTACTCTATGAAAAATATATTTTTCATAGAGTAGAAAAAATTGAAGAATTATTAAATTTCTAATTCTCAATAGATTTCTGAACATTGGAATTTTCCTGTGTGAAAAACAACACCTGAAAATAAACTGTTAATCAAAAAGGGCCAAATCTAAGTTGAAGCACATCACTTTGACTAAATATTTTTCTAAGTGTCCTGTAACAAGAAAATAATTAACCCTCTAAGGGCTTCCCTGGTGGCGCAGTGGTTGAGTCCGCCTGCCGATGCAGGGGACACGGGTTCGTGCCCCGGTCTGGGAAGATCCCACATGCCGCAGAGGGGCTGGGCCTGTCAGCCATGGCCACTGAGACTGCGCGTCCAGAGCCTGTGCTCCGCAACGGGAGAGGCCACAACAGTGAGAGGCCCGTGTACCG